>NC_049218.1:1963375-2267125 GCF_013347855.1 Anguilla anguilla | reverse complement strand
GCTTTCACAGAAGCCATTTTATGGCATTACTCAACGCTCATAATAGCATTCTGCAAAAGAAGAAAAAATGCATACACTTTATATGTATGCAAGTGTATGTGTGTATATATACTGGTTTTTTTTTTTTCCTACATACAGTTGTAATGCAAAAGCTTGGCATCCTGGTTGAAAGTATATGCTACAAGGCATCTCTAATTGAACAGAAGTTGCTCCGTCTTACACGAGACAAATTAAAACAAAATGTCAATAAATGACGACTGTGTATTAGCACTTATAGAATCCGAATGATAACCTAAAGCAAACAAGCCACCCGCAAAAAGTCTGGACGCCCAGTCAGAGAGTACTTAGTACCACCTGCTTTCCTGAAACGGCTTCCGAGCACTCTCTCTTTCACGCTTTGGGCTTTTTTTCCCCTCGTCTCTGCGGAGCTCCTGGAGCTCAGAGACGCGCGCGGCCGGCCCGTCACGCTCGGCGTGCTCGAGGCCTCCCCGCGGACTCTGGGTAATATTCGGGGGCGGGGGACTGTGACGGCAGCTCCGTAACCTCCATCCCCCCGTCCACTGAGCGCTTCAGGGCTGATTAAACGTCCCGCTCGGGGCCGCCGGCGTTCTGAAAAAACCGTTTGAGTTTCCTGGGGGCTGGGGGTGGGGGGTGGGGGGTTGGGGTGGGGAGGCAGCTGTGCCAGGCTTTTGGGCAGAATGTGTTGGCTGGAGGAGTTCATGATTCCACTGACATTAACAAGAGCCCCAGGACGTCCAAATGCTAAACAACAAGCAAACAAACAAACAAAAAGAAAAAACCCCTGTGATATCGAAGATCGCCGCCACACTTGACATTTCAGGGCAGGCGACGTCCCGTCTCCGTGTGAGCGGCCTCCTCCTGATGCTAAACTCACCACCGGTACGCGTGTCCGTACTGTACACACAGGTCCACTTGTTCCGGTTCCAAGTTCGGATGGCGACATAGCTCAGGAAGTAAGACCGATTGTCTGGCAGTCGGAGGGTTGCCGGTTCAAACCCCGCCCTGGGCATGTCGAAGTGTCCTTGAGCAAGACACCTAACCCCTAACCCCTAACTGCTCTGGCGAATGAGAGGCATCAATTGTAAAGCGCTTTGGATAAAAGCGCTATATAAATGCAGTCCATTTACCATTGGATGGAAAACTTTGACTGGAGAACAGGTGCTATGATCAGATGACCACAACATGGAGCCTTTTGGGCCCGATTCACCAGTGGCGGGCTTTAGCATCAGAAGAGCAAACGACCACGCTGAAACAGAGGCCACGCCCACGATGAGACACAGCGGCGGACCTCTGCTGCGCACGTTTGACCTCATCGCTCGTGGAGCCAAAGCCATCCTGCAGAGGAGTTCCTGTAATTACCTTGACTACCAAGTCGAAGGTGTGGTAGAGGTCCCGGCTGATGGGCTTCAGGAGTCTCAGCTCAGCAGTGCTCCTGTTGAGGGTGAAGAATTCGGCGTAGTTCTCCGGCTTGCCTGGAAATGAATTTGCCGGGAGTGACTGAGGTGTGGCGGTCCTTGACCGTGTGCGCTTTTTTGTGCGCGAGATTAAAGTTGAGAAACGCAGATTCACCAGCACGGCGAGAAGCTAAAAAAATAATAGCTCACCATTACTCCCGAGCGCAAATAAAGGACAGTGGGTAGACCTAACTACTGAGCTCAGAAAATGTCATCCTAAGCAGAATACGATTTTACATTTTCTGTTTTTCAGAATGCAAAAAAAAAAACGGAAACGGTAACCAATCGGAAACGGCGGCGCGTCTGGCGGATACGTACCGACGAGGATGGAGAACAGGATGCCGGGCCGGTCGGACGGGGGCTGGATGTTCCGGTCCTGATCGATCGCCCGGATGGTGGGGGTGACGTTGACCGGGTTAATTCTGTTCTGGAAGAAGGGTTTGGGGGGAAGGCGGGGAGTTAGAAAGGGTTTTCAGATTATTTACTTTCTCAAAAACGGCAGCAGGTACGCACAGATATCAAGAGAAGCTATAATAATAAAATAATAATAATAATAATAATAATACAACCTTTATTTCTTGTCTAAACAGGGGTGAAGAGGAGGAGGGAGTGTGTGTTTGTTGCTTGTTTGCTTTGCTACAGCTATGAAGTCATAGTGTCTTATGTCTGACCCCATTTCCCGTCAGGGCAACCAGGACAAATGGGCGGAGCTTCCGCTGTCCCCACGGAGCGCCACCCAACACCACGTCCCTTCCTGACAAACAGCCGCGGCACGCGCGCTCCGTATCCATGACGACCGCGGCACGCGCGCTCCGTATCCTCGACGACCGCGGCGGACGGCCTCGCATAAATCTCCCGCGCCGCGGAGCAGCCGGGGCTGAGGACGGCAACATTCCCTCGTGACGCCGCCGACTTCCTGAATAAGCAAAGGATGAATTCCGCCCTTGTGCATCTTCCTGAAGGGAATGTTTTTAGCCTGAATAACGAGCCACTTGAAGCGATGGAGAATTATGCTCCATTTGCTATATTGATTAAGGTACAAATGCCCCCTTTGTTGAATCTCAAGTTAATTTTTTTCCCCCCTGCTATATGCTTCCATTTGTCTGATAGAGATGCAGAAGCTAAAAGCTCGCTGGCTGGGAGGACTTTTCTGGTCCCATTGTACTCTTCACATATTAAATCAGATCTCTCAGTAGGAGCTACGATTATTAGCCACGGTACCCTTTCTAACAGAGTCACAAGCTCCACCATCCTACAGCAGTGCGGTACAGCACCACTGGGACGAGCAATGCACATGTGGGTGTGTGCCTGAGGTAAGCACGCTCATAACGCATGTAGATATGACAGACAAATCACTAAAAACAATCAGACAGAGGCAGGGAAATGTTAAGCACTAATGCGAGAAAAAGCAACAGAGCTCTTCACCGAGAGAAAAGGAACCCACCAAAAAAATGAAATCAAATGAACTATTTACTGCAGTGAATAGCTGTCTACAAGAGAAGTAAATGCACAAATACAAAAACAAAACTTTTTTTGTGGATTACATTGCTTCTGTTTCTTTTACTTCAAATATGATTTTTTTTTTAAAACTACTTTTAAGTAGCCACCCTTCTGAGTTGTACAGTGTTCATAAAACTGCCTGCATGCTTCAAACAGTGCTTCAAACTACTCGCATGTGTCAAACTGCATGCGTCAAACTGCGCACATGCGTCAAACTGCACGCATGCGTCAAACTGCACGCATGCGTCAAACTGCACATATGTGTCAAATGGCATGCATGCGTCAAACTGCGCTCTTCAAGGGGCAGCACAGAGACAGGAACAGCTTACAAATCTGATCAGGAGAAATTAAAAACGGGAGGAAAAGTAAAAAACAAAAAAAAAGGCAGAATATATTCGACAAGCTTCAGAGAGAAAAATCTTAGTACAGACAAATACAGTTCAAAGCAGAGGCAATTTGGCCCCCCTACAAGGTTCTGATATATGCTTAAACAAATCCATTTAGAGCCCTGATAATTTCCCCTAACACGGCTCTGCGGTTATAGAACTGAGCCAAAACGCCGCATACACCAAAGAGGAGACAGCCCACCAACTGTGACATGTCCCACGTTCAGAGGTTACACAAGAAATGCTAAACCTCCAAGTGCCGTGTACTTGAGCAGCAGTAAGGCTTTTAACATGAATTATAAATCACCGCTTCCCTCTCCAAAAACACGGGACGGGATTCACAAAGTTCCCTCTCTCCGTTTCACCCGGGAGGGGCGAGCCTCTCGAGCGCCCCCCCCGGGACACGGACTCCGTGCTCCCGTTTACCATCCACAGCTGATTCAGAGCAGCAGACGTCCCGCCTTTCCCCCTCCATCCCCAACGGACCTTCTCTCTCTCTCCTGCAGCTGAGTCACGGTCGCCCGCCGGGCGCATTATCGCGCGCATAGGCTGGGAATTCAACACGGGCTCCTTTAGAAATCGCTGGCAGTAAAAGAGACCGCGACAGCGAGGCGGTGTGTGTGCGTGTGTGTGTGTGTGTGTGTGTGTGTGTGCGTGTGTGTGTGTGTGTGTGTGTGTGTGTGTGTGTGCGTGTGTGCGTGTGCGTGAAGGGAAATGTACTAAAGCATGCTTCTGGAAGAAACAATGGGTTGTTGATTCAGTGCGGAGGCAGTGGGTTTCAAGAGTATGAGTGTGATAATGTCGACAGTTAAAATAAGGACACCCCCCTCCCCTACCCCTTCCCACCCCCGCCAGCATCCCACCCCCGGCGTCTGTCTCTACCCGCCGCGCGATCTGGCTGTGGACAAACGTGCTTGTCAGATGTCGCCTGTCTGGCCCGTGGCCTCCGAGCAGTCTTTCATCGCTACACCTGCGTCTGCCAACAGGGGGCGACCCCCCAAGTTCAAAACCGCCGACTCCCCCCCCCCCCACTGGGAGGCAGGGATTGGTTGTCAGAGCAAACAAACGCACACAAAAAACAAAGTGCTGGGCCACAGGAACATATTAGGAACAGGAAAGAAAAGACTTGCGCACTCAATTAATGCTCCAAAACCAAGATAATGCCTTTTATTTTACCAGGCAAATGGGTGATGTCTCAACCACCTCAGTGTTCATCAGAACACTGCCTGCTGTTCAAGCAGGCCACCTTGGACCCTCAGGTGTGTGAGAATGCTGAATATGGAGCATGTTCCCTTCCTGCTTTCTCATTTCATTTTGCCCCGCCTTCTTTCTGAAATAAAAAGGTGATATAAATAACTCAGAATGGCCTTAAGCAAAGATGCAACTGTTTTTTATTTTGCATTTTGCCTTTTTAATAGTAACGTTGGCGTCTCCAATCCCGCCTGAATTTGGACTGCTGTTTCTGAAGAGACGAAACGACTCGCTCCAAAGTGTAAAGGACGACAGGACAAGAGTTGTCTGAGCTGAAGAACAGTGCATTCCGATGGATGGATTCCTCTTGCCCTGACGGAACGTTTGCAGCCGGATACACGATGGACTCCTGGAACGAGTGGAGGGTCGTGTGCCTGTCAATCCTTTCCGTTGAGGATGTTGAAGACGTTTACTTGATTGGAATTATGATAACAGGCTTTCTGCTGTTTGGAGCTGGCAGCATCCTGATTTATCGCAAAATGCCGAAGGCGTTGGCAGCACTAATTGGGAAGCTGCCCGCCATTGAGGGAATGGGCAGGGCTGTCAACACTCAGACTCAAGCGATTTGTGAGCTCAATCGCAAACTGGATGCGATTGGATCGCAAATTCGCATGACGGATACCAACTTGGAGAAGTTGTCGGTTCGGCTCACTGAAATGGGCCACTAATTCGGATGATTGGAACAACGCTGAGAGAACCACAGGACTAAAGGTAGACGAAAAATGCAGAAGCCTGCCTGAACCCAAAACAATCCTTATCCTCATTGGCTCCCCCACATCGGCCTTGGAAGGCTGATATCTCTCCACTCTCCTGGATTGTTATGCAGACAGATGCTCGGCCCTACCCCCACCTCCCTGCTCCTATGGAACTTTGTCTCCGGATCAGGACTCTTCGAGGTCATCTCCACGGCAACGGCCGTGTCCTCGTCATCAGTATCAGACGGCAGAGACAATGTTGAGACTGTGGTGGAGATGAAGTCCATGGACTTACACACACACGCACATGAAGATAACACACACACCACCTCCTACTCAACGCCTTCTTGGCTCCCACCCCCCTCCCTCCCCCGTTACAGTGCAGTCTGCTGAGGGTTGATGCGATGCGCCTGAGCGGCTGCGCGCTCCCCCCAGTGTCTGTGCTGCGACACTTCCCCTCCCCGACACCCTACCCCCTACCACATGTGCAAGTCTTCGAGTTTTTGTTGTAATGTTTGTAATGTTTGTAATGTTTTTATGATGTTGCTATGTGCTGAGGTTTTTCTTCGTTTCAATGAAACGAGTGCCCTCTCGTTTCATTGAAAGGACTGTTTTTTTTTCCTCCTCCTTCCTCCTGTTCTCTCATTTCTCATCTAATACGTTGGCGCCGCAGATGGCTGCCTCGGTGTGTTGACCAAAGCAAATTCCTCGTATGTGTAAATGTACTTGGCAATAAATTCGATTCTGATTCTGATTCTGATTCTGATAACGCGCAGCTTTAGAAGGGAACTCTGGATCTGTTGACGAGCAGTCAGACCTTGCGTCGCACCGCCTGGTTGCCGGGTGACAGTCTTTGCCATTAAATTCCTGCGGTAGCGTCGCAAGCTGCTCCTTTGTTACTCCAACTCGAGGCCTTTCCATCAGAGCGAGCGAAGCGGCTAAACTGAAATACCGCCACGTGCTCTTACCTGCCAAGCTCTTACCTGCCCACGCTCTTACCTGCCCACGCTCTTACCTGCCCTTGCTCTTACCTAACCGTGCTCTTACCTGCCCACGCTCTTACCTAACCGTGCTCTTACCTGCCCACGCTCTTACCTGCCCTCGCTCTTACCTGCCCTCGCTCTTACCTAACCGTGCTCTTACCTGCCCATGCTCTTACCTGCCCTCGCTCTTACCTGCCCTTGCTCTTACCTAACCGTGCTCTTACCTGCCCGCGCTCTTACCTGCCCACGCTCTTACCTGCCCTCGCTCTTACCTGCCCACGCTCTTACCTGCCCTCGCTCTTACCTGCCTGATGCTCTTACCTGGCTCACGCTCTTACCTGCCTGATGCTCTTACCTGCCCACGCTCTTACCTGGCCGCGCTCTTACCTGCCTGGTGCTCTTACCTGCCCGACGCTCTTACCTGCCCACGCTCTTACCTGCCTGATACTCTTACCTGCCCTCGCTCTTACCTGGCTCACGCTCTTACCTGCCTGATGCTCTTACCTGCCCTCGCTCTTACCTGCCCACGCTCTTACCTGCCCACGCTCTTACCTGCCCACGCTCTTACCTGGCTCACGCTCTTACCTGGCTCACGCTCTTACCTGGCTCACGCTCTTACCTGCCCGCGCTCTTACCTGCCCTCGCTCTTACCTGCCCTCGCTCTTACCTGCCTGATGCTCTTACCTGCCCACGCTCTTACCTGCCCACGCTCTTACCTGCCCTCGCTCTTACCTGCCCACGCTCTTACCTGCCTGATGCTCTTACCTGCCCACGCTCTTACCTGCCCTCGCTCTTACCTGCCCACGCTCTTACCTGCCTGATGCTCTTACCTGCCCTCGCTCTTACCTGCCTGATGCTCTTACCTGCCCACGCTCTTACCTGGCTCACGCTCTTACCTGCCTGATGCTCTTACCTGCCCACGCTCTTACCTGCCCTCGCTCTTACCTGCCCACGCTCTTACCTGCCTGATGCTCTTACCTGCCCTCGCTCTTACCTGCCTGATGCTCTTACCTGCCCGCGGTCTTACCTGCCTGCGCTCTTACCTGCCTGATGCTCTTACCTGCCCACGGTCTTACCTGGCTCACGCTCTTACCTGCCCACGCTCTTACCTGGCTCACGCTCTTACCTGCCTGATGCTCTTACCTGCCCACGCTCTTACCTGCCCACGCTCTTACCTGCCCACGCTCTTACCTGCCTGATGCTCTTACCTGCCCACGCTCTTACCTGCCCACGCTCTTACCTGCCCTCGCTCTTACCTGCCTGATGCTCTTACCTGCCCGCGCTCTTACCTGCCCTCGCTCTTACCTGCCCACGCTCTTACCTGCCTGATGCTCTTACCTGCCCACGCTCTTACCTGCCCTCGCTCTTACCTGCCCACGCTCTTACCTGCCTGATGCTCTTACCTGCCCTCGCTCTTACCTGCCCTCGCTCTTACCTGCCCACGCTCTTACCTGCCTGATGCTCTTACCTGCCCACGCTCTTACCTGCCCTCGCTCTTACCTGCCCACGCTCTTACCTGCCTGATGCTCTTACCTGCCCTCGCTCTTACCTGCCCTCGCTCTTACCTGCCCACGCTCTTACCTGCCCACGGTCTTACCTGGCTCACGCTCTTACCTGCCTGATGCTCTTACCTGCCCTCGCTCTTACCTGCCCACGCTCTTACCTGCCCTCGCTCTTACCTGCCTGATGCTCTTACCTGCCCTCGCTCTTACCTGCCCACGCTCTTACCTGGCTCACACTCTTACCTGCCCGACGCTCTTACCTGTCCGACGCTCTTACCTGTCTGATGCTCTTACCTGCCCACGGTCTTACCTGCCCACGCTCTTACCTGCCCTCGCTCTTACCTGCCTGGTGCTCTTACCTGCCCTCGCTCTTACCTGCCCACGCTCTTACCTGGCTCACACTCTTACCTGCCCGACGCTCTTACCTGTCTGATGCTCTTACCTGCCCACGGTCTTACCTGCCCTCGCTCTTACCTGGCTCACGCTCTTACCTGCCTGATGCTCTTACCTGGCCGCGCGTCGTTGTTCGCGGCCGTTTGCCCACTAGAGACGTGATTACCGCCCGTCGAGAGCGTGAGAGCGAAAAGCAAACTGGGCTGAAACCGATCGTTTTAATGTACTTCTGAAAGAGCGGAGACAACCTTAGATATCATTATCCAGTTGTCATGGATACTTCCACAAAATGAGAGAGAGACTGAAAACAGAACATTAGATGGGTATGGGGGGGGACTGGGGGGGGGGACTGGGGGGGGGGGACTGGGGGGGGACTGGGGGGGGACTGGGGGGGGACTGGGGGGGGGACTGGGAGGGGGGCTGGGGGGGGGACTGGGGGGGGGGGGACTGGGGGGGGACTGGGGGGGGGGACTGGGGGGGGACTGGGGGGTAATAAATTAACTCACATTTACTGTGACTGACAAGCTTGATAAGTGCCTGAGTTCTTGACTGATGGATATTCTCTATGCCTGAGAAAAGTAATCTCGGTTCAAGCCTGATTGTAAGTCCAGTGTCAATCAAAATTTTGTGCATGTACAGTACATTTTCGGTTACTGCTGAAGCTGCATTTTATTTTTAAATCGATCACAAATTACTTCAGTTAACGTGCCCTAAAGTCATTACCAAACATTAATATCAGAATATGAATCTGCACGCATGATGTGCATTTAGCATATATTTGGAAATAAATGTAACCATATTAAAGGAGCATGAAAAACATTATAGTGATTCAGCTATTTTTAAGCTTACCTAAGACCTGAAGGGCTTTGCGTTTAACTTTCTTTAAAAAAAAAAACGATTTAGTTTAATCAAATTATGCTTACGCAACATTTCAGGTTACATTTAAGCTGTTCTCTTCCCCCAAATTATTTCTCCGAGTTTCAGACGAGACCTGATGAAGGACAGATTATTCGAACTGCTGTGACATCGCAAGACTTTTCACCCTCTACTGCCCTCTAGTGCAGATATGTCAAACGCCAGGCCTGGGTTGTGCCCGAATCAGCCTCCTACTCTGTCCTCAAATTACGTACTGTCTACGAAGCATACTGCGTACTGTTTAGTTCATATGTTTGTCCTCCACACTAGTTCCCAACCGCGCTGTGGAAGTGTGCTGAGATTCCCCGCCCTGGCCTGTGACAGGCTCACGTGTCGTCTTTGTTCTCGCTGCTGTTGAAGGACAACGTCTGTGAGACCACGCCTCGTACTTCGTTCCCCAGTGGTGGAACAGGAACTCCCTGTCCCTCTTCGAACCTCTCCCTCACTACCCATCTTCCGCCGTGGTCTGAAGACGCATCTCTTCAGACTACGCCTGGACTAACTACCACCACGACTAACTGAATCATTTTACTTTAAAACCCCCCCTTTCATGACACGCATGTTACACGTATCCCCATACCATCCAGCACTTTTTGTAATTTGTATTTTCGTCCTAATATTGTAGCTTGTTCTTCTCCCTAGTTTGGCTAGGCATAAATTAGGTCAGAAGAGTGTTCACTGTGTGAACTGAACTGTGTTCTTGGCTATAAACAGCTGTATGAAATGAGTATTGTACCTTATTGAACCTGTGTTTTGTAGTTGTCCATGACCATGAAATGCACTTTTGTACGTCGCTTTGGATAAAAGCGTCAGCTAAATAAATGTAATGCAATGTAAAGCGAAGCTGTGTCAGTGTCTGCTGTGTTTCTGGGGTGTTCTCAGCACCAGTGGTTCATCAAAGTCACGGACTGGCTGAAGGAATCCACACACAGCTTGTTCTCAAGGCCTCAACTGGCAGCCGACTGATAGGACACCATAGAAACCTGCAGACACTGAGGCACCCTGGGACTGCAGTCAGCCACCCCTGCTCGAGCGACCGTCTCCTCTTACAAGCGGGTGTGTGAGTGGGACACCATTTTAGGGCGGTTTCCCGCAGTCCCGGACACGAAGGACAGCACTTCAAGTCAAGGTCAAAGCACAGGCGCAAGGTCAAAGCACAGGCGCGGAGTCTGGAGGTTAATCATGTTAACTTCAGAATGCTGACGTTCCTCTTTTAACAGGAGGGAAAATTAGACAGATGTGAGATAATTCTGAGTTGCTGAATATGGTATTTTGGCGGCACGGTGGTGTAGTGGGTAGCCGCCTCAAAGTATTTACCACCGACGCATTCTCCTGTTTTTACAGGCCTGAGAGAGGATTCTGGAAGCTCTGTCCGTTTTCAGCACCCTGCTATTTCCACATCTTACGCAACGGCATTAATGAGTTTCAGCCTCTGCCAGCCCTCTGATGAGTTAAGACAGAACCAAGTTAAACTGAAGGTCACCGATGTATACTGGAGGGGTAAAGAGTCATATGATTTGTTTTCAGAAAGCAATTCTGAGAAAAAGCGTCCAGGCAATCATGTTAGACACCACCACAGGGCAGGAGAGAGAAGCAAGCCCATTTCCCCAGCTGCACAACTCAAGGTTCTTTGTCCGTGATGACAAATTTTCCATATGAATTATAAGTCATTTCTATTACTCAGTGACAATACCAATGAATCTAGAGGCTTACAGTATATATTTATATATATATGTGTATATATATATATTTTTTTTTTTTTCTTCTTAGCAATTTCATCTCTTTTTTTGCTTTTATTTGAGAAATGACATCAAAAGGCTGCAGAGAAGATTAACTTACTTATTAATAAATCTATCATATCATGATAACGCGCATATGTTTAGAATAATGGAGAACACCGTTCTTCCAAGTTACATTTTAAAACAGCTGATTTTTCAATGTTTGATTATTGATGATATCACATTATGTTTTTATAAATGATTCATTTAATTTCTATTTGTCACACAAAACATTGAACTCGGGGCACAAAATAGAATTTATTGTATTTATTATTCAAATACCAGCAGCACAACTGTGATTAACTATAATAGCAGGTGTATTGCAATTTGCGCGCACTTAATTTGTCTCCTACGAAGCAACGACCGAGGGAAGTTCACGACATCTGATAACATGCTGGAACTTGTGTTGTGTTGTGTTGTGCATACTGCACGAGAAGCGTTTAATTAAATAATGCTGTCATGTAATTCTATTTTGCGTGCTTCCACTGCAGTGCGATATCACTGCGCCATCTCTGATGAATTGTGAAGAAAGTCACGATTTATTAAACCCCGTTCTCTGAAGCAGAGCCACAGCGATAAGCACACGCCGAACAGAAGCCTTGCGCGACGCTAACCGGCGCGACCGCTACATCCATCCAGCCTCTGCGGAGGCAGTTTGCTGTGAACCTGAGGATCTTCAGTAATCTCTCCCATCTCCCCGGCAGCGATGTACGGGGAAAAGGAGGCGCACGTCATCACACACAGCAAGGCAGACTGCGCCGCGCGGAATGCCAATTTCAGCCTGCCGATCGGCACACTATCGCTCGCACGCACGCACTCACTCACTCACACTCTCACTCACACTCTCACGCACTCACGCACTCACTCACGCACTCACTCACTCACGCACTCACTCACTCACTCACTCACTCACTCACTCACTCACTCACTCACACACTCGCGCACGCACTCACTCACTCACTCACTCACTCACTCACTCACACATAGACGCACGTGCACGCCCGCACGCACACACACAGACGCACGCACACACAGACGCATGCACGCGCACACACACACACATATACACACACGTGCACGCACACACACGCATGCACGCACAGACACACACACACACACTCACACATGCACGCACGCACGCAGACACACACGCGCGCGCGCACACACACACACACACACGCGCACGCGCACAGGCACACGCACGCATGCACGCACACACACACACACACACACACACACACACACGGGCTTCTTAAGCACAGCTCCCCAGATCTCAGAGTCAAGTAAATAAAGGTTCTGCACTCGCAGAAAAAATAGAATACAAAAATACAAAAATCTTTTTTCACTGACTGTGCTCAACCCCTGCAATAAAACTAAACAAAACAAAAAAAAGCAACAACAAACAACAACACACACACAAAAGACAAGCAACAAAGGAACAAAAGACTGTGCAGATTGCTGAATGCTAACAGAGCGAAGGGAGATGCGGGCTTTGGGGTTGCACTCCAGGATGAATGGAGCTTGTAGTTATTTTCTGTAGAAAATTGCATTGGGAAAGCAATGCTGCATAAGACACGGCCTCGGCTGCACAAAGAAGACTCAGCCTCATCAATCTCAGCGCCGCTTGCAGCCTGGGCCGTATGCTGGCGCAGAATGAGCTGCATCCTGTCGGAGGGGACTTCAAAGAGCAAGGTGAGCTACAGAGAGGGGTTAGGTAAGGGGTAGGGGGTTCATGTTTGGGTTAGGGGGTTAAAAAAGATCTTTCTTTCCCATCTCACCCCTAGTGAGGGCCCCTAGGGAAAGAAATGTTTTAATTGGCCATTCGGTGCACTGGAGCCTTTAAGTAGGAAGGATTTGGTCCCTCTTGTGTTGAAGTTTTTTGTGCCTTTGTTAAGTTCTTCTGGGAATGCAGCGTTTAGTTTTGTGATCCGGTGTTTTTCTGCTCTACGTCTGTCTTATGGTGTCCAGTTAGTGTTAGGGGTGAGGGTTAGAGTTAGGGGTAGGGAGGGGTGAGGGTTAGGGTTAGTGAGAGGTGAGTGGTTAGGGGTAGGGAGGGGTGAGGGGTTAGGGTTGGGGTTAGGGTTAGGGAGGGGACTTACTAGGGCAGTGAGCTCAGGTATGGCTGCCCTGTAGGTGATGGGTCTGCAGTCGCGGGTGTTGTTGACCAGGGTGCAGGGCAGGAACATGGGTCCCAGGTCGTCTCCGTCCAGCACGTCCACCGTGAGGGTTGTCGTGGCGGTCCTTCGGTTGCCAGAGTACGGGGCGCGGTCCTACGGGACACAGTGCCGCAGTCAGAAATGCACTCTTTCTTTTTTTATACACTGGGTGTACATGAAAGCAGTTCTAGAACAAACTTGAATTTAAAAAAAGAAAAAAAGCATTTCTCCATACCTCTCTTTTCCATCACTAGTTAAAGATGCTTTATGACTAGGCTAGTATTAATATAAATTTGCTACGATAATTAAGGCCACTTTTCACTCAGAGATTTCGCGCGTGCCACCCCGGGTGCATACGCCGTGGTTTTATTCCGCGCGCCAGTCTTTATGCTAGCACGCTAACTGCTGCTGGGCGGCTACAGGAGCTTTAATATCTTTCTAATGAGCACTGGCCCCTACAGGGAGCTGGGAGATGAATGGTAAGTACCACCAGGTTCTCTTTAGAGGCCAATTCTGCCGTCACTGTTATCTTGCAAGGGCAGACTCTACTGTACAGACAAATATATCACAGGAAAACTCAACGCAGATATGCCGTATGCGCACGCTAGCTAACATGAACTGTGTTCACAGTGAAAGCAGCTTCCTCTATAGCTTAGCTCTACAGAGCAGAGGGAGATTAGTGCTCAGCACCATTTTGCTGAGGCACGTGGACACATCTCCACCTTTGAGAGTCTGTCACAGCACTGAGAGGGTGAGAGTCATCAGTCCCAAGCAATTTCAGTCAGATAAAAAACCTGCAATATCACCCACCTCCGTTCAGCTTCTGCAGTTTCGCTGAAGAAAAAGGAAGGAAAAAGCGGGATGCTTTCTAATCCCAGGGCACCCAGAGTTCTGTCAACCCAAGTTTATCCACTCAAAGTAACAAGTCCATAGATTCCATTAATAAAAAAAAAATGGTAGGAAATATTTACTGGAGTTAGGCACCTGCTCTGGCTCTTGTCCCAAGTTAAGCTTTTCACTTAATGTGTCCGCAATGCCCCAAACACACGGTCTGATAGTCCAATCCAATTTGTGATTAACATAGCTAAAAATAACTCGCTAAGCTTCATTAATCCGGTAACACAAGAAAGCCTTTTGTTTGTTTTTGTTTTTTTTAAGCGCTTTAAATAAACGGAAGCTGTTTAGACAGCCGCATCGCTGTTTTAAATTTAGGCGTCTTTCTCCAGCGGGGAAAAAGAGCTTCATCCCTCCCGCTTAGAAAGGCACTCAGTGAGACACTGACCCCTGGACACTGAGGCCACAGGCTGCTCGGGCTCACAGACCGCTGAGCAGCATCACTACGTCTCATTGCTCCTGTGTGTGTGTGTGTGTTTATAGCAAGGAGGCCTTCCTGCCCGAGCGTTTGACCTGAGTAAATAACGTTTATGGCGCAATATTGGGCTTAGGTGGTCCCCATAATCGCGAAGGAGAGGGAGCGTTTGTCACCAACCAGTGAAGTGCCGGTTTAATAATGAATACGATATAAAAAGGGGTCGCAGAGCCGCAGCTTCGAACCCGTACTCGTAAATAAAAACAGCCTACATCGCCGTGGCAGCAGCCAGGAGGCATGTCCCGTAAATGAGCAAGCTAAACCCATTCATTTCCCCACACTTACACACAATGGGCCTCATTCACAAAACACGCGTATGAAAACTGTGGGTAAGCACGTTTCCACGAACAATTTGGCAGTCATCTTTTTTTTTTCTTATCTGTGTTCGTTCATGGCTGTTTCCGTATGCTAATCACGTGAACAGGACTGCGCATAACATTTACAAACAGTCAACATCCTGCCATCTCATACACCTGGGATGTGTGCAAAAACAAAGGTCTGCACATGTGTCATGAATCCCTTATTGGCTTTTCATAGGGACATTTTTAAGAACAAATAGAATAAGTTTTGTGAATGAGTCTGAGTATGTGTTGAAATTAAACTGTTTTATCTGCTTAAATATTTTAAGTCAGAGTTAAAACCATAGCCGCATGTTAGTTTAACCTTAGTTTAAAACATGCCTTATCTTTTACAACAAGCATTTTACTAAACAAATACATAAAATGTTACATATTTTGCAGCTTTCACTCATTCTTTTGTATTTGTTAAGTGCAGCAGGGGTCCAGATGTTTCAGACCAGAGAGTAATAGGTTGGAACCTTGGGCAAGATGTAGCCATTGTACCTTAAGGTTTTTATTATCAGGGAAGGCTTTTAGCTGCATGAACGGCAAAGAATTTGAACGTAAGCAGAGGGTCAGAGCAGAGAGCATTTCTTTGAAGGAAAGAAAGAAACAGTGTAAGCTGTTAAGTGGTGAGGATGAACTCCAGCAATAGCTACACTATATGACCAAAAGTATCTGGAGACCCCTTGGTCTGGGGGTGGCTGTTTTTCATGGTCTGGGCTAGGCCCCTTAGTTCCAGTGAAGGTAAATCTTAATGGTACAGAATGTAATCACATTCTAGACGATTCTGAGCTTCCCCAACAGCTTGGGGAAGGCCCTTTCCTGTTTCCTGTTCCAGCATGACAATGCCCCCAGGCACACAGCGAGGTCCATATATAAATGGTTTTGTCGAGATCAGTGTGAAAGAACTTGACTGGCCTGCACAGAGCCCTGACCTCAACCCCATCCAGCACCTTTGGGATCAGTTGAAAAGCCAACTAGCCAGGCCTAATCGCCCAATCAGTGCCCAACCTCACTAATGCCATTCTGGCTTAATGGAAGCAAATCCCTGCAGCAATGCTCCAACATCTAACATGAAGCCTTCCCAAAAGAGTGCAGGTTGTTATAGCAGCAAAGGGTGGACCAACTTCATATTAATCCCCATTATTTTGTATGAGATGGTAGAGGTTGTTATAGCAGCAAAGTGTGGACCAACTTCATATTAATACCCATAATTTTGTATGAGATGGTAGAGGTTGTTATAGCAGCAAAGTGTGGACCAACTTCATATTAATACCCATAATTTTGCATGTTAGATGTCAGGTGTCCACATACTTTTGGCCATGTTTTGCTCACGCTCTACTGCAATGCAGCTCCCTCCTGCTTTTAACAGGCAGGTAAATCTTACAGGGTCAGTCCACCACATCACCGATAAGCTCCTCTGATACAAGTGTGCGCACAACATCTCCAAGCGCAGCACGGAGACGAATGCTGACGAGCGGCAGCCGTTGTGAAAGCTTTTCCAATCCACCAGAAGGATGACAGGCCTTCCGAGCCCCCGGAAAGCGAGAGAGAAAAAAAAAAGAAAAGAAAAGAAAAGGCCGTTCCTGCTTCGCTTTTCACTGCCATCCACTTTGCCAAGATTGTTCTCTGTCCATCCAAGATGTATACCATCAGGTTAGGGGGGAAAGAAAGAAAAAAACAGCGGAAATTGAATTCTATGGCTAATGGCCATCACGAGATGGCACCACCTTTCGCTACAGACAAGAAATTCTTTTTCTTAGGCCCTTTCTTGGCAATAGGCTTTGAGATTCCTTTCCCGGCTGACCTTTTTCAAAAACAACAAAAAAACGTCAAATGCACGCACATAGTGCGGACGGGAAACAGCACCATAAACAAATATGGACATGCACTTTCCTCCAGTACGACATAAAGGGCGAGAGAGCTGGGAGATGAATTCATTCACGTTTATGCGCATATGTAGCGCGGCACTGTTCAGCACTTCCTCCTCTGCGCGTGTCACGCGTGGGCGGAGTCTTACGTTGGCCTGGATGATGACCAGGTAGCGGGTCCTCTCCTCGTAGTTGAGGCGCTCCCTCAGAACGATCCCGCCGGACAGGGTCAGCGGGATGCTGAACGTCCTGTTCGAACTCTGCGGGAGAAGCAGAACGCATTAAAAGAGGCGGCATAAAAATCCAGCAGAGGTGGAAAATCCAGGTCCAGAAAGCAAAAGTTCTCCCCAGTGTTCTGTTCCAGTCACCTGGATTTTGCTCATTAGCACAACTCCTCTGTCAGGAGGTTAGAACTAATTAGTGAAATCAGCTGGGCTGAGTTCATGGGTGGAAGAGACATGGCAGGACTTTTACTTTCTGACCCCTGGAACTTTCCACCTCTGGTTATTCACTAGGGCTATTCTCCTTGCATCAGTACAGAAGCCAGGTGTGTGTGGCTGACCTCTGGTTATTCACTAGGGCTATTCTCCTTGCATCAGTACAGAAGCAGTGCCAGGTGTGTGTGGCCAGGTGTGTGTGTGGCTGGACTGGTGTGCGGTGACATAATTCCACCTACCGGGTCGTTGGGGTTGTACTGAATGAAGTACTCGATCTGGCCGTTGGGTCCGTCGTCGATGTCCGTCGCTCCGTTGCTTCCGGAAAAGCCCGTGAAGATGGTGGTCCCGGTCGGGGTGAGCTGGAAGACAGGAGCCGAGGGACGGGGGAATGAGAGCGCCGTCCGCCGCTGGTCACCACGCTTCCCGCCAAATCCCGCTTTCCACGTAAACGCAAGAGTGACGCCGCGTCACAATAATGTCGTTTCTGTCAGGACCACTGTCATCAAGTAGAACTTTATTGACAATAAAGGCAATACAGTTATGTTTGGCGGTATGGCTCTGTTCTGGAGCTCTCCCGTCAACCACGCAGCCCGCGTGGATAAGGCCGGGAGGCCAGCAGCCAAACCCCCCCTAGAGGGGTACACACAGAACAGATCCAGCAGCAAAGCAGTTTTTAACACATATGAATGGAGCAATTGCAATTTCTTAACACATAAGGATGGAGCAATACAACTTCTTAACGCATAGGAATGGAGAATGCAAATTCTTGACGCATGGGGATGGAGCTGGGGTGGTGGAGGGGATTTACGAAGCAACGTGCAGCGCTTGCATGCAGGAGGAGCAGCCGAATGAGTAGAGGGAGGCTGTTTAAGTAGACCGCCCTGTTAGTGAATGTACTGTGATAGGCGAACATCACTCAGCTGAGCCATCAGCTGATTCGGCCGGAGCGCTTGACTCTCGTGACCTGCCAGAACTACGCGATGCTCCATTTTTGGCGGAGCGGAGAACTCCTGTCCGCCATCGACACTTAGGACGGGCCGGTTTTCGGACGCGGGCGATTTCCTGGCGTACTGCACCTCCAGGCGTGGAGGAGAAACACCGGGGATGCCATCTCCCTGTCGGATGTGTTTGCGTCCTTGTGTCTCTTTCAGATGCGCGCACACAGCAGGAGGTCATAGCTCAGAGCGGGGTCGGGGGGGGGGGGGGGTCGGGGGGTCGGCGGGTTCGGGGGGGTCGGCTGGTTCGGGGGGGTCGGCCGGTTCGGACGGCTCGTGTTTTCGGTCACCGCGCCGGGCCGTCGGGCCGTAAATCCAGCCCCGGCTTTGACAGGCGTTACAGAAACACGCCCGCGCACCGCCAGAGACGCCAGAGACAGAACGGTCTGACCCCGAGAGAGAGAGAGAGAGAGAGAGAGAGGGAGAGAGAGGGAGAGAGAGAGAGAGAGAGAGAGACAGAGAGAGACCGGCTCGACTTTCTGACGGCTTAATAAAACAAGCCCAGAATTCTCAGCGTTTCGCCGCAACAGGCCTTCGCACTTCCACGTCAAGCCCTTCCATTAATTCACTGTCGAGGACAACAATCATTCATTATTTCAAGAGCTACGTCCTCAACTGTGGCTCCTGGGCGCTGTCCGTTAAAGCGATTCCTTCAGCATTCGATCCGCTGCAGCCATTTAAAGGGGGGTCTTAAGCTGTGTTTTTCCCAGGGATAATTTGTTCTCTAGCAAGTAATTAAATGTTAAGTTCACCTTCTACGGGGTCGTATATTTTAGTTTTAGCGTCTGTTTTTGATTGGCCCAGGCAGTTTTTCTGTGTGATGATGAAGGACATCTTGGACATTTAGATACGTTTACGATTGTCTGCTGGCTGGGTATAGCCATAGCAGGTATAGAGCATTTGGGGGGTTTGTGGTCTAAAATAAGAAAATGCACTTCAGGTAATTCAAAACAGCTTGTACACTGACATTATGCCTCCAGAGACTGTAGGTATGTATATTACCCGATTATTCATCAAACAATTACATTTAATATTACTTTCAGCTGGAACCATTTCCTAGGGTGCATGTAACCACTATGCTCAAGAAAACAAGTACCTGCGCAACATAAAAACTCATATTTATGTTTAGTATGGTGAATAAACACAAAAGAAAATGAATCAGTCTACATTTACGGCCTCTGGAAACATAATGTTGCTGTGCAAGCTCCTTTGGAGTAACCCAAATTGTATTTTCTTACTTCACGCCACAAGCCACTGAACGCACTATATTTACACCTTGGCAGAGAAGCAGAGCCGGTGTTCCTTAGCTCAAGGATAGTTTGCACCTACAACCTCAGATCAGCCAACAACTGAAGGACCTCTTGATTTTTTTTGCCAGTACGGTGCAATTAGCAAGTACTCCTTGCTAACTTGGTAGTTGAAAAACGTGCTAATTATACAGCAGCTGTCACAGAAAACGCAATAAAAACCGAAGCAACGTAAAATCGACAAATTAGTGCATGACCCAAAATCACTACAGAGTCATTAATGTCAGAGAATTAAAAGCGTCAAGCATCTGGTTTTGGCAATGTTAAAATTAAATTGAGATATTATTATAGTGCAGTACTAAATAAGTATAATTAAACGGCCATATTTTAAGACAGCATATTCAGTGGACCGTCCAGGAATAGGACTACATTCTGGCTTTGAATTATGACAGAATAATAATCTTTCTGTCAGCCATTTAATCCAAGAAAGAGGATGAGATTTAGCTGAACAAACTAACTTCAAAATAACAGCTTTTCTGTGATTGAAATTACACAGGATAGCTGTCAGATAGTAGCTGTGCAGCAGCCTGCCACCTGCTGGAGGAGCAGAGAATAGCAGCAGCAGAGGCAAAATGATCAGGAGATTGTTGCATTTTTTGGTTGTTTTGTTTTGTTTGCCAACAAAACATAAAACAGGGTGAGCGTTGATGACTCTGACAAAACACAAGGCACCCTTGCTCAAACAGGATCGGGCAAACACAAGAAAATAATATATTTTTAATGAAAGTGTCAAAATTTGTAATTTATCTCCAGTTGTTCGTTTCAATTGAAAATTCATAAGTTCACACGCCCAGGTTCTGTCGCAATTTGTCATTATAATCACAGCCACACGCACAAAAGGAACTGGCTCGGCCCGCGCAGCAAATGACAAACACTATCCTTTTCTCATGAACCCATTTGTGTCTCCGATGTCAGATTGCGACTCCGATGAAATCCCTCTTTCCCGCCGCTTGCGTTGCCGCGGCGCCGCGTCTCCGCGGTAACGCCGCCTTTCGCGTCCTGATTACATTTCGCACGGAGATTTATATCACCGCGGAGTCACGAGGGAGACGATTCCGGAGCGCGGAGACGTCGCGCGGTGTCACAGTGTTTTCGAGGCGCGTGTCAACAGCGTTCGATTGTATCTCGGTTACACGTGCGATCGATGCTCGGCGACGGAAGTAGCCCTGCTAGTGCGGCGCCCCCTGCAGGCGCTTGTGGGTGTCCTGAGGTGGCTGGGGAAAAAAAAAAAAAAAACGGGCGAATGTTTTCAACCGGCGGCTTTAGCATTTCTCCACCCTGGTTATTTGTGTCGGTCTTCAGAAATCCCACAATTGCAAGCTTACCCTTCCCCCTCCTCCATTCACCCCCCCTACCCCCCTACCCCCCCACCACCACCCAACCCTTCCCCAACAACTCCACCACCCCCACCACCAAACATGCACACGCTCATTAGACTCCTTACACCAGTAGGCACAAACCGCGCCGGACTGTGTGGCCGGACTGTGTGGCCGGACCATGTGTGGGGACATCTATTCTGTGCAGGAGCTGAACTCACCATCTGGTGTCGCGTACAACAGGATTTCCCTCCTGGTTAGACCAGACACATTCTACACATCGGCACACTTACATCTGTAACTGAGTGAAATCATTGCTAGTATTTCCGTGCAGGACCTGAACCCACCATCTGGTGTCGCATACAACAGGACTTCCCCCTGGGATAGCCCAACCCCTTCAGCATACAGGCACATTTGTAAGTGAGTGAAAGTGACAAATCATTGTAAATGCAACATTTTTATACATTCCTATCTAAGCTCCCAACACAGAAAGTACAAAACAAAATGTAACAGGCAATATAAAAAAAAATTATACAAATCACGCACAGAGAAATTTTGTATTTTTACTGTTTCCAAAGCATGCATGAGCACCTTCATTGTACCTTATTTAACTTCCTACCAACATTTCTGAACTAACCAAGAAACAGGAATAATTGAATACAATAAATGGAGAGATGTGTAAATTCCTGCAGTTCCAGTTGCATTGGCCCACTGGAGTGGAATATTACTTCATTTGTATTATTTAGTAAGAGTCAAATGAAAATGCAAATGAAAATGTGAAATATTAAGATGCGGTAAACTGCCAGCGCTGAAACTAAATGAGTGCAGTTCCCCACCATTCAGTCCTACTGCTGCACTTCTGCTTCAGTCTGAGAAAACAGCTTCAGCCTCAGATGAACCAGCATGAATTCAGCTTCAAACTCAGGAGGAACGGCACCTTATCGCGGAGAGCAGCAGCGTAGCATAGGGGTCACTGAATCGGGCTTGTAGCTTAGAGGCTGCAGGTTTAAACCCTAAACGGGGCACAGTTTGCTGCATCCTTGAGCAAGGCACTGAATTGCTTCAGGAAAATATCAAGCTTTACAAACGGACAGTATGTTCTAAAGAAGTAGGCCAAACAGATCAATAAAAGTAGGGGCATCTATTAATAAAATAAAGAAGACAATTATAAATAATAACTACTTCTGAGAAAAACTTTATTTTTTGCTTCAGTCTCTGCCTCTTTAGTAGCAGCACAGTCACTGGTTGGACAAGCTACTTTTATCCGACGCTGTGAAGTCTGCATGTTGACTAATCGATAGTATTTTACTGGGCAGGACGTCAAGTGCAAAACCTTAAAACGGAAAAAAAATTTAAATGAAAAAAACAACTTCAAGCCCAACAAACTGATAAAAAGGCACGAACAACACTCCAGACAAGTCCTTCTGCTCAACACTTCACCCATCTCTCCCTCCGCATAGCCGCCATCTTGGGAGGGAGGGAGAGAGAGCGAGAGAGAGAGAGAGAGACGCGCTCCGGAGAACTGAGTCTAATTATGCAAAAAGCCACTAGATCAGGACGTATCCATCCAGTCCCCTGCAGCGCACACTTCTCACTCCTGCACTTGAATTCACTTTCAGATCCACGCGCGTAAAAAGCCAAGGAGGGCGGGTCTGTACGGCGGGCAGCCGATAATCGCACAGCGGTAATCCTCACGGGAGGGAAATCCAGGTTCGGGAACGTGAAAGTCCGCCCCAGGATTTCACTGCAGTCACCCGGATTTGCTAACTGTGATTAGCACAACTCAAGAGGTTAGAACTATTCAGTAAAAATCAGCTGGGCTGAGTTCACGGGTGGAAGAAACACATGGCAGGACTTTTACTTTATGAATCTGAGCCCTGGACTTTACGTGTCTGGTCATTCACTAGTTTACCGCCTGGTTGCCGACTCTGATGTTAATTAGTGAAAACTGCGTTCCGTGTGCCAATATGGATGTCTGAAAAATATGTATGTCCGGCTGATCTTTTCTAGTACTGCTACTGCTACATGCTGCACAAAAACGCTTATATGACAGAGGATGCTACGTGCTATCAAGCAGAGCTCTGAACTGTACAGTATGCAATGGATGTCTCTTCAATTCCTCTTAATAACGGTTGAGTGCACTACTTCATCTTTTTTTCATGTAGAGTATTACATTGCATCCTGCAGATAAAAATCAAACCATTAAGTGCTTTTATACAACATTAAATGGAATGGCTAATCTAGACTCGAGATTCTCTGCGATTCTTGTACTTATCCATTATCCGTGTGCAAAATTATGTAATAAATGAATGGCTTGTTCAACCGTTAAATATTTCGGTTCTTTGAAGTATTCTGTCCAGAAGGCCCAGAAAAAAAAAAAAAAAAAAAAAAACTAAAACAGGGATACCGTACATTTCAGTGGATCACCGAGTGTCAGAATGAGCAGTTACTCAACACTCCCTCAGAGAGCTGCCGGACGCAATGACGGAAGAACGAGGAAGCCACGCTGCGCTTGGATTGCACCGACCCCCTCGGCGGCGGCGGCGTGCGGGCGCTCACCTCGTTCACGGCGACGTAGTAGGGCGGCCTCTGGAACTGCGGGGTGTTGTCGTTGAGGTCCCGCACCACGATGCGCACCTCATGCAGGATGACCGTGCCCACCAGCTCGTTGGTGCACTGGACCTGCACCACGATGGACTGGATGGACAAGGGGGGCTGCGAGGGACACAGGAGGCCCGTTAGAGCGGAGGAAAAGCTCACCGAGGGCCTGACAGGACGACTGAGGACACTCCCAAAACACTCTCACTCCCTCACTCCACCCAGTCCATCCACTCCCCCATAGTGCAAAACAGATGCAGTAAAACCAACACACGACATGCTGCGTTTAACAGGCCTCAATGCCGTTACGTTCAACACAGTCCGTGTTAAAAATGTCTCCCTCTGTAACACATAAACTGTATATTTGTAACACAAAATGTCTTGTTAAGGACAACGCATTTTTGTGTTGCTTTCAACACAGTCCATGTTAAATAGTCTCCCTTTGTAACACATTAACCGTTCTCCTATAACACAAAAGAAAGACCTTTGACACAAAACATGTTGAAAGTCACACAAAAGTAGTGGCAGAAAAAGTGTGTTGACATTAACACATCGCTTCTGAGAGCGCGTTGTCATGCTACCGTCTTGGGGGCCACGGCGTCTCCAGATTTGGGAGCGGTTCTGCACTCGAGTAATTAACGTGAGTCACTGATTGGCTCGAGGGTCTGCACACCCCGTCTCCTCATAGGCCTAGACTGGCTGGCGATCGACACTACTGGGATAACTCAACCCCACACCAATCAGCTCAACAGACTGGGATAACTCAACCCCACATCAATCAGCTCAACAGACTGGGATAACTCAACCCCACATCAATCAGCACAACAGACTGGGATAACTCAACCCCACATCAATCAGCACAACAGACTGGGATAACTCAACCCCACATCAATCAGCACAACAGACTGGGATAACTCAACCCCACATCAATCAGCTCAACAGAAGGGTCCACGAACCAGGAGAGAAATCACTGTCAAAACACACATCTGGAAAAGGTTTTTGCGCTCGTAACTTAAGCACTGCGAGTGATTCCATTTTGAAAAAAACATTATTTTTGCTCACCGCCTCACATCTCCAAAAAGTGGCATTAATTGGAACATCAAAAAAAAAAAACCCATTTCCCAACCTAGTTTTACAGGGAAGAAATGACATACAAATTATATAACTTCAGAGGAATTTGCTACTTTCCTCTGCAAAGCTACCAAATGTAACGTTCCTTAATATTCCTGACATGCTGGCACGAGGCACTCAAATGCATTCCTTTCAAAATGGCGGCGCACTCCAGCAGGGCTATAAGTACAGACAAAAACTAGGATGATGAAGATAATTATGATGATTAAGATGAAGTGCATTTTAATTTACCCTGTCCATCATGCCTTATTATACATTTTTACAAGAAAATGCCAAAAAGTTTCAAGGAAATTGTTCTGTAATTCTATTCTGGGACATTCACCTATAAAAGCGTACAAACATCAGTTGCCTAGGTAACTCCAGAACTAACGATTTCTATTATTTCTCTTACTAACTGACTTCTCTTTATTGTTGTTTTCCTAGAATGTGCCCATTTGCACATCGAGGTCAGAAATATCTTTTCACATTTCACCAGTTGCTCAGATTTTTCCTCGCCCCTGTGGTCATTTAAGTGGCTCAGTAAAGTTCCCTTACAATCACGCACTCTCGCCTGTCATTCCCTGCATGACTGTATATGAGACACAAGGAATTCTGGGACTTGCAGTTTTTTTTAAAATCAGCCTGAAATCCGGCTGTCAGGAGAGTCCTAATTGTGGTCGAGTGGGGGGCGGACGAGCCAATCGGAGTGCTCACGTCTCGGTCCAGAACTCGGCCGGTGCTGTTTAGGAACAGAATCTGTCTTTTGGCGTCCAGGATCACCCAGTAGTCGTAGTTGTTTTGCAGCGATAAGGAAATGGTTCTGCCTGGGTCTTCAGCTCTTCCATTGATCTGCATATTTTCAACCAGCACGGTCCCTGTAAAACAAACACACACAGGAGTGGATAGACTGATTATTCATCCATTCTGCCAGTTTTTTTTTTTTTTCAGCTATAAAATCACCCTTTGTAGTGTTTGCAGATTGTTGTGCTGTATGACTCAATAACAACAGCAGACCTACGACAAGAGCGACAGCGGCAACAGAAAACATTATGTGACTGCATGTAATTATCTTGTCAGAATTCATACATTAGAAACTGAATAATGGGTTTTCATAAAAGATGCAGTTTAGCTTCAAATTCAGTCATTGTTCAGCTTCATTAAGCTAAAGCCATTTCAGAACATTCACCTCACCATATTTTGGCCATACATCGAACCTGAGTAAGTGTGTCATAAACTTAAGTCCTGATAATATTGATGACAGGAGAAAGGTTTAAAGGGAATCTCTCTAAAACATTTCTAAATGTTCCCCTGGCATTTATTTCTCATCAGAGACACACACTTCTCCCCTTTTCCTAAAACATACAGATCTCCAAAGCATGCACCTGACAAGCCCATGTTGCTCAGATATTCTGCTGACACACCGAACTGTCCAACGTATGCCCTGCACACGCCCAAATATCGCTCACACACAGTCCTGACACGCCCACAAACACCCCGGACACGCCCACAAACACTCCGGACACGCCCACAAACACCCCTGATACGCCCCCAAACACTCCGGACACTCCCACAAACACTCTGGACACTCCCGCAAACACTCCTGACACGTCCACAAACACTCCGGACACGCCCACAAACACTCCAGACACGCCCACGAACACCCTGGGCACGCCCACAAACACTCCGGACACGCCCACAAATACCCCGGACACGCCCACACACACCCCAGACACGCCCACAAACACTCCTGATACGCCCACAAATGTGGGTCACTATGCTGAATACCAAAAAGACGCTAAGAACATAAGCTAAAAAAGTTCCCGTTAACCTGATGCCAGGATGTTGAAGATTCCTAACCACCATTGTGCCCCCCCGCCCCCCCCCCCCCCCCCCCCCATGACCAAGGGGGGGTCCACATGCAGTTTCACACTTCCACCCCTCCTAGTTAGGCACCCCCCTGACTCACACACACGCTGGCGGTTCGGCTGAGGATATCTGGATAATTCAGCACTAAGCCCAGTAGACCAGCACACTCCACCCGCTCTCCCCCCCCCACTGGCTCCCGTTACACCAGCTGTCCCGCATTACACCCGAGCATCAGTATAGGGGGGGGGGGGGGGGAGGGGGGGGGTATGATGTCAGTTGCCCCCACCCCCGCGAGCCGGGATGACGCTAGGCTGCTCCCACCGCTAACGCTTCCGGACAGTTCCGCGCCAGCGCCCTGACCCAGCTCCGAGAGCAGCCGCGAAGCGCCAGCTCCATTAAATCAGCCGCTGACGCGGTCTGAGCGCTGGAGGCACGTCAGCGAAGCTACACGGGTTATTAAGAGAAAAAAAAAGGTTTTTTAATTTTTTTTGTGCACCGTCATAATCCTCAGATGACCGCGAACTGTTTGACCAGTGGTGGTATTTTGCATTAAACCTCACTCAAAAAAGGATGTGTTGATATCCACACATTTCTTTAAATGAATTTGTTACTTTCAACACATTTTGTGTCAAAATGACTACTTTTGTGTTATTTTCACAAGGAAATGAATTTCAGTTTGCTGTACAGAGAGGAGATGTCAGTGTACACATTCCACAGGCGAAAGTCCGGGCGAGTGGATGATGTGGGCAAGGAGCGGGAACAGCTGAGTCAGCGATCACAACTGGGAATGCGAGGAGCTACGCGCTACGAGCCACGTCCCCACAAACCTGCCTGCCTGCTCACAGCCTCTTTATCCTGGGAACGCTACGAGCCACGTCCCCACAAACCTGCCTGCCTGCTCATAGCCTCTTTATCCTGGGAACACTGTGAGCCACGTCCCCACAAACCTGCCTGCCTGCTCGCACACAACCTCTTGATTTACAGCAAAATCGCATTTCCAGCTGGTTTCCCCGCGGGCAGGGTCATATAAATCTGAGCATGGTCTCTAAAGCCCAGCGATCTCCCTCACCGTACTCGTCTCCTGTTTTAATTAGGAATTTCTAACAGCTAAGCCGGGCTGGCAAACATACACTCCGTCCGCATCTGGCAGACTCGAGCATCTCGGAGGCCTAGAATCTCTTCGCTACTGTAACATAACGGCGCTACACTGCTTCGACCTCGTCGTTCCCATCCAAGATTTTAGGAAGAGTTTGTTTCTGAACAGGATGCGAACTCACTCACAGTAAAAATGAAATCTCAAGCACATTACATTATATTACATTGCATGTATTCGGCAGACGGTTTTATTCAAAGAGACGTACAATAAGTGCATACAGATGGTCACTGGAACAACTACAAAACCCAGGTCTGATATCGTACAGTACTTGTTATGCAAGTTATTCATAGCCATGAACACATTAAGTGCAGTTCACACAGTAATTATATTCTAGGTCACAAGTACAGAACTGTAAAGGACGTTTGCCGGGTGCGTGTGATTTTGATATGTTGTTATGTCCTTGAGACTGAAATGGCACTGAGACAGCCCTGTTAGGTAAACTGCACTAATGGACTGTAAATGGACTGCATTTATATAGCGCTTTTATCCAAAGCGCTTTACAATTGATGCCTCGCATTCACCAGAGCAATTAGGGGTTAGGTGTCTTGCTCAGGGACACTTCAACATGCCCAGGGCGGGGGATCGAACCGGCAACCCTCCGACTGCCAGACAACCGCTCTTACCTCCTGAGCTATGTCGGGCACTGACAAAGCCTACTGAAATGACTCAAACTTCATAACTCAATCCGTACTCTAAACAACATTAAGGCTGCACTGTAATATTCCTGAGTGGTATACATATCTGGATCATAAAATATGAATTCAGTAATGTGTTTTTTCTGAATGGACTTTGGTTCATTTGGTTCAGAATAAAGGTGAACCCTAAGAGAAGCTTGTGTGTAAAATGAAACAATTTCCTGCAGACAGGAAGTAGAGATTTCTTTCTCTTGAACCACTCAATCTAAGAACCGTAACCACCCAGATTGATCAAACAAATCTTCAGGCAGCAGTAGATTAAAGGCCTCAGGTGTTGTCCCCGAACACCTTCAGGTCAAAGCTTTCTATACCAGCTGATGTGTTCACATTTGAAGCAGCAGACATACAATAAAGCAGGGGAGTATCTAGGTTCTATCCCAAATAATGTTGTGAGATATTATTATGACAAAAACACAGCCCAAACTGTCTTAGAACATGTTTATTATTCTATTTTTATTTCAGTTGTATATTATTAGTAGTTATTTAGTAGCATATTATTTGTCAAAGGCACAGAAAAAGCATTCCAGGCATGTTGCACACAAACTTGCCAGTAACCCGTAACCCAGATGGTTATGGTTCAATGATTAAAGAACTGAAATGCCAGATTGTTTGAACATTGCCAATTTCCCTGATAAACTGAACATGAATCGGGACCATGGGCAAATGAAGTTCCTTCTTAACGGCAATAATAATACCACATTCCAAGACCCTTCCTTACGGCAGAAAAGGAAAAAATGCCATATAATATTAGAAATCTGTATCATTCTCACATGCATGCACAAATACACACACATACGCAATCTGTAATTTTCTCTGTAGCTTCTCGGTAGGATTGTGGATCATAAAAGCACTGAAGTCCCTCTCCAGGGACATTCTAAATGGCTCAATGTGGAAATGGCTTAACATGACAAAAAAACATTTTAATGCTGATGAAAAAACGAGTGCTGAAAAGTTCAGGTGAAACAAAACTCAACAAGGTTGTCCAAGGTTGACTCATTTGTTGGTTGACTCCAACAAATGAGTCAAGATACGCATGAATGGAGCACTTGTCGCTTAATGTGGCCAAAAGTCCTAATATTGAACGAAGAAGACGCTCTGGAAAAAAAGATGAGCACTTATGAGCTCACATAAATATTTCAAATAAATTGGCAAAGTGGAAAATGGTCCCAAAACATGCGAGCATGACATGGCTCACTGACGGAAAAGTGCAGTGTAATGATCTGAAATGAAGTTAAAGTGTATTTTATTCCACCTTCACTGGAATGTCTTGGAGTGGGCCTTCCCCCGCTTAGCAAGGCCTCATGAGGATTTACACCCGAGATGAATATCAGATCATCCCATCCCACTTTTAGGTCTTATCGCTAAGAGTAGGGGGTTCCCCGGTGTCCTTTTCCAAATCCCAGATCTGGCTCTCGCAAACTTGCCACCAAAATCATCCCCAGATTTAATTGGCTAAAAAAAAAAAATGTTCTCTCCCTCTCCACCTTCGCTAATGTGTGGTGAGCTTTCTGGCGCAAAATGGCTGCCGTGCATCACCCAGGTGGGTGCTACACATTGGTGCTATATAAATGCAAGGATATTATAAAGGCACAATTGAGTCATAAAGTTCCTGTGTTTCTGTATTTCCCTAAATGCTTTTCTTTTGACCATAGTGCGTACACGAAAATAGGAGCCCATCTTTATTTCCAGATAGTTCTGCCGTTAATTTTAAGCTACATTAAGCTCATTGGTTCCCGTTCATTTCATCTGTAGGTTCTTATTGATTTGTTGGACTACCTCAATGATTTTTGTTTCACTTGATATTTACCCCAGAGCAACTCTTTTTGTCTTATCCCCCTTTAGCCTGAAATTAATTAAAATAGATCTATTGCAATTTTAGGACAATTTGGCACATTAAGCTCTCATCTTGGACTGACAGTGAGCTCTATAATGTTCGGGACAAAGGCATATTTTTTAGATTTGTAATCAAACAATCCACATGCGGCTAAAGTGCACATGCTCAGCTTTTATTTAAGGGTATTTTATACACTTTGGTTTCACCATGCAGAGCTTACAGTACTTTGTATACATATGTTGTTTATGTTTTGTTACTTCGAACCAAGTAAATACTTCTGCCCCTGAACAGCTGGTTTCATATTTTTTATTTTTTCATTTCAATATTTGCTCATTAAGCTGTTCTGGCCCATGTTTTGGCCATTTTCCTCTACATTAATTCATAAAAAATTCATATTGTGGTATATTTTATTTTCCTTTTCACCATTGCTAATAGTTATGCTGCTCTACACTTCAACATTTTGACATTTTTTCTCATCACATTTTTTGCCATGTTAAGCCATTTTCTGATTAAGCATTTTAGATTGTTCGCAATGTCAGTCCACCATAGGGGTGTACAGCGATGACATGGATGATCTGTATCTGTTTTAACAAACAACAAAATAATCTTTATTTATATCTGTTTAGATGCACTGCTATTTAAGTCTGCATGTGTCCAGACGTATATTAAAATGCATGTTTTATTACAGCAAATGACCCTTTTCGGTTTATTGCTTACTTTTTACATATTCTGGATGTCTTCGGAATATCGATGGTCAATTTCGGGATGGAAAATAAATATCCGTAAACACGCACGGCCTCTACATTTCCGAATACGGCACTCGAGACCGGATACATAATTAATGTGCCACAAATGAAAACACCATCGTTGAAGAGCGCTCCAATCGCTATCGAAAAGCAACAAGGGAAAACAAAGCTTTCAGAGCATCAACTTCTCTGAGGTAAAAATCTGACTGAATATCAGGCTGTATGCCAGACAGAGTTTACACTGTGTTTTAAAAATTGATTACAACAGACAAAAAAAAAATTAGAATTCAGGATCTGTCAAAAAACCTGAGTGCTTGTACAAAAACTCACATCTGATAGCATGCTGGGTGATTGGGTCTGGCATTTATCAAATACGTCACCAAAGACAATAATTCGTAGCATTTATCTTCAGAGTTTCTGACACTGATGGAGGCAGCACAGCATGACAGGGGGGTGGCTTTATAACTCCCAGGTTGCAGGTTCGACTCCCAGGCAGACCACTGCTGTGCCTCCCTGAACGAGGTACTTCATCTGAACAGATTTAGTAAAAATCAAGCTGTATAAATAGGTGTGTAGAATTGTGAGTTGTGTAACTCCCTTCTCTCTAGGGGTTTCGTCATACTTGTTCCTGGTTATGGTTATACACTTTGTTGTACGTCACTCTGGATAAGAGCGTCTGCCAAATGCCTGTAATGTAATGTAATGTAATGTAAGTCGCCTGGTATAAGAGCATCTCCTAAATGCCTAAAATGTAATATCATAAGACACAGATATGTTAATATGCCCTACACTAATATGCAGACACTGTTGTGACACATAGGGATCAAATAACATCTGCCCTTGACTTGAATAACAGACAGTTCTAGTGCACAGCCAGGGTTCCATCAACATTTGTCCTTTACTCATACTTACTTATGAATGCAAGTGTTTTATTCACTTTTCCATCATAGTTAATTTGGATGATTGCCAGGTCCAGGCTTGCCATTTTGTTTAATGGGAAAAAATACTCACAAATCTAGCACTCACTGATTCATTTGCATGTTGTAAAATAAAAGGTTAATTGAATCCAGGGCGTACAGTAAAGTTTCCCCATTATGCAAGCCAAAGTTAAGAACAAATGTTGAATTAATTAAGGTCGCGGAGTTGTAAAAAAAAAAAAATTGAAATAAAATTCAAGAATACGAGGTAGGCAGAGATACTGGCTGCAGTCCCGACTATAAGACAACACCCGGGCACTGTCGAAGCTGAAGAGGGCTCGAGAAAATCCTAAATTTCCATTAAAGCAGCAGCGCCTCGGACGCGACCCTTCGCATGAAGAGCGCTGAGTGGCGCTGGCTCGGAGCCCGACCGCTGTCGAACCGTCGCCGCGACGATGACTCAGCCAATCCTGCCCCCTCTCAAAGTGAACCGTCAGCTTTCGCGGTCCAGACAGCCGCCTGACAGACACCGTCAAACGGCAGACAGGCAGACAGACGCGTTCGCACGAACGTGTTTTTACGAGCGGCGGTTTCGGATGAGTCACACGAGCAGACAGCCCCCTAATCAGCCATCAGTGTGACACGCACATCCGTTTAGCAGTAAACATCTTCAGCGTCCCTGCCCCGTACCAAAACTAAAGGAAAACAACCAGAGCCGAACAGCCAACAGCGCGCCACGCGGGAAATGATTTAAGATCCTCAGCCGGCCAGTGGAGGACTGAACTCCACTTTGGTTTATAATAATTAATTTCCCCCTTGGCACTATCACCATAAACTTGTTTCTGTGGGGAGTTATATCCCAAGGGAAAGTGTACTGGTACAAATGTTTTATGAAATGCGCTCTGTAAAACAAATATGATTCGATCTGATACATTTTAAATAGTCTTCCGTTTATCAACATGTCTTGGGATAAGTCCATCCACACACTGTGTGTCAAAGAAAGACCACCACCAGAAGTCAAAGTGAATTCTGAATTTTCATCTCACAAAACTCCTTGTGACACTTTCTCACTGAAAAATGTTCAGGGCACCTTTTTCTTTGACTGTTTATAGATGTCAGGCAGAACCTGTGGCAAGTCAAATGTTCAACTACAAATTTAAAAGGGAAACATTTCCTCATACACATACTATAAAAGTCACCAAGCGCAATCCATAATCAGGAGACAAATGTCATGTATTGTATTTTCCTACACAAATTCAAAGAAGTGTTTTGGCATTAGTGTACAGTGAAGCTAACACTGACAGGAACACAGAATCCTAAATGAATTACCAGAAGGTTTTCTGGTTATGTAAGTATTTGGCATCAAAGATGGCGCCAGTGGCAACAAAAAAAAAAACCCCTGTCCCTGATGGGCATGTCATTAAAGTGTGCACCGGAAAAAACTTCACTGCATTACCGCTAAAACTGTAACACCTGTCCATCTGCGATCAAAAGCGCACGGAATGTGTTGAGCGCTAATTGGTTATCCACAGAAAACGTGACAGAAGCGCTAACCTCTGTAAATTTTCCAGATGATTAGCCGAGTGAAGTATCACTTGTTTTTAATACGGGCAAATGAAGACCGTCTTGCTTTCCTCTCTCCGAAGATATGCAAAAATATGCAAACGAGCAGCACTAATTGGGCCGTTAAGCTCTCATGGAAACGCAACGCACATTTGCAGGCTAGGGAGACAGAGGGAAGCATGACGACGGGGGGTTGTGAGCTCGAATCCATGACGAGGCAAAGCCTTCCTGTCACGCCCAGAGGCAGCCCCCCCCCCCTGCCCCGCCCCCTTGCACCAAATCAAGCGCCTTTAAAAAACGCACGCATACGCACGCGGGCCCGTTTCTTTCCACAGGCCCCGTACGCCGGCGTGTATGCACCACGGCGTATATGCGCCACGGCGTGTATGCGCCACGGTGTATATGCACCACGGCGGGGGAGAGCAGCCATTCATTCCGAGGCTGGAAAACGCCGCTGTCAGAATCGAGGGCTCGTGAAGAGCGGCAGTTCGGCGGCAGTTCGGCGGCGAGCCGCTTCTCAACGAGCCTCTTCAGAAAGGCTCCGCGGCTCGCTCTGCGCCTCGGCCCGCTCCCTCCTCTTTCCCTCTCTTCCCGCTCCCTCCTCCCTCTTTCCCTCTCTTCCCGCTCCCTCCTCCCTCTTTCCCTCTCTTCCCGCTCCCTCCTCCCTCTTTCCCTCTCTTCCCGCTCCCTGCTCTCCTGCAAAGCGTCTTTGTGACGGTGTACCGGCGTAAAGCCCCACACAAATGACGCAGAGTTAAAAAGCAGATCACGCGGATGTTATTTATATCTGTTCTGCGGATAGGTGGGCCCTTCTCCTCGTCAGACATGGACACTTACTTTCCTGCTTCTGTTTGCTTTGCGGAACAAATAGTCTGCTACCATGGCATTGCCATTGTGAATGCCTGTCCATCATTCTGCAGACAACAACAACAACAACAAAAAAAAAAAAACATGTCCTTGTCCATTTCCTGTCAATATTTCTACCGATAATACAAAGGCACCCACTACTGCCAATGCCGACAGCCATTTTGGTAAGGAAATGAACAGTAACCAGGCTAATAAAAGATGACGAATCAATGGCCAGAGAACATTACAATCAAGTCACATGACACTGAAGTGGCATTACAACCACTTTGTTCTCCTTTCCTTGCCTCCTTTCCAAATATGGAAGGCCAGATGGGTCAAAAATATGTGGAATTGACGTCTGGAGTCCCGATGAGTCAGCTCACTCCACTTGCTTATTTTATCTCCTTGCTTCCATTCCTCGCTCCTGGCTCCACCAATCGGAGGAAGCAAGGAAAGGACTCACAGACGATTGGAATCAAGGCAACTGGAACATCATTACTCTTTCAAGGGTCAGTTTGAAGTCACGTCAATTACAGAAGTAGCAGATTGGGAGAGACGGATCCACAGGTCAAGTGTTATACATCACGCATTCCGAAAAAATATTTCCGCAAAGGATGCACTCCTGTTTCCTTGCTCAAGAGTTCTTCACGAGCCTCCTAGCTCCTTGAGGGAGCATTTAACGGGTTGGAATGGCCTCAAAGGTGGCGCACCTCGATCGATTTCTGGGTCAGTCAAGGACCTTGGAGACAAAGGACGAATAAAATATGCGATTGGAATGCACCCACGTTGACAGCTTGTGATTCCAGACGTCAATTTCACATGTTTTTTGACCCCTTTGGCCTTCCACACTAGGAAAGGAGGCAAGGAGGTAAATAAATAAGCAGTTGGAACACTCCCCATTCGTTCATGATTGCATTGCACTGGGGTGGGGGGGTGGGGGCAGAGTTGCACAGGAATTACTGCACATCTGCGCTAAGCGAGCAGCGTTTGGGCGCTCCGGCGATCGTGGATCGCCACGGCGATCCTGGACTATGGCCACGCAGCAGGTGCAGGAGACTAATCCAGCTCCTTCATCTTCTTCCCTCTTTAATTACAATTTTCAGCCTTTTAATTATTTCTACTGGGCAGGCAGGCAGGCATTTATTTCAGCCAGAATAAGATCGGCCTGAGCTTTACCAAAACATAAACAATCAGCGGCAAAAAGGAGAGGGAATACTTTCAGATCGAATAGGCCCTGTTCACTCATTACACTATTTCTCTGCACAGGGAGTCTCACGTGACTTACATATTTATATGAAATATTACACTGTACATTTAAATAGATATGTATATTTCATCCTACAATCATCTGGTTATGAGCGTGTTTAATGACTGCTGTGAATTGCGCTAAGCCTAGTTCAGCCATACAAAACTATTCAGAGTTATGACTAAGTCTCCCAGGGCTTTTGGACGAGTAACACATTAAAATGAGATTACAGAGAGGATTAGATGGGCTCTCATTTTTTCAAGTTCAACGCAAAACATAAACTTTCATTTTTCCTTTCAAATTCTTCATTATCTATTCACATAAACTCGAGTGAGTCTCCACAGATGGCTAATGGTTATAGGACTCCAGACACAAGGCTAAAGGCTATAGCCTATACTCCAAACACAAAGAAGAAAAGTGCTAAATTCTGACAGAAGTGTCAAAACCCAGAGGTTTAACAGTCTTTCTGTGATTGTGGTTGGTCGGTTTTCTTCACGGGGCCATTTTGGCAGTTAAACAGTCTTTCTGTGATTGTGATTGGTCTCTGTTCTTCATGGGGCCATTCTGGCAGTTAAACAGTCTTTCTGTGATTGTGGTTGGTCTCTGTTCTTCATGGGGCTGTTTTGGTGGTTAAACAGTCTTTCTGTGATTGTGGTTGGTCTCTGTTCTTCATGGGGCTGTTTTGGTGGTTAAACAGTCTTTCTGTGATTGTGATTGGTCTCTGCTCTTCATGGGGCCATTTTGGCAGTTAAACAGTCTTTGTGTGATTGTGATTGGTCTCTGTTCTTCATGGGGCCGTATACAGGGCCGCTGTCCCACACACTGCCTGCCCATCGCCTCCTCTCTGGTTAGCGGTCAGAGAGCGACGCCTCACACGCCTCGACACGGGAGAAAGTGACTCTGCTGCTTCCAGCCAATCGTGGTGCTGCGCCGTGGAGAAGGAAGCCTTCTGATTGGTTCTCGTGCATCGGCGACTGGCAACACTCCTGCAGCCCTGAGACCGTCGTGAGGGACACGTGGACTCCTCCCGGATCCACGCGTGATCTGCAAGCCCTCTCCAAGCCACGGCCTTCTGTCAACCGCCATCAACTCACAGCGCCAGTGAGCGGAATCTTATCTCCCGCACCTGACCCCCCCCCCCCCCCCGGAACGGCGTAAATACACAAGAGCCTTTAAAAAACAGAATAATAATCTGGTGGCCCACACTTCAGGGTGTGCAATAATCACCAAGAGAAAGGGCCGAGCAAGTCACCCCGCACTCCACAGGATCGGGTCGACCCCGCTCACCTCTGAGATCATAATCGTGTTTAATCAGGTTGTGTTTGCCAGCGACTCTGCTTCATGTGCCCTCGCTGAACCCATAAAAGCCCTCTTGCTCACACTTTATTTTAAGGCCCCGCGTTTCAACCGCTACAAAGCGGTCAATAAAGACGCTTCCGACTATTAATCGGGTGTGACTTTTTAACAGCAGCTACTAAGCAGGGCTGTGAGAAAGTACTTAAACCGGTAATAAACCGCTGATTTAATAATGCGACACTGAAAAATTAAAGGATTCAAATTAACATTTTCCCGTGTTTAGATTTGGTTTAATCAATGCTATGCCTTAAAATAATGTCATGATTTAGTCACCTCAAGTAGAAAAAAGAAAAGACACTCAAATACCCGAAGCAGAAACCGTTAACTGTGCCCGCTGTCTCTGTTTCCATGTATGCACATTACAGAATGAATATGCAGTAATTCATCTATTAGCTCTATTCAGCCTGTATAAAAAAGCCTGTAAAGAAAATGGTCGCCCTTTTTCAGATAACTAATCATTCTCAACGTCCTCGTCTATCATTTGAGCTGCGTATCAAACGCACGAGGCCGCCAGCAAGAGAACCAAAGCGACTCAAATCGCCAGTGCGACGAGGTGGAGAGATTTAAAAGGGCACTGTCACGCGCAGTCAACGATCCGCACTTTCATAAAAAAAAGGTTCTCCGCAGGGGGAACCCATTTTAGCTCGCTGTGGAACCCCTCTTTGGCAGGCGTGAAAGGAGAGAAGGCTCTCAGATTTTAGCCGTTTTGCCCAACGAAACAAACAAATAAATAAATAAATAAATGCGAGCGCTGAGAGAATGGGCTGCTCTGCTCTGCAGCAGCTGCTCAAAGCCAGTGAAAGACTTAGGGAAGAATTAGGGGTGATATTAGGGGTGCTAACCACACACTGAAAAAAAAATAAATAAACTGGCCATCGCCAGCAAAAAAAAAGAAAAGTTTCAGTTTTTGTCAGACCTTCAGGCATCGTGAGCAGAGCGGGAGTCACGGAAAGCGAGAGGTGAAGATGGGCTGAGGCGATAAGAATGTTCCGGAAACGGCCTGACCACCAGCCTGGACGATCGCTCTCTTTTTTTTTTAACTGAGTCTGAAAAAGTTTCCCCGTCGTCGGGGCGACCGGCCGTCAGACTTTTCCTCCATTAGCGGCTGCAGACAGACCCGTTCCTTATCCCCCAGATTGAAATCTCTGCAATCCGATTAACCGCTCCCTGGGCTTGGGGGAAATGCATTAGCTTTTCCAGCTTTTTTCGATAGAAATCTCCTCCAGGTGATAAATTTGTAGCTTTTTGTCTGGCACCTGCCAAAGCGGCTGTGTTTTTCCGACACGCAGAACAAATTAAACATGGTAAATGGTAAATGGACTGCATTTATATAGCGCTTTTATCCAAAGCGCTTTACAATTGATGCCTCTCATTCACCAGAGCAGTTAGAGGTTAGGGGTTAGGTGTCTTGCTCAAGGACACTTCGACATGCCCAGGGCGGGGTTTGAACCGGCAACCCTCCGACTGCCAGACAATCGGTCTTACCTCCTGAGCTATATCGCCCATTGAACATGCCATGTTCCATTAGCTAAAAGTCGGGTTCGATTCCCGTTCGCAGTATCACAACCCTGACAGTTCCAGCAGACAATGCCCTCTATGGCAGCAGAAAAAAAATCATCACAATATTATGCGATGAAAAAACGAGCATTTATAAACATGCCTATTGTTGGGAATTTGAGTGACCTAAACAGCACCCTGAGCAAACATAGCAAGGCCATCTGCAGACTCATATAGTGTTTTTCCTTCCACACGGGATACTAATATCCTATTTCATTTCTCATTGCACTGTTTGAGGCCAGGGTCAACCATAAGCAGGAGTCCTTGTTTATAATGTTAATGGTGTTGGAGTTCATTGAACTTCAAAGGCTTTGGTGCAGTTTTTGTGTTCTTTCTTGGTATTATATGGCTCCATTAAGTTACTTTTACTTTTCCCGATAAACAACTCCCTCAGTGGGCCTCATTCAAAACTTTTCTTAAATTTGTCTTACTTTCGCTCTTAGTAAAAGTTCTTACTGTGTGAGGCAATCGGGGATAAGACAGCCAGCTAACAGCCTTAACGCAGGACTGGACGTCACTCTCCACTCAGTTCTCCTGTAGCTGTGACAGCCATACCCAACACTGTCTGTAACACCAGCTAAAAGCTAAAAGCTGAATCTCGCATTCATTCAACAGCCTTGGTCACAGTTTTAAATGATGAAAATATACAAATTATGTGCATAATATCAGATTATGAAACAATTTCTAAACGCCACTGCTGCTCTTTTTTCATATGCAATTTGACTCCCAGGTAACAACCTCTATGTGCCAAATGAAAATGTGCATTACATTAGTGTAGAAATGCATTACAAGTGCATTACATTTGTCTATCACACTTTGCATTGCTTTAGCTCAAATGCAACGATAAACCTCAACAATAGCAACGTGCATTATTAGCTGCCCCAGTAAAACAGAGCAAACACCACCTTGTTTGATTTCATCACTGGAACACGTTAACAGTGATTTCCACTTATTGCTTTGTGTCTGAAATAAAAGCTGATTTGTGAGGAAGCAGAGTATAGTTCTGAAGTCCTTTCTGCCAGTTACACGACATAGCAGGATGGACCAGCGGATGAAGAGCATATTCAGGAGGACAATTTCTCTGATGTGTAACGTCGGGTCTGTTTAACATTCCGTTTCATTCATTCCGTCTCAGACCTCAGCATTTCATCAGTAAAAATAAAGACAAGCCCGGAGATGGGAGGGGCCTACGTCCAAGCTAAATGACTGCTTCATGAAGGAGATTATCACTGAGTGTGTGTGAGCTCCTCATAAAAGGGGAGGTGTGTTCCTGTGCACACACTGCCACTGTCGACTGTGCAAACACTCACACACACGCACACACTGTGCCCGTGCACAGGCTCGTCGTAAACGAGCGCTAGGTCATTGTGCCGCAGTCACAGTGTCACACCCATGCAACTGTACGCGCAGGTTTAGACAGAGGCGGCCCAATACCGCCCCCTGATGGCTTCACGGTAGCGACTGCGCTTCGTCCCAATCGCAGGAGAAGATCAGCGCTGTGCCCACTGGGACATGCGGCGAAAAAGCTCATTAATTCTGTACGACAACTTCCTAAATACTAAATCCATCTGCCGTGATTTTAGCTCATTAAACACCTTTAACCTGTCACTCGAATGCCTGGGGTGGGACGGAGGGGAGCAGCCCTGGTGTCGTCTTGCACTTGCTTAATTGCAGACGCGCACACACCCCGGCCACAGGGGGCACTGTTGACCCCTAATGACTCCTACCGAGGGTCGCTGACCTCCAAGCCTGTTTCGTTTTTCACGGGGGGAACGCTGCGTTCAACAGTCATAAATGTTCACCTCCCACCTCCACCTCAGGGAGATGCACAAAAGGAGAGGAGTAAACTCCTCCCTTTTCTTACCGCGCTACAGCGTTCAACACCGTTATAAAATACATCCAGCGCAAATACTTCCACCGACTTAACAGCTGCAGCCATTCAGCCCAACTTCCACTTTTTTAATAAGAATTTTTTTCACCTATTCATCCGGCCGGCCTTCTTACCCAGAGAAACGCACAAGGCCAACATGGCATGACAAATTAAGTGGACGCATAACACAACGGAGACCCATCTTCACTGCAGCAGCTGAAAGAGCATTATGAAGCTTTCTCGCCGGTCCGGTAAATGAAACTACTTTATGCTCCCTGCCTCACTCGGTAATGAAAGCCATCTTTCTGGAGAACGCGGAGCGTGTGCAGCGGCAAGAAGAAAAAAAAAATCACTTAAAAACCGCGGATAATGATTCCTAAAAAGCCAGTGGTAATGTTTCTTGCAGTTTTAATATCCCTAAAAACTGCTGGCATATTACACTACAAATGAATAAAGTATGTTTTTTGCAAAGATATGATAGCCCACAAATGATAATTAAATCTCTCTGAGCTCTACGGGGTCATTGCATTATGCACATATTTTAGTCCTTTTTAAAATGTCGTTTGAGAATAAACTAACATCCCATTTCTGTAGAGTAATGTCCCTTCATGACTTGACAAATACATAGAAAAAATAGCATTAATGGGTTAGAATTAGTATGTTTCTCCATTGGTGGAAACTGTTTTATAATATTATTCTCCATTACGTATGTAAATGCTTGGCCTGCCTTTCAATGGTGCTGTCATTTAGGGTGACTTAATATAAAACACAGAGAATTTAACTTAGCCATGCCTTCACAATGGTATAGTGATGGACACAGAAATTTCCTTAAATTGACTCACAATAAAAAGCAAATGCTAATTTATTTTTTGAAATGTATAAACAAAGCTTGGAAAGTTCAGCAAACACCAAACTGAGCTTTGGCAAATTAAGATTTAAAATACATTGTAAAAACGATACAGTTGCATTTCTTCATAAGTCAAAGTTATGGACAAAGCTTGAGTGCACTTTAGGCCTCAGCCTTTCAATCATCCATTGGAAACACTGTGTAAAACCGAACATGGGAATACTGAAAATGCAATACATACCATTGGGAATACTGGGAATACTGAAAACGCAATACATACCGTTGGGAATACTGGGAATACTGAAAATGCAATACATACCGTTGGGAATACTGGGAATACTGAAAATGCAATACATACCGTTGGGAATACTTGGAATACTGAAAATGCAATACATACCGTTGGGAATACTGGGAATACTGACATCGCAATACATACCGTTGGGGCTTTCTTCATTTATGGCTACAATGGTGGCAGGTGGACCCGTCCTGGACAACTTGCATTCTGAACATCAAAGCGGGGGAGAAAAAAAAGAAAAAAAGGTAAAACATTCAAAGCGTTTCTCCCACAATGCACCGCTCAGAAACACATTCAGCCTGAAGTTGTGAGCGGGAGCGTTTGGGCGGGAAACACGAAGTGTTGAAGTGAGTGAAGCATGAAGGCATGACTGTCTACACCAACCACGATGAAGAGGGGGGCGACGGCAGGGCGCGGCGCGTAAGATGGCCGCCAAATTTAATGGCGATAATGAGCAGCGTGGCGCTGGAGCGGACATGACGGGGGACCGAGGGCGCGGAAGAGAAAAGATCAGCGTCTTACCCTCGTACTGCCAGTCTGAAGGCAAAGTTAGTGTCGCCAGGAGAAAGCACAAACAAGAGTGATAGGAGAAAAAAAAGGATGAAATAGATTTTCTGTACAGAGCAGAGTGCTGATCTTTACAACAAAAAAGGAAAGGCTAACAATATAAAAACCAGGGTTAATACATAGTGAAGGAAGAGGTGAGTAAAGAAACTCACACACACTTTTATAAATTATCACATATTAAAGACATTGTTTTGGTTTGTTAGTGGCTTTATATTCATTGGCTACTTTTTGGCAGGAAACATTAATAAAGTCAAGCAAGGAAAGAGAGGGAAGCGTGTCTTCATATATTACACCGGTAGGCTGGTAGCAGGAACAGACATTATACTCAGAGGTGAAGCAGCTGAGACTCTTTATTACATCATAAGCTGCTGTTTTACAAGCAGCCATTTTGAGCGATCCTTGCTCTTTTGCCCGTTTTACCAGTACCATCTTACATCTACACCATCTTTCATCGCTTAAGTCACCACTGGCTAGATGTTTTTCCCCAATACAATTAGCTTCCGTAGCTAATTAAGACTGCTAGCGCAGTCAGGGATTACAGAATCTTCCTAGCCAACCCTAGCCCTTTGAGGCACAGTAATTATAACTTTGTTTTTAAATAATTAAGTGTGATATCTACTAGTGATACCAGATAGTGTGTGCCTTAGTCCACTATTTAACCTTAATACAATTACATCTCGTAATACCAACAATATTCCACATCATAGGTGCATAAGTGACTTTTCCACAGACTGAAAGCCTTCCTGGATAAACTTTTCTAATTTGTTTTACCTGTATAGTTTAAAAATTATTATTACCATGGGCCACTGTCCAACAATAGATACACATGTACTCACGCACACACACACACACACACACGTAATCACACATACACACACACACACACATACATACACACGCATACTCACACACACACATGCACACACACACACACACACACACACACACATACATACTCGTGCATGCGTGCACACACACACACACACACACACACACACACACATCTCTAATTTATTAATCTACTGTGAGTATGCGTGCTCTGTGGCGCTCGCGATCCCAGCCCCCCCCCCCCCCCCCCCTACAGTTTACGGGCAGCCAATCAGGGCGGGCGGTGTCGGGTTACATGACATCAGCCAAACAGCCGGGGCGCTGCCGCGGACACCCGAAACGCTCCTCGAGTTCCCTATTGACCACATGCTGCCCAAACACGCCCGCTCAACTGAACACCTGTAGCCAGGCGAGAACATCCAGGTACTCTTACAATCAAATATGCATGTGATAGAGGCCTCAAATATGCATGTGATAGAGGCCTCAAATATGCATGTGATAGAGGCCTCAAATATGCATGTGATAGAGGCCTCAAATATGCATGTGATAGAGGCCTCAAATATGCATGTGATAGAGGCCTCAAATATGCATGTGATAGAGGTCCTCGTCTCCCCTTCAGCCAAACAGAGACTTACATTTAAACAGAAACCTTCAGGTCAAACTCCATAATGTAACGCCTTCTAGGACAGGCACTTTGCAGTCTGTGTTACCGTCATGGACAGGCCTGGATTCAATCAACATTTGTCCTTAAGTGACAGTTGAGCGCTAAATAAAAAAAATTCACCAGATCCATGCCGCATGAATAGACCGCACCGCGCCTGCACTATGCAATTATTTTAAATCAAAGATGAGGACAGAAGGTGACTCAGCCTGGGCCACGGTGTTCCAAAACTGGGTGTTCCCACAATGCTTTGCTAGCCCCAGTGAGGACACTGGATCACAGAGTGCCAGTTAATATATATTTGAGTGTGTATGTATATGTGTGTGTGTGTGTGTATATATACATACGTATATTTGAGTGTGTGTGTGTATATACGTACGTATATTTGAGTGTGTGTGTGTGTGTATATACGTACGTATATTTGAGTGTGTGTGTGTGTGTGTGTATACATACGTATATTTGAGTGTGTGTGTGTGTGTGTATATACATACGTATATTTGAGTGTGTGTGTGTGTGTATATATATATATATTCCTCAACTGTGTCTCCATGGGAACCGTGACAGCGCATTATGGATTTCCTCCATGCTCTGCAGGGAATTGTATTTCATCTTATTTTGACTCAGCTTGCAGGTCTGTTGCTTTACGCTTTCAAAAAGATCCCACGTAAATGTGCAGCCTCCTTGTGCAGTTATTAAACCGTGAAAGCTAACGAACGACCAGCTGACGCTCTGGTTAAAATAGCTACAGTAAAGCACATTTGGTGAACAGGTAAAGAACATTTTGCCTTCAATTGCATTATAGGTATCACTCACTTTGACAAAGAAAAGTCAATACTCTAAAAAGAAAACTCTCAAACAGCTATTTCACAAACAAAAAAAAGACACATTCCAACTTTGTCAGTTTGGCTTTGATATTACAGAAATACACTGACCTTCTCTCGGTTATGTACCGCAATTTCATTTAAAACAGGCATCTGCTCATCCGCTTTGTCATAAACATAAACACGGTTTTACGCATATAGATATTTAAAAAAATTAATGAGACCACGTTTGCCAATGTTTGTATTAAAAAGCTCATTCGGAATGAGCATAATATCGTTATGCCTGGAAGAGCAGAATAATGAGAGAATAAATGAAATGGGTCCAAATTCTTATTCCAGGCCCGCACCAGACTGGTCCACAGTCATAACTTCAGGGACCAAAACAACTTCAGGGACCAAAACAACTTCAGGGACCAAAACAACTTCAGGGACCAAAAGTGCTTCAGGGCTGCAATGGCACCGACATTAACCTGTGTCCTCTTTCTCCCTACCCCCTGCCCCGCCACCCCCCTCAAGAGCATGTTCAGCCCAACTGCTGGTTCAGTTCCTGCATGATCTGTAAGACCCCCCCCAGGGATCTTCTCTCAGATTTCATAAGAAGTCAAATATTCCCGTGAACGATATGCAAGCCGAGCGATATACAGGATGCGAGCAGCAAACGCTAAAATCTTTACGCTTCTCGAGAACATTAAAACCGAAAAGCTTAGCGGGCTAGCAGTTCAGCCTGGAACAGAGAACAGGGCTGTAGTCAGGCTTTTTCAATGTAGAGCTTTTCAGGCAGTCTGATCCACGTAGTCGAGGGTAACAGCACCTCATTGGTGCAGAGTAACAGCCTTTAATGGACATGCCCTCCAGGGCCCCTGTGACATCATCCAAGGCACCCTGTGACATCAGCGAGACCACAGAATAGCACCGCTTCAGGTGTGCTTTACTCACCGAGATTTTCACTGCATACAGGAGGTTTCATCATTTTTTATCTAGTGTTTCTGAGTGGAGTTTTTCATCTAATGCTATAATCACAACCATGACACTGTCACTGATTTGGAATCATGTGAGATATTAGAGAAAAGCCCAATGATAAATAATAATTATTTGTATAGCACACTAACATATAAAAATCAACCCAAAGTGCTTCCTGTACACATAAAAAAAACAACAACTAAACTGCAGTGTTTAGACACGTCACAGATTTAGCAGTGCACAAACCTGAAAGAATCTTTATATAGACACACTGGTCAAGGGCATTATGACTTCACCAGGGCAATGGCTCATAATTTAAGAATTTATTCACAATTAGTCTGAATTTTTTTCGTCAGGATGCGATGCAGTTCTGATTGCACATTTCCCCAACCACACAGGAAACGTGTTTATTGCACGCTTCCCACTTCACAACGACCTCTTTACATAGATCTGTCTTCTAAATCTGAGGGCGCTGACAAACAAGTCAACGTAATATATTTCGAAAACGAGGCACCGCACATCTGTGAAGAGTTGCGAGCGCGAGCGAGAATTTAACTTACACGGGCTCGCACAAAGGAAACATCTGACCATCGCCACGCGGAGCAGAAGACTGAGGAGTCGCTCACCTCAGAGACCGGACGTGCGCGGAAGAGCCTCACGAGGCCTTCAGGAGCTGAGCTGCTCCCGTGAGCAGCAGCACCCCGTCACACGCAGCACATCCCGAAGACTAATGCATTCTGGGATTGCTCCTATCTGCCTCGGCTAGCTGCATGTTCAGCGCCTCGTTACGCTACACGCAGGCGGATGAAACGCTAACTTGAAGCCACGCATCGGATAAGACACTGTGACTGAGTGACAGAGCCTCCCCACAACACTCACACGCATACAGAGATGAAAACAGACCCAAAAAAAGAGAAGAAAACACTGTTCACCCATTCACACACACAGTCACACATCAACGGTGAAAGGCTGCCATGCAAGGTACCAATCAGCTCATGGGGGGCAATTAGGCATGCTCCCAACGGCATGGTTATCAATAAAAATTGACTCTTGTAAGAAAGCCTTTGATTAAAAATGTTTAAAAAAATATATTTTCATTTTTGATGTTATTATTGTGATCGCTTTCTATATCAAGGGAAAACCGAGAAATTAATAATGTCATCATTTGACCCTTCACTCGGAATTAATAAGAATCCTCTTCATCATTAGTCAGGTGAATAATGGCGAATGTGGTGAGGGAGAAGATTTTTAAAAAGCAATCACACTCCTGGGCAGACTTTTTTGTGTGGTCCCAGAAGACGCTAATGAGGCTAACCCAATTTGCAGTTCATATTTGAGAGCCATTCCTTGTAAAGGTTCAGACACAACAAATATAATTTCTCCTTTACTAGACCAGAATCTGGGCTCAGTACAGACAGTGCTGGTCAGGCCTACAAAGACAGAAAGAACTTCAAAATTATTTTAAATCAATTTTAAAAGATTGATAAAACATTTAACATAATGTTGTGACACAAGATTCTAGTATCATCCCAACAATACTGGATATTTTCATGATACCAAGTTTAGGTTTACCAGGAAAACACACAGGGACAAAATACTGTGGAAAATGCACAGATTACGAAGCGATAGTTATATTTAACTAACTGGGGAAAATGGTAAAGGCAAAGCCACTGAGAAAAGCGAATCATGTTCAGAGCTTTCAGTTAAGAGCCTCACGCTGTGCTCTGGGAGATTTTAGAAGCATTCCACAACCCCGCTCTAAACTGTTCTTTTGGTGTTCAGTCTCAACTCCCCTCCTTTTCCCATGAATGGCTGAAACAGCAATCCGGGCAAGCCCGGGAGCCTGCACACAAAGCACTGTGTGAAAGTTAGCCTAGCCGCCTGTCGACAAAAGCTCCTTATCAGCTTATTCGCTTATCTGGAAAGCCCGAGCCAATCCTGAAAACCCTGGAGCTCATTGTGGGGAACGGCGGGCGGGTGGGTGGGGTGGGGTGGGGGGGACACGCCAAAGGCATAAAGAGCACAACAGCTGACCCTTCTCACCCAATCCCGTCCCGGACGGGAGCAGGGGGGTGAGACATGCGCTATCTAAAGCAACTCCTCGACAGCGTCTGATTAGCCGGGGTCGACATGGCGACAGCACAGGAGCCGAGCCTGCTGGGAAGCAGACGTGGCAGCCTGTGGAACTGCTGCGTCCTCCTCTGTGCTCTCCCCGGGTTCCGGAGGTCCCTGGCCGAGCCCTGAACACCCTCCGTGGACTCTGGCGATAATCTCTAACTGAGGCGTTTCATCGCTTTGACCAAGCGGCAAGAGCACTCACCAGGCTTTCAACTGACACCAAGATCACTGACCAAGCAGGCTACTGACCGTAAGATCGCTCACCAAGCGGGCTACTGACCCCAGAGCACTGCCCAGGCTTGGTTTTGACCGCAGGAGCACTGACCAAATCTGCTACTGTATCCCAATAGCATTGACCAAACATGCTACTGATCCCAACCAAGCTAATGATCCATGAACACTGACCAGGCATGCTACTGACCCTAAGAGACCAAGCAGGCCTACTGACCTCAAGTTTACTGATCATTCCACCAATGTACTTTCTGAGAGAAGATGCAACACGCTTTAAAAAAAATGAGACTACTTATAATAGATCCAGTGGCATGGGATCGGTCCACCATGAGAAAACCCCCGAGGTGTTACAGCGTCTGAGGGATTCCTCCACTGTCCGTGTTTACTACCGCAAACGGTCTGAGATAACAGAGGCTAAGATGCATGGCCCAAAATGCCCAGCTACACCACATCCGCCCCCCACCACCACTCAACCACCGCCAACTTCTGGACTGAGATAACAGAGGCTAAGATGCATGGCCCAAAAGCCCAGCTACACCACATCCGCCCCCCACCACCACTCAACCACCGCCAACTTCTGGACTGAGATAACAGAGGCTAAGACACATGGGCCGAAATGACCAGCTACAGTATGCCACGTCCACCCCCCACTACCACTCAACCACCACCCCCTTCTGCGATAACACTGACGGGAAGATGGCGTCCACAGATTGGAGTCAGTGCGCTGAGCGTAATCGCCTCGAAAATCAATGTCTGTCAGCTGTCAACCGACACACAGTGCTGGAGAAACAGATCTTAACTCTGGCTCACTCCACCGCTGCTCCCTCCCCGTCCGAAAATTAAGACTCCTGAGACTACAAGTGAAGGTGAACAGAGGAATTATTGCGTTTTGTGGAGAAGCAAAGATAAAACACGACAGTACATAAAATAAAATAAGCGTTACTGATTTATGGTTATCATAACACAGAATGAAGCACTTTTATTGGCTATTCATTTTGTTTCTTACTATACCATGTTTTGTTTGTCTGTGATTTGTTTTTACTACTGTAAATCGAATACCCAGTATTTTCTCCTGGAAAAGGTGGTGCACTACACGCTCTAAGCCTTAAACTGCTCGACGCCTCAAACATTTAACGGCTGAATGACTAATAAACTGAATCCTGACCACCTGCGGCAAATCCGGCAATCTGTAAATATCGGTCTAAATTATGTAATTACTATTAACAAGTGGCATAATCCAATTAAATACACCAGATTGAGCTGAATAAAACTCACCGTCACCCAGAGGAGTTACATTTCTGATGAAGGACAGCGTTATGATGTTGGTTTCTTTTATTTTCACTCAAACTTAATTATGAAAAAGAAGGAATAGATATGTTTGCTTTTGTCTCCATAATAAGCACAGATATTTATTCAAAGTGAAATATTCAAAGATACGTTTCTGGTCTGACAATAATACAAGTTGGCCTTTCTTTTTGGCAGTCTTTTGGTAAACTGCATTATGCTAAATTGAACCAACCCTGAATAGCTACTTTCTATAATCAAGGAAGCCAGTTCTTCAGTGTGGTATTGCTGACAGGGTGGAGATATCCACCGTGATTGATGAATGCTCTCTGTCACCTGGAGAACACATTACTGATTGCATTTCATTTCATTAATTCTGTCAGCTTAATGGTATTCTTTGAAAGTCCCCTGTATAAAATATGCTGATGTCGTGCTCTATTAATCCCACCCAGTGAGATGATAATGAATGCTAGTATCATCCAACGGAAAGATGGAAACGAACACAGAAAAGTTGATAATTTTTTAAAAAGACAATCTCGACGCACTACAAAAGTCAGCGGGTTACTCCAAGGGCAATCTAAACATTTTAATTTGCCCCACTACAATTTGCATTCAATTACATCCCTTGAATGGAAAACACCCACCACTTTAATCAAGGTGTTGCTGCCCTAAAGCTCTAAACTTGAATTGCAAATGCGTGTCCTTTTTTTCCCCAGCCCGTCCTGCGCATGGCCGACTGGAGCGAGGGAGTGCTGCGGGTGGAAGACGATGCCGCACTTTACTATTTTTGGACCCGAAAATCCCTCCCTTTTCGATATTCACCCGTCAGAAGGCAAGAGTGCACTAGTGAATGAGAAGGCAAGGAGTAGCACTGTATTATTAAATGTGGCTTCAAATATTTCAGAGAAATGTAACATGAACATCGAGAGTCTCGTTCATCTTTTGATACTTTCTCTTGTTTGATGTCTTATGCGGTAGAATCCTTGCTAAACTACCCCTTAATTCCACAGGCAGCACCTGCTGTACAATAACCTACAAACCTGTGATTATCCTCCACGCTGCACAATGAACAGAAAACAAGGTCCAATCCACAGAGAGGGGCATCTGTTGCCAATGACAACGGCTAACCTGTAGGTTCCCAATGACAACCGCTAACCTGTATGTTCCCAATGACAACCGCTAACCTGTAGGTTCCCAATGACAATGGCTAACCTGTAGGCTGCCAATGACGACCGCTAGTTTCTAGCTGGCGCCGATGCCATGGTAACACAACAAAAAGCCCAGGCAAAGGGAAGCCAACACACCCCCCCCCCCCCAAAGCTTGCTGTGTGTCACTGCTGTAGACTAATGGTGCATCCCAGACCCAAACTAGTGATGTCTGAGGTAAGATCCCAGCACAACCACACAAATAACAGCTTTATCCAATGATTAAAACCACTCAGGAAACCCATTTTGAGTTTCTAGCATGTTTTGTTGACACCGAACTCTCTCTAAATGAACACAAACTTGAGCCTAGCCAGGTGCAGCAGCACGGTAACTCAGGTGTACCTGGTATAGAAGCCCATGGATATATAGTGCCTCCAGGTACAGATCAGCACACTGTGGCGCAGACGAGAGGGAAAGGATTACCTGTACCCCACCGGCATGCAGGCACAGATGCACTTCATGCAATTCTCATGCAGGCACAGACGCACTTCATGCAATTCTCATGCAGGCACAGATGAACTTCATGCAATTCTCATGCAGGCACAGATGCACTTCATGCAATTCTCATGGAAATGCATATCTCATGTGTACTGGGTTTTATTGCCCCAACGGATTTACTGTTCCAACATTAGCTCTGACATGGCTTGAAATCATACCAGGCCTCAGATAAAATGCCTTGTAGGCCCTCCTAGATATTGATGTCTTCCATATCAAATAAATATACACTATACATATACTGTAGTAGCACTGTTGGTAGTAAATGAAGTAGTAGCAGCAGTAATAGCAGTATTAGTAATATTAGTCACTGCCGCAGCAGCAGTAGTAGTAGCATTAGTAGCAGTAGCAGTAGTAATAGTAGCATTAGTAGTAGTAGCAGCAGTAGTATTAGTAGCATTAGTAGTAGTAGCAGCAGCAGTAGTATTAGTAACATTAGTAGTAGTAGCAGTAGTAATAGTAGCAGTAGCAGTAGTATTAGTAGCATTAGTAGTAGTAGCAGCAGCAGTAGTAGCAGTAGCAACAGCAGTAGTAAATAGTAGCAGCAACAGTAGTAATATTAGTAGTAGCAACAGCAGCAGTAGTAGTAGTAGAAGCAGCAGCTGTAGTAGTGGTAGTAGTAGTTAGTAGTATTAGACAGAAGCGAAAACAAAATCTATGCCTGTTAAGAAATAACATGATATGGACACACATACCTTTCATCAACATTCGCTATTTGTTGTTGCCATAATTTTTCTTCATTTGTATAGACTGTGGCACCAAGGCAAATATATTACTAAGAAGAAATTTAATTTAAGCTCTCTGTATTTGAATATTAAAATTTTTGACCAGCACAGACCTGACACCGTGATATATTAAATGATATCATAATTAGATTTGAAGCTGCTCAATATTCACACAGATGCTTTCCAGTTAACTGAAATAACAGAATTATTCATAGGTTTTACAGTGACCAATTTTTTTTCTTGACATTCCACAGCCATTTTAAATTTCAACTGCTAAAATTATGAGCTTATCTGAAAAACATCCTATTGAGAAGAAAAATAAAAATTTTAAATAAGAGGTAAAGTTGATCTTGGATATGGGGCATTTAGCTAATTCCATACTTAAGACCTGTATTTAATCAATGTTAAATTCAGTGGCCTGGATTTAATCCACGGGACTCCTTAAATTTACCAACAAATATAAACAATTGTTTAGCTTTCTGACACAAACCCAGTTTGGTTATTAATGTTTGTGATTGGCAAACTCATGAAAGTATAAGAAGAATTGTTGGAGGGGGGAACAAACCTTCAATCAAGCAATCATATCAACATCTATCAGACGACAAAACGCAACGCACCACGCGATAATAAAGTAATGTCAGTTAATTAAGGTATTCGAATAGTCCTCAGAAAGAAATTCTGTAATCGTGATGCTTCGCAGCTCTCTGACAGACAGCGACAAAGCGAGCTGCGCTTTAATGTGGGCGTGGGTGTCACATCAATCACGGGGCTCACGAAATCCACGAGTCCTTCAGAGGCGGCCACGAGCATCCGCCAGAGCCGCCATAACGACTCGCGCAGGCCGGGGGGACACGCGCCGCGCGGGGGGGGGGGGGGGGGGGGGGGGCGAAACCGCGCGACTCCTCCCGTCGCTATAGTGCTAATTGCGCCGCGAGGGGATCGTTGCGGCTTTGCAGAGAGGAGGAGGCAGACGCCAGACAAGGTCAGAGAGCGTAGCTGTGCGGGGGGGAGGCGGGGATGGCGGGAGTGGGCGGGGGGGCGGGAGTGGGGCGGGGGGGGAGTCTAGCTGAAGCCGCAGCGGGTATCTGTGAGTCTGTCTCCGCTCCGTCTCGCTCGCGTTTCGGTGATCCGTGTAAACGGCTCGGCGTCCGGGCCGCGGCCGGCAGGGAGGTCGGGGCCGTAAGCGGTGCCTCAGACGTCCCGGGGTCCCGCGGAGCGGGGGGGAAAGGGCGGCGCTCAGAGCGCTAAGAGCGCTGAGGCGGGTGCGGCCGAGCACGGCGGGCTGAGAGGAACACTGCGCATGCTGAGAGGAACATTGCGCATGCTGAGAGGAACACTGCGCAGTGCAGGCTGAGAGGAACACTGCGCAGTGCAGGCTGAGAGGAACACTGCGCAGTGCAGGCTGAGAGGAACACTGCGCAGTGCAGGCTGAGAGGAACACTGCGCAGTGCAGGCTGAGAGGAACACTGCGCAGCGCAGGCTGAGAGGAACACTGCGCAGTGCAGGCTGAGAGGAACACTGCGCAGCGCAGGCTGAGAGGAACACTGCGCAGCGCAGGCTGAGAGGAACACTGCGCAGCGCAGGCTGAGAGGAACACTGCGCAGGCTGAGAGGAACATTGCGCATGCTGAGAGGAACACTGCGCAGTGCAGGCTGAGAGGAACACTGCGCAGTGCAGGCTGAGAGGAACACTGCGCAGTGCAGGCTGAGAGGAACACTGCGCAGTGCAGGCTGAGAGGAACACTGCGCAGTGCAGGCTGAGAGGAACACTGCGCAGTGCAGGCTGAGAGGAACACTGCGCAGCGCAGGCTGAGAGGAACACTGCGCAGTGCAGGCTGAGAGGAACACTGCGCAGCGCAGGCTGAGAGGAACACTGCGCAGCGCAGGCTGAGAGGAACACTGCGCAGCGCAGGCTGAGAGGAACACTGCGCAGGCTGAGAGGAACACTGCGCAGGCTGAGAGGAACACTGCGCAGTGCAGGCTGAGAGGAACACTGCGCAGGCTGAGAGGAACACTGCGCGGCGCAGGCTGAGAGGAACACTGCGCAGGCTGAGAGGAACACTGCGCAGGCTGAGAGGAACACTGCGCAGGCTGAGAGGAACACTGCGCAGGCTGAGAGGAACACTGCGCAGTGCAGGCTGAGAGGAACACTGCGCAGGCTGAGAGGAACACTGCGCAGCGCAGGCTGAGAGGAACACTGCGCAGGCTGAGAGGAACACTGCGCAGGCTGAGAGGAACACTGCGCAGGCTGAGAGGAACACTGCGCAGTGCAGGCTGAGAGGAACACTGCGCAGTGCAGGCTGAGAGGAACACTGCGCAGTGCAGGCTGAGAGGAACACTGCGCAGTGCAGGCTGAGAGGAACACTGCGCAGCGCAGGCTGAGAGGAACACTGCGCAGTGCAGGCTGAGAGGAACACTGCGCAGCGCAGGCTGAGAGGAACACTGCGCAGTGCAGGCTGAGAGGAACACTGCGCAGCGCAGGCTGAGAGGAACACTGCGCAGCGCAGGCTGAGAGGAACACTGCGCATGCTGAGAGGAACACTGCACGAAGCGGGTTCGTTTCAGAACGTTAGCGCGGCTGCGTCTGCCATCCCGCGCGCGCTGAAGGCCATTACCGCTGAACCCAGACAGAGTGTGTGTGTGTGTGTGTGCGTGTGTGTGTGCGTGTGTGTGTGCGTGTTTATGCTTGTGTGTGTGCGTGCGTGTGTGGTTGTGCATGTGTGTGTGTGTGTGTGTGTGCGTGCATGTGTGTGTGTGCGTACGTGTGTGGTTGTGTGTGTGTGTGCGGGTGTGTGCGTGTGTGTGTGCGTGTTTATGCTTGTGTGTGTGCGTGCGTGTGTGGTTGTGCATGTGTGTGTGTGTGTGTGTGTGTGCGTGCATGTGTGTGTGCGTACGTGTGTGGTTGTGTGTGTGTGTGCGGGTGTGTGCGTGTGTGTGTGCGTGCGTGTGTGTGTGCATGCGTATGTGTGGGCGTGTGTGTGCGCGCGTGTGTGCGGGTGTGTGTGTATGTGTGGGCGTGTGTGTGCGCGCGTGTGTATGTGTGTGAGTATGCATGTGTGCGTGAATGTGCATCTGTGTTTGTGTTTGTGTGTGTGTGCGTGCGTCTGTTTGTGTTGGAAGGCAATCAAAGGGCCACCGCAGAGGTAAAATGATAAATCTTGGTAATTCCAATGGCCCTCATCCAGACTCTTTCAGGGCTGGAGAACGTGAGGGCTTGGGGGAGGGGCCAAGAGGGAAATCACTGCGGGTGGTCACCATGGCCACAAACTTCAGTAAGCGCAGAACCGTGCGCTCGGACCGGGCCAACAGCAGGGCGGCGACTCCGCTCGCTTTTTTTTTTTTTGTTTTCGGCCGATTAATCTCGCCGGCCTGAGCGTTGATTATAAATAACCATCCACAAACTCCAGTAATCCCCCACTGTGCCGGGAAGACAGCGACAAATTGTTCCACTAATCAGGCAGTCAGTGAAAATGGATGTGTTTGATGAGAGATGTAGCGATTGAGAGGGATGGAGGAACTCGCATGAAAGGAGATGTTTTTTTTTTTCTTACTCCCTTTAAGCCGTTCCCGGTGATTAAGCATGACAGCCATTCTGTGTCTTTCTCAGCACAAAGACTGATAAGTGTTTCAGCAGCCGGGACACAGAAGAAAGGGACAACCTCTTAGATATTCCCGAGAGGCACCCTGCTCCACCGAGGCTGTGTAATCGCTGCCTGCTCACACCGCGCCGAGGTGATTTTACGCAAAACTACACAACGCAGGAGGCAGAAAAAGGGGGAGGATTTGTCTATCCAGACTAAACATGTACATTAGAATACACCGAGACCAACAGGGCCGCTGTTCATGTGTCTCATATACAACATCTATCAGCCCACTAAGCACAACATCCATCACCCCACTCACTAACCACTAATCCCAATATCCATCACCCCACTCACTAACCACTATACAACAACATCCATCAACCCACTCACTAACCACTATATCCATCACATCACTCACTAACCACTAATCACAATATCCATCACCCCACTCATTAACCACTAATCACAATATCCATCACCGCACTCATCACTAATCACAATATCCATCACCCCACTCATTAACCACTAATCACAATATCCATCACCGCACTCACTAACCACTGTACAACCACAACATCTATCACCCCACTCACTAATCACATTACACTACCACAGTATCCTTCACCCTGCTACCCTGCCATTAAAGCAGAACGCTGCTCTTTGTCTACGTCTCTCCTCACAATAACCTCGGGGTTGTGAATCTTCTGCTCAAGGCCTCATTATTTCTCTTCTGAACGTCTCCGAGCCGCAGTAATTCTCACCTGTGCCACGCAATTACGTGGGAATGCCTTCAAATTAGCGACCGCGGCGCCGGCGATAATTACCGCTAAAGGAACGCGCGGCGATGCTAATCCAGGGCCTCCGGAGGATTAGCGCCGCACATTAGAGTAATAACGCTTCAGCGAAGATTACAGAGCCGAGAACAGCCTTGCCTGGGGTTACTGCCTCCACGGTGTCATGGGGGGAGTAAATATCTCTGTGTGGAGAATCTGTGGCGGATCATGCTAATGAAACGGCAAAGCGCGCTCCTGTGCCGGGCCCTGCGATGTGCCGGGCATTTCGCCGTTATCTCTCGACTGTACTCCGAGTGGCACCCCTAAGAGGATTCCGCACTTGAGCCGACCCAAGTACACATATCAGTGTGTGACAGAACACCAGGGGGGTTTAGTGGCAAAGGCTGAGTCAGTAAGAGTCTCAGCCAGTAAGAGCCTTAGCCAATGACAGACTCAGCCGATGAGAGCCTCACCCAATGAGGGACTCAACCAATGAGAGCCTCAGCCAATAAGGGACTCAGCCGATGAGAGCCTCAGCCAATGACAGACTCAGCCGATGAGAGCCTCAGCCAATGACAGACTCAGCCGATGAGAGCCTCGGCCAATGAAGGACTCAGCAAATGAGAGCCTCAGCCAATGAAGGACTCAGCAAATGAGAGCCTCAGCCAATGACGGACTCAGCCAATGAGACTTGCAGCCAATTAAAGCCTCAGGAGCGGGCAGCCTCAGTTGATGACTACCTCAGTCAACAAAATGCTTTTGTAATAAAACTACTCATGTACAAGGGCTCCACAATATGAATCTGCATTTTTGTTGTTTTTAAAAAAAAATTTTATTTACTAGAAAACAGCCTGCATTGTCATGACATAGACCTGCACCCTAACAATGTTACAGGTAAAAAAAAAATGTGTGAATAAAATTATTTTCCTGACAACACTTAGGAATGTGTGCTGAAAAGCTTAAAAGCATGTAATAAATGGTGAAATAAGGACAGGCCAGTGCAAAGTTGCAACTAAATAAGGTTTCCCCAAAGCGAGTGACCTTCAGGAGGTTCGCTGAGGTGGGTGGGTTCACCATCTGGAGAATGATTTGCTTCATTACTGTGAGGCCAATTCCACTCACTCTCTCTCTCACACACACACACACACATACACACACACACACACACGCACGCATACGCTCACACAGACACACACACTCACACATACACGCACACTCACACACGCGCACACACACTCACACACACACGCTCACATCATATACACACATGCACACACTCACACAGACACACACACACAAATGCACTCACGCTCACACTCACACCACACACACAGACACTCACCCCCCCCCCCCCCCCACCACACACACACATTTAACACAACTAAAAGCAAACAATAATCCCTAATGAAATATGAATTTCTGCAACAGAAATACTAACAGAGACACATGGGCAGTGAGAATATTGTGCCACTGCGGCATTATTTGAAACAAAAGGTGCAGTTACTGAAAATTACAACAATTATCCTCCAACACTTTCTCACTATAATTCTCACACACATTTTTGTAAAACTTTTTCTGGCACATCAGCATTGCAACAGTGTTATTTTGCAGTTAGAATGGGAGACATTATTTAATGTGCATGCCACCAGTTATGTTTTATTTACATGTCTGAGTCTAGCTATTTACTTTCAGCGGATTCAAAATCCAGTCTCTACTGAGGAATGGATTCAATTAGTAATCGTCTTTAAATTGACTAAAAATTAAAGGCAGAGTTTGTGAAGAAAAAATACTCTTGTATTTATTTTCAAGTCAAACATTGATTGGATACTACTTTGCTTGTGATTTCAGCTGATAAATAATAAATTAATGATCATTTGAAAATGAATAAATGCCTATGACTAGGCTTTATGAGCATTTCCCTTTCATTTACAGCCAATGATATCAATCATATCGTCATAATCTAATCTGTCGATGCTGATACATGAGTGTTTTAGCCCCTACTGGCCAATATTGGCATGACCTCAATATTACCACCTAATAGGGGCCATTGATATATATATATATATATATATATATATATATATATATTAGGTTCTGTGAAATTCCATTCAGTTGTACATTAATGTGTAAATGACTAGAGATACAGATAGACCTCTACAAAGGCCGTGATGGTTTGCACTGGCTGATGGGAGTTTACAGAGCCACACAATACGAAATGGTAGATAAGAAAAGATCCTGCATTTTCAGACATGGATGGATGATTAACAAGACAGACTTCCGACCGATTTCACAGTGGGGTGCGGTTAATCGCCACAAATCTATTTAGAAGCGGTTACTTCAACGGGCCATGCTGAAAATTGGTTCATTGTTCGCATTGCCACTAAAATCCCAGCCTGTAAGTCACAGGGGATTGCTATAGCACATCAGCCTTCTCCCTCAGCGTGCTGTTCATTAGCCCATGTGGAGTAAACATCTTTCAGCATCAATTACCGACAATCTACAATCAACCATCTCACCTAACTGTGCACTCAGTCAGTTAGAAAATCAATTGTGGATTTTCAGATATCCAATTGGAGACTCGCCTGACATTGCATCAACAAACAATTTCACGAGTTAGGAATAATAAATCAAGCCTGGTTCAGTCATTATTAACAAAACAGCAAACAGGCCATTTGTTAAGATGTTGTTGATCCAGTGTGTATGTGTAAAACATATCAACAAGCGAAACAGAATCATTTCAGAATTGCTAATGCTTATGCGTGCCTCAAAGACCGTTAGAACTGTTTGCATATTTTTGAATATATGTCACTGACTCAAGTTTCTGCAGTTTTGACCTTTGCCAAGTCTTGCCATGCTGTTCTGAGCGTAGTAATATACCACTCCAAACTGCATGACAAAATTAATAAAAGCAATCAAAAGTGTTTTAAACAGGAAGCATGGTCAAAAACTTAGAAAGACGTGAAACTAATTAAAGTAATTTACAATCGGTATTTTTGCCAAAAAATATGGGAGCTGAAGAAATTTTAAGGAACAATGACTGCATATCCAATATCAGCATTAAAAACCCTGTGATGTCCTTGATGTATGGATTTATTATACAATTAATTTGTTATGGTTTGTAGAGCATTAAGGAGAAATGCTAGCCTTTAAAATGAGTCTGCTCTCAGCACTATAAGCTTTGATGTTCATCAATGGACTTCCTCTGAGTATGCAGATAGCAATCACTTAAGCCCATTGCATTCTTACTGTTCCATTTTCAACTTAATATCTAAGACCGTGCGTAAGAACCAAGAACCAACCGATCAAAGAACCAAGATTCCAAATACCTTAAAGTGAATACAGCCCTACAAATTGAGAAACACTACTAAAAAAGATTGAGGAAAAATTGTTGAGAGTTTTATAGGTAATACCTTTGTTTACTGAGATTTACGAGTGATAACAGACCGCATAAATAAACTGAAGAGGCAGAAACATCGGCCACCAACGCCGTTTTCCATCACAAAGCCTGGCTGTCCTCCGTGTCCAGCCTGAGGCTGTCGCTATGCACTGGAACTACACGTCCACAGGGCCTGCGGCCTTTGGTTTTCACCTTAACCTCGGCAGCCAATCAGAGCCCTGGAAAACCGGCGGGCTCTTAACTGTGTAACCAGCTGTTTAATTGGTGGATGCAGGGATGGGCGGCAGGGTAAACCAGCAGTGTCTGCGGCTCTCTAGGGCCAGGACTGCAGGCCCCAGCTTAGAGGTGTAACTGCAGCTGATCGCTACCAAGGCTGGGAAGAAATCGCCAAGCAACAGGACAGGAAAACAGATCAACAAGAAAGGAAAGATGGGCAAACATCAAGAACGGGCTAAAGTCTAGTCACAGCTATTTTAGGGGTAAAATAGCTGTGAAAACGATGTATTGTTACTCCCTGGCCTTGCTACCTCAGCTGGCCGCAAAGTCCATTTCCGGTAAAAGGGCATTATTTTTCCCTTTCACACTGTCTTCATCATGTCACGTACACAAATAATTAAAGAGAACCTACCTTCTGTGTTTTCTTGTGAGCAGCTGTAGGTGATTAATGTGAGGAGGCCGATCCCTGTCCCCAGCCATCTGAAGACCCACCAACCACGTCGCATCTTCTGTCAGGTGTTACTGTGGCGCCACCTGGAGGGGTGGAGGGGTAGAGCAGCATTGTTATGTACACACCAGTGATAACAGACCAGTAGAGCAGCACCTTTACTGTATGTACACACCAGTGATAACAGACCTGTAGAGCAACACCTTTACTGTATGTACACACCTGTGATAACAGACCTGTAGAGCAACACCTTTACTGTATGTACACACCAGTGATAACAGACCTGTAGAGTAACACCTTTACTGTATGTACACACCAGTGATAACAGACCTGTAGAGCAACACCTGTACGTACACACCAGTGATAACACACCCAGAGAAAAACACCTTTACGTGCACATCAGTGATAAAAGACCTGGAGAGCAACACCTTTACGTACACACCAGTGATAACACACCTGGAGAGATGCTGAAATATGCTAACACTGGTGTCAATGCTAGAATTAGTTCATCCTACATCGTGTCAATTGCTACCACAGTGAATACAGTGGGATTTCATTGCCTCAAAGTAAATGTATTCTATCGAATACAGTCAACCTGATCTAAGGACAAAGCCATCTCTTGTGTTTTTAACAGGAGAGTGTTACAAGTAGAACTTTTTTTTTGAACACATAATGATCGGTAGTTACCTAATAAGTAGTTACCAATAAGAAGGAACTAAGCTAGCAAATGAAAAAAATAGGCTAATTTCACACACACACACACACACACACACACACACACACACACACAGGCAAAAAAAATCAAACAACACTACAGTGTTTAATCACGTGGATTTAGCGAGATATATTTACCCAATAAACACCCCGACCTCAGACTGAAAGGCGAAGGAGTGAATTACGCGAAGACAAAAGCAATCTCCTGGATCACAGTGTCGTAAGGTGAGTCAAGGTTGGCGACGCTCACGCTTTGGGCGTGAGGCACACACACGCTCCCAGGCTCTGATGCTCTCACGCTAACCAAACACGTCTCACACCGAATAAAGAAGAGCTCAGCTAAAGACAAACTCATTAAACCCCCCCCCCCCCCCCCTCCTCCCCCTCCTCCTCCTCCTCCTCCCCCAGGTCTGCAATCACGATCTTTCCCCACCTCCTCCCCCCACCCCCCCCCCCCCCCCCAGCCTTTCTCTGTTCTGTCTGCAGTGAAAAGGAGGCAGAGGCGTGAGTCACACAGGCTGGTACAGCGAAGCACACGCTCCCATTGTGGGGCTCGACTGGAGCTCGGGTCTACGGTTTCTGCGGCTAAGTTTTCTTTAATTAAAAAAACAGCCATCACACACCTCAGTGATGTCATCCATCACCTGCACCCAACAAAGCGGAACCTTGCTCACACTCACCTTTGGGGACACTGGGTACAGTCCTAAGTTCTGCAGGTACGCAGGTACGCTCTCTGTATCCTGTTTGTCAGCCGTTGCTAGAAAACACACTGTCATCAGCGGTGAGGCAACTAAGTCCAAATTCCGGCTCACAGGCACTGGTGCTGGTTTCAACTTTCAACGATCTGGACCCGTTTAAAAACCAGTTCAGATGAATGAACTGGCCAATCAGCTGCTTAAGTGCTGAGTATTATTCTCAGCACTTTTCCAGAACCAGGGGACGCCATCCCCTGCCTAAAACTGAACAGCTGCAGCACAACCACACCTGTGTAACTTGGCTACAATAAACATTGTTTGGAATAAAATTACAGACACAACCAATTCAATTAAATAACTGGAAAATGAACAAACAGTAGAGCCGGTGGCATACTTTTTCTCTGCAGTCTGATGTTCACCTGAAATGCACTGTTTCTGTAGCCACTGTAGAACAACAAGGTGATTCGCTGCGACAAAGCCAACCTAAAATGTAACCCGACATGTGGTGCTTTTAATGATTGATGATTAAGAGGTTGTATTTGGCATCTTGTTACAGGGAGAGAGAGAGAAAAAAACAGTCTTCTAAAAATACAAGAAGGCTTTAATGATCACAAACACCTGAATGGCAGTTGCGCTTATTAATATTTACTACTGTGCTTTTTCATTGATGTACATTTTAAACAGCTTGAGTCAGATCCCTTTCAATTCAGTCCGTTCAAGAACCGAAGTGAAATTGAACGAATGAATTGAAAAATCCGTGTTATTGCCCTGTAATAAGCATTTTACATATTTATGAATTTAAATTCAGCGTGTACAGCCTACATCAGTGGCCTCCAACCCTGGTCCTGGAGAGCTACAGGGTCTGCCGCTTTTTGTTTTCACCTTAAAATCAGCACCCAATTGAGACCCAGGACACCAGGTGAGTTGAGTTAACTGTGTAATCAACAGCTCTAATTGATTCATGAAGTGCAGAGTCACTATGAAAACCAGCAGACCCCTGTAGCTCTCCAGGACCAGGGTTGGAGACCACTGGCCTACATGTTGCGCTTCTGATTTCCTTCGGTTCCCAGCACCACCACTTCGGGGTGGAATGTTACTCTGCGACCTCCTGCTCTTGCATAACCCTGCCGAACTGCAGAAAACGGGCTTTTTGTTAAACCGACAGCCAGTTCTATTCGGCCTTTGATGCGTAACAGGTCTCCCCACGCGGTTTTCCCACGCGGGGTGTAAGAAGTTTGCGATGCAGCGGGCCTTTGAAGTCTCTTCCCGCGACCGAGCCGTGACCGTGGCAACTGCATTACCGCGAGGGCATCTGAAATTCCGATGTTCCGCCGCCCCGCGCCGCCCCCTCCGAATTCACAGCCGCACGCTAGCAGCAGCTCCGCCGTTTCTCCCCAGCACACACCCCAAAGGAAAATACATTCCCGCTTTTATTTATTCTATTTCTTTTTTTTTTTTGCATTAGCCTTTTTAAAAAAATTTTTTTACGTGACATACATCCGACGACTTCTTGACAAATCCGATGCGTGTCGCATTTCGGTGCAAATCGGACAGACGTGGTAAACCCAAATCCGGTTTGAGTTTCATCCGGAGCTACAGCATTCTGCAGGCTCGATATTCACACGCTCCAGCGCAGCGGTTCTCAAACTGGGGTCCGCGAAAAAATATAAGCTACATTGTTCTGATAGATATTTTTATTATTTTTAAATGTTTCATTAAAGATATATCATATACATTCATTAAAATCATTTAAAATATAAATGCCAAACTCATAGCCTATATGGAAGTGTGAGAAATAGGCCTAATATGAAATTATTTGTTCGATAAATATATTGATGAATTAACCCTGTTGATATCTATTCACTCGCTCACTCACTCACTCGCTTACTCACTCAGTCGTTCACTCTCTCTCCCTCCCTCTCTCTCTCTCTCTCTCTCTCTCTCTGACTCTCTCTCTGACTCTCTCTCTCTCTCTCTCTCTCTCTCTGACTCTCTCTCTGGCTGCTTAATATTCCACAGCAGACCAAAAGCAGGTGCTACATCACTTGTTTGGCCGTTTTTCACTGAATTCCCCCGAGTACTACACTTCAATCTCCGTGAGCAATGTGACAATGTGTTGCACATCTTGGATTTTTTTTTTATGTCTAAAGGAGAAAAGGCTCATCTCATCTGGTTTAGCATAAAGAGGACAGCTATTCCGTTAATTAAACTTATTTTCACCCGACTCTCGCTTGTCAAAGGAAAATGACACGCTCAGATAATACACGGACCGGCTTAATGACTTGATTATCATTTAAAACAAACAGTCATCAGCATGCGAGTCACTGCCAGGACAGGAGCAGGCCTCCATTCAGTCAGCATTCCTCACTCAGACTCACTCACAATTAAATTAAAGTGTTTCCTCACACGCACAATCACCAACAACAAAATTCATGAGAAAAATTTGAAAAATTGCACTGAAAAAAAAAGTCACATTAAATTGAATGAAAATGTAGGCTGAATTAAGGCCTGTGGTTTATATTTAAAAAATGGCTTTGCTGTTATGGTATGTTATGCTGCCCAGGGAAAGACTAAGGTGATTTCAAACAAGGCCCAAACAAAAAACAAACAGGACACAGATGCACTCGGTACCAGTACCAGTTCCAGTGAACGTGAGCTAATGATTTAAAGCCTACACACAGAAGCCTTAATACTTCTGGATGTAGAGCCAGGTACGTGTGCATCTAGCTGCAGGTACTCTACAGATCACTCACAAAGAATGTCCTCACTTTTAAACCAAACTCATTGGCTGATGCACAATATTAATCACATACAAAATGGTTAACAAAGCGGAGGCTTTCAAAAACGCATATGGTTATCCGCTATCAAGTCTGCCACAAGGCTAGCTAGCACGCAACGGGGCGATACATCACTGCCATAGTGTGACAATGAAGCCCAACGATGTTCGCAGTTATTGCAGTAATAACTTTATACGCTGTGGTTTCAGTGAAGCAGGACACCGTGAAAAGGCACGAGCAGGAACCTCAGGATAATCCCTGAGACTGCAGGAGGAGTTTTCAAACAGAGACAGAAAATCCCGTCTTCAGAAAGTGAGCTCAGGGAACATTTCCAAAAGTCTTTTTTTTTTTATATGACTACCTGGGGAGTTCTTCCTCCAACCGTTTCCTGGTAGTGACACGCCCGCGCGGTTCCCGTGCCGACCGCAGCGTGTGCGCGATTAGCCAGGGTGGAGTAAATGGAGGGATGGATCCCTTCTGCAGGGCTTCCGCCATTGTTTTTATAATATAATCTGCCGGTCTGCCAGTATGCTGTCTGTCCTGTGGGTGACTGTTTTTATTGCTCTGTCATATCCGATCGCATTGCATTAACTGTATTGTATTTGGATGTTTTGTCATGTCTATGTCTGAATGTTAGAGGACCACAATGGAAATAGTAAGTCTGCTGGCTTTCATGTGTTTCTATCCTCAGGAATTTTTAAAGGATTACTGTCTGCTATGCAGTCTTATAAAATGTCATTTTTAAATTGTCAAATTAATTAATTAATTAATTCATCCTTCCCCATGTCTCATTGTGGAAGAGCTCAAGCAGCTTCCAGTTTCCTCCTCTGCTGTAGGACGAATGAGGCGATGTAGAGCAGGGTTAAAAGGAGGGGCTCCTGACCGCACGTGCTCTGGAGAGGCCATGTTTGCCCGCGCTTTAACAAACTGATGAACGTCACTAATACGACTCGAGCAAATTTACTTATTTAGACAAAAAAATAAGTCGTAGGCTGAAAACGGAAGAAAAACATGACTTTTTCGTAATTGCATTTATCGGTTTAAAACAGTGTAAAATGAATTTTGTTAAGTCTAGAAGGAGAACCATTAGTGCCATTCATCAGAAATATGATACAGTGCACCATTGTCAAGCACTTATAAATGTCTTTATATTAAGAGTATTGTACTCAAAGTCTAGGTTCTGCAGCTCACCCAACCGTTTCCCTAACATATTCTCCCTTTTTCACCACGACTGAAAGACACTTTCTTCGCACACAAAAGCAATTTTCTTTCTTCAACTGTCAGGGAAGATTTACATCCACGCCCATGTTAATATGGAGATTTACCTCAGAAATAAAATCCCGTAGACATCTTGCGTCTGCTCGCAAATGCAATTCCATCCCAGACAGACATAAAGCCCCGTGAATTGAAGGCACGCCATCCCATAATATGACTCCGCAGCAAATGGTAACCGGTTTCGTGTCTTGGAGACGTTCCCTGTTCATTTTGTGACAGCCCCACTGGTAACTCTTCCAGATTTTCCCAGACTTTCCGACGTATCTTTTGGACAGCCGCTTATCGGCACCGAAATTGATAAAGGGAATGATAACTGAATCAGCTGAATAAGTGACATCTGAATTACATCAGTATCAACCAATCAGCATTATGCAGAACCCCAACGGCAAACTCAGACGTAACAACCAATAAGAAGGTAATGGCGGGAGACTGAGGCTTCACAAACCACAAAATGTCACAAAAAAAAGTGTGAGAGACGCCTCTGCATTCTGCCAAAGACCTGCTGGCTTAAATAACTGCCATTTCAGGGCACTGCGCTCCCGGTAAATGAATGCAGTTTCCCTCCGGACGGCCAAACGTGCCCGTATATCCGATAACCGGTTATACGCCTGGTTTGTCACGATCAGCGGCAGGACATTGCAAGGCCTTTGCGTGGAAGGAAGAAGAATGGGCTCAGTTTACTCAGGCCACTGTTTCTGGAGATTTCCACTCGTTGAAATCAAGGCGAAATGCTCTGCCTTTATTGAGTTATCAATGCCTGTTAAACATCACAGGGATGAGCTCAAGGTTTTTCGACTGCTTTTTCTCACACTTTCTCTTCCTGCTCTTTTTGGCAATTTACTATGGCCCCGTATTCAATCAACATTTGTCCTTCATTTTGACCAACAAGCAAACAAAAACACTGTAAAAAAAAAAAAACTTCATAAAGTCAGTTCGGTTTTACCGGTTTCAGTGATTGCTGAACATTCCAATGCTGTGCTTGTGAAAGAAGAAAAAGATTCTTAACGCTGATTGAAGTCCAGCCTACGTGTCTCTTCTCTGCGCTCTGACGTTGGCGGTAGGCCTGACACACAAACGGCCTTGTGCTTGAGCGCGTTCTCTCCAGACTGTGAGCGAGCGCAGGCGCTTCCCACAGGAGAGAGAGAGAGAGAGAGAGAGAAGACCCTCGCCCTGGAATTACATCACATAGCCTGGGATTCAGGCAGGAAGCAGCCGGATAATGAACCAGATCAACCGAACTGAACATTCTAATTCAGACGTAATAATTACTACTGGTAATTGAAAGCGATTAGTTCTAGAACACTGACTTAGAATTTTGAAAAACATTCCAAAAAAAAAAAACCTACTCTCAGAAGGATCAAATGCAAAACGGAACATTCAGAACCAGATAGAGCGAGCCCTGAGCAGGAGACCACGGCACCGGTCCAACCGCACTGCACTTTTCATGAAGGGCGGCCGCCGAACGGTGACACACAAAACCCTTCTGCAAACCGCACACCGCCCTTCCCCAGGTGGAAGGGGACACCCGAGCGCAGTCAGAAACGCAGAGTCACGCCCTGCTCTCCTCCTCAAGCCGTCATCTCCAGAAGACCTGACTTTCCCCAGCCTGCCGAACCTCGAGAGCTGAGCAGAGACGCAAACACCCAGCGACACATTTCTGACGGCCGACAGATCGGTTAGGACCGCATTATTTATCCAAGCAGGGAATAACGGCACTAAATGGAATTTATTCATTTTAATTTATTTATTCGTTTTAGGAAACTGTACTTTTGCCTGGACGTTGACTGGCACTTCATTATTTGAAATGTTCTCTGTGAATGTTTCCGTTTCCACTGTGTAAGCATTTTAGTTTTGTTTTGGTTTTCTTTTTGCCTACTGCAAGTAATAGTTAACTTGATTGGCAATGAAAAAACTAAACTATTTTCTCTACTTGTAATTTCAAACTATTGCTAGAATCTAAACAGTCTGTCTTGTGCCCTGTGCTGCATTCCTAGCTCATAATGCTTCACAAGTTACCCCGTGAGAGCGTTTGATTCAGCTAAATAATAACACATTATTTAACTCATATTAAATTCCTCCCTTAGCTCCCAAGTGCTGCGCCATCCGTTCACGTGTAATCCCACAACAGATGGTTCGATGGTTCGAGCAATAGCGAACGTTCGTAAATCAGCCCTCAAGGCCGCCTCCCTTTGTAATTAATATACTGAGATCAGCGCAAACGGATTCTAATTCCCCGATGTCAACACACAACACAACGTTTGTCTCACAAAGTACAGGCGTTGAACTATTTAGTGTGTAGTCAGTGTAACAATCCTACACCCGCTGCCACGAGGGATCTTACCTGCCGCAGCGCTAGTTCTGAACGCCGTGAACGTCTGGTAAAGACGGGAGGAGCGCTTCCACGCCGCTCGAGGCGTCCATGGCTTTCCTCCGCCTGTGACCGGAAAGCCGACCCGCGTCTCGTTCGTCGCCCGGTCTAACGGCGTCTCGTTGCCGGGGCGGCGCGGTGGTGTTTCGGGTTGCCGAGTTCGCGGTTAAGCGATCAGCGCGCGCCCCCTTCGCTGGCGTCACACGGCTGCCGTGGAAACCGGACGCCGCGGTAACCGGTAACCTGAACCAGCGGCCAAACGTCACACCGCCGTATCGCTTCCTCCTCGATCCCTCTGCACTTGCACGGCTGGGACTCTCAGTAAGTTTGCATCGGGTAGGGGGTAGGGGGACTACTTCCTAATGTGCTGTACCCCTTACCTAGTTGCCAGGCAACCGTTCCTGAAGACAGAATTACGAATTTGAGTATTACCTGCCACAAGCACTGTGGGGCGGGGGAGGGGGGTGGGGGGTCGGTTGTCACTTATTTTTTTATTTTCTTTAAACCATAGAAAGAACCACAGATATGCCGAGTGAAATTCATCTTCTGCCCAAAATAATTTAATTTAAAAGATAATGGAAGTGAACTGTGCTCAATGAGGTCATAGTTAAAGCACACATTTCTATCAGGCTGCCATTTTGTAAATTCTCTTTGCGGAACAATTTTTCAGAGCCTTTGTCAATGTACAGACGGAGCAGCGCTGTTTGGGTCCGGCACATGTGGTTCATTTCCTAAATGAACTGCGCAAATGACTCATGAAACTGCAGCAACGAAGAATCTGAACAGGGTGAACAAATTAATCTCATACTTTTATTATATATATATATATATATATAGCGCCACAAAGAAAGGAATACATTATTCAATTGAAGCGCTTTTCCAGCTGGATGTAATGGCTTTGAACCTTCCAGCTAATTTAAACTTTTCTCTTTTTAACCATTTTTCCTTACTCTTCAATAGATTTTTTTCCCCCCACGAGTAATATTTTATCCACTTTTTTTGATACCAAGGCTGTATGATCTGCCTCTCAACGCTGTACAAAAGAACAGCAGTCATTTCCAGTTAAACAGGCACAGGCTGGGAAAGAGGCAATGGGTCAAAGTCAAAATTAATCACGTTTTTCCGTTAGTGATGCAAAGGGTCTTTCTTATGGATACATACGCAGTCTATGAATAGTCCTTCATTGGAGACATATAACTCCATTATAAAGACTACACAGCTCCTTCACAAGAGCAACCAAGACTTTCATTAATGCCTCTGCCTTTGTCACATGGTATGTCACTTACGTCACTTGCTATTGTAAGAAACCCCTCAAATACACCAAACAGCATCAAGGTCACCAACTGTAAGAAACCAGAACTTATCACATCCAGGTCACCAACTGTAAGAAACCAGAACTTATCACGCTGAGGTCACCACCTGTAAGAAACCAGAACTTATCACATCAAGGTCACCAACTGTAAGAAACCAGAACTTATCTCCATAGAGGTCACCACCTGTAAGAAGCCAGAACTTATCACATCAAGGTCACCAACTGTAAGAAACCAGAACTTATCACGCTGAGGTCACCAACTGTAAGACACCAGAACTTATCACATCAAGGTCACCAACTGTAAGACACCAGAACTTATCAAGGTCAACAACTGTAATAAACCTCTCTGACACACCAAAAAGCTCCACCCTAAAAACCGATTACCCAGGCCGGGGGCTGGAAACAGAAGCTGATAATTGTGAGGTGCGATGGGAGCGGTTATCACTCATGGGCTGGCTAGCCCGCTAGCGTTTTAATAAAACAGGAATCATAGACGACTTAATGAGACGAGCTAAATCATTTTGGATTTGCTTTCCGCTGTGGGTTTGCTCTTCGCTCAGAAAGTAACATCTTGACCTCAAGCGCCCAAACAGCCTCCCTCATCTGACGCTACGCTCAACCATGCCCCGTGCGTCACGCGGAGATTTTCCAAGACTGTCAAAATTCAGCTTATTGCACATTTTCAGTGCATTACAATCACCTTGCAAAGACATATTACTACAATACTGCATGCATACCTGCCAAGACTTCCTGTTTCTCGGGTGTTCTCCCTTATTTAATGACGCTTTAGCGTTAGTTGTCATTTTAGCGATGCTAGAATCATGCCTCTGTGGTGTCTGCATGTGGTTCACAGGCATTCTCCTTTCATATAATATACCTCTATGTTCTGAAGTCTTCTGCTGGTTTTGTTAAACTTCCATTAATTTTTTCCTGCAACTGGAAGATATCGACTGAGCACACACTGACATGCTCTATACAGCTGCTCTATCCCTTTCTCATCACTTTTTAAAGCCGTTAGTGGAGTGGGCCTTACTGAGGATAGTTCAATAGTTCATCTGTCAGAGGTGTGGCTTGGTGTTATACATATATATATAACACTGGCCTGGGGAGTGAAAGTAAGTCGGATTTTCCATCGATGAGTACACTGGAGTATATTGGGTGCTGCATTCTGATTGTTACACACGTAACCATTACTGTAATATGAATTATGGAATAATACACGAATAGCATAATGCAAAAACTAAAAATAAAATACAGAACAATATACAGTATATCTGCTGTTGCTCCGTACGTGTGTGTGTTTAACTTCATGCCAAACCCATCTGAGCAACATCCTAACCTTATCCTAACGCCACCCTGACCCTTTAATAACCCCAATTTAATCCCACCCGAGCTTTGTTCTAGCCGATACAAACATTATTCCAAACTTTGAACTCAATCCAATCCTGCGTACAGCCCCCATTCTGGTCCTGTCTGATGCCTGTCCCAGCCCGTTACATCACGCTCCGAGACGTTCCCCACAGAGAACGCGCGAAGCAGTCCCCCGGCCGCACCACATTCTTCAGAGCCCTTCCGTCCGTACTCCAAAACTTTTAGACAGTTAAAATCTGTCAGACAGTAAATGGACCAATTCATCAAAATAACTAATGCAAAGACATCGGATGAGCTGTCAGCCAGGAGCTGTAAATGTTTCTGAGAAGGTCTGTCAGAGACAGAGACGTCAGTCCACGCAACGTTTCATTTCCACTCGAAGCGTTCCCTGTGTCACCATCACACACCGAAACTGAAAGTATTCAAGCCAGAGGGATACGGGTTTAAATCCCAGGTGTGACACTGCCATACCTGGGAGTGGCGGTGTCACTTTACCCTTACATAAGCAATTTAACCTAAACTGGGTGAACGCAATTGAAGAATAAACAGATATTATTGCATTTAAGAATATTGTTCCAGTCATATTTGAAACATATATTCAGACACGGGTATGTGCACACACACACGTACACACACACACACGCACACACACATACAGACATGCTCTCCCTCCTCCAGACAAATGCACCCGGATTCAGGTCAAAAACAGCAATAGCGGTTTCGTAATTATAACACTGGCAAGCGAATGTTACTTTCAGAACACCAGAATCTGATCAGCAGAACCCTTAACGTCGATACCGTTAATTTGCATGTACTGAAATAAAATATGCGAGAACAAAATGAGGGGGGAATTTGGTTGCGATGCTGAGGACACTGGGATATGAGATTGGACACTGGAGGATCACCTGGTCATCATACGCCTACCATAGATAGCATCATATGCCTACCATAGATAGCATCATACCCCTACCATAGATAGCATCATACGCTTACCATAGATAGAATCATACGCCTACCATAGATAGCATCACACGCCTACCATAGATAGCATCATAGGCCGACCATAGATAGCATCATAGGCCTACCATAGATAGCATCACACGCTGACCATAGATAGCATCATACGCCTACCATAGATAGCATCACACGCCGACCATAGATAGCATCACACGCCTACCATAGATAGCATCACACGCCGACCATAGATAGCATCATATGCCTACCATAAATAGCATCATACGCCTACCATAGATAGCATCATACGCCTACCATAGATAGCATCAGCCGCTCCGGGTAACGGCTGCCAGATGCTTTAATTTGCAGGTTAATTTAAAAGCCCGTCCCACCCCCCACCCCCCCCCCCCCCAGGTCTCCTTTTCCCTGCGCCGGTAAAAACGTCCAGGTGGCCGAATCAGACGGATAAACGTCCCAGAACAGCTGATTAAAGGAGCCCGATCTGAAGGGGGGAGGGGGGGGGGCGCTCCGGGTAAAGAAACGTTTGCTTTCGCGGAGCGAGAGCGCGCGACGGACCCAATGACTCAGGGTCTGAGGGAGACGGCCGAAGACGACGCGCTGATGAAGGTAAATCACTCCTGTTCGGCGGGCCCCGCGACGCCCTGCCCAATCAGAGCGGAGGAGGCGAACGCCTGCACCTGCCGCACGTGCGAGGAGGCCGGCGCGCGGGCAGGGATCCCGCCTCGGACAGCAGGCAGCGGAAAAAACAGATGGATAGAGCAAAATCATTTTACGCATCGCTGCCTTCAAATCTGCCTTAATCTAGCGGTAAAAAGGTTGTTCCAGCCCAGCCCAGACTTAGCAACAAAAAAAAATAATAAAAAATACAATCATATTTTCCTTTCAAGTAAGAAATCAGGCAATTTGTTTGAATAATGTTAGCATACTGTTTGCATTTCATTTGTCTTGCTGTGATAAAAATCAATCTGTCTGACTTTGACAGTTTGGTCCGTTGCATTTATTCACATTTACAAAAGTCAAACTGGGGGAAGTTTGCATCAAAAAATTTTGATTTCACTTGAGTGGCTTTAGGCTTCCTGAAAATAAGTACACCAGAATTCAGTGCGATGACATAATTAACAAAACTCCCCGAACCCAACAAATTATAGATCTACACTTGATAGATCTATGCTTTATGAAACCAGGAGGCATTTTGTTCATTAGTATTTCACCTTTCCTGTCTTATTAATAGCTGAGCCTTTTAAGGATAGAAGTGATAGTATAGAAGCCTAGGGCGAAAGAAAGGATGACCATTAGCTTAAAAAAAATGAATAGAGAGTACATTCAAGACCTTTCTTAATTACATTTTTCAACATTATGAGAGTGCAAGTGAGGCTAGTGTAAAATATTATGAAATGGGCTACGATACATTACATTACAATCACGTAGCAGATGCTCTTACCCAGAATGACTTACGAAAGTGGAGTGAACGTCAGTGTTCAGTCTCAGGAACACTGGAGTGCAGAAGGCCCGTTCATGATCAACGAGTGTAAAGTTAGCAAAATCCGACAATTAGTGTTGCAGGCAAAAGTAAATACCACAGCACAGCTACACCTGTATCCGTAACTATTTCCTAGGTAAATAAAAAGAGAGAAGCACTAGTATCCTTCAATCACTGCTGAAAAAGTGAACTTTACAACAAGCCATTATGCAGTTCCTACCTACTGTAGCTATGCTGGAGTGAAGACGACTTCTTTATCTTTAAAAATGTAGTTTTATATTTAGTTAATATTCTCTAACAAAGTATTATGCTAGTTCCTGGTTTAGAAAGTTAAATTCCTCTCCAGCACTTTGTTCTGATCACCTGCATTTGCTCATTGGCACAGTTCTTCTGCCAGGAGGTAGAACCAATTCGCGAAGTCAGCTGGCTGAGTTCACGGGTGGAAGAAACACATGGCAGGGCGTTTTCTTTCTGACTCCTGAAATGTCCACCTTTGTATTCTGTAGAGGACGCTCAAATGCCAAGGCGCTGGCCTGAACTCTCCCGACGCAACGCAACGATGCGAATGGATCATTTTCACTCGCCCCACATTGACAGAACACTGACACTTCACCTTTTGAATCCAGAACAACAAACTGCCTGTTCAGTCGAACATCTTTGATCACTTAAACACACAGAGAATGCGGCTGCAAGCAAAATACATTCCAGTGTCGATGAAGCCTTGTGAAATTGAAACAGAGGAGTCACAAATCACATTGATTGGCCCTCTCAGCTTGTGTTCTCTTGTTACACTGGATTGACAGTAAAGTGATTAATCAGCCAATTAATCAGTACGACTAAATCTCTCTCGCACACAACAGTTGTTACGGCAGCATCTTTCAATTTCTTCAGATTGCAATATGGCACTGTCCTGGCACATACCGACTGATTATTTCACTGTGAGGGCAAGATTAAACTTCCTTGTTTGCAAGTAGGACAGGTTGGTGAACTCAAGATAAATGACTTTGCAGAGACTGTGCAGTTAAAAATGTTCACGAATGTCTGAATTTTAAAATTTTTCTGAGTAGGTTCATCTCCTCACACCCACAAAGCCCTTGTGGTAACATAGCAACAGGACAAGTGTTGTCTTTGTAGTAATGGAACAGACTATTACCCAGTTGAACTGTCTTATCATTTTCATAAAATAACAACATGTATAGATGTTATTTTATTAAAATGATAATATCATCACTCAGTGTGGTAAAGTGTATATCGGAAAGGGGCCTATTACTGACACATGCTTTTGGGTTAGGTAAAACAGCAGATGACTGGTCTTATTAACATATCGACAGTCAAGAGTTAGTTAATAGTTCGTTTATAGTTAACTGACACTTATTTTGTCCTCAGGTTGAAGAGTATTTGAAAGATCTGAGTTGTAAAACAAATGTCAAATATACAGGAAAAGCTTCTGGCGCCTTCTGAAATTGGAAGTGAATGAATGAGAAAATAGAAAATAGGCCTTCGGTCCACATAGAGTACCACACTCCGATGTGTTCTGCACATAAGATCACAGAAACGGGAGACTCTGGGGGTTGTTAAGTTTTAACACATAAAAAATGGAAATTCTGCGAGTTCTGGAAAGGTCTCGTAGTTTACAGCATCAGAGAGGAAAGTGAGTTTCTTCAACACTGGGTCTGTTTATCGCAGAACAATTCTCAACAAAAAATAAATAAATAAAAAAGTTTCTCGCAGATAATGGACTGCGTACTGTACAAACAAGGTCCTTTCAGGTTACGGACTTAAACCAGATTTTGTAGAGGGGGTAGGTGGTGGTGGTGGGGAATGAAGGCAATGAGGGGCTGTCTTTAACTCTGCATTTTTCTTCACAGTTTATTTTTGGCCTCCCATAACAGACTGTATTGTATGTATGTGAGACAAACATATTCTTTAAGTGCATCTGCTTCCACGTGTATCCTTGTTACTGGTAAACACAATCCAACAGGAGTGACAATGGCAAATGACATATCAAAGCAAAACATAACAGAGTGACTCACCAACTCCTGTGGTTAAAGAGCACAAACAAGCCAGCGGGTCGATTAAAAGTAATAAACGCCACAGGTGTTCTGGATGTCCTGCGTAAGCCACATGTAGTGGAAGCACAGCACGGTGCACGAGTCTGCAAAGAGCCTCCGTTTGCTTCCTGTCTCCAGCATTCCTCATCTCGCATTTGTTTTTTTTTTTTAAATAAACACATTTCTATGGGCCTTAACAGAATGGACAGTGTAGAGAGGCAGGAAGAGAGAGAGAGAGAGAGACGTGAGACAAAGGTCGCGCGATGGGATTCGAGCCAGCCACGTCGTGGCGCGTAATGAGCATGTGGACAGTGCTATACACTACAGGCTACACCACGAGACACCCCTCCTCCTCTACATCTGTTACACATTTTTCATTTTGCATCAATCGGGGGGACGATGCAACGTGTTTATACATTCTGATATTACATTACATTACATTACATTATAGGCATTTAGCAGACGCTCTTATCCAGAGCGACGTACAACAAGTGCATAGGTTTCATGATGTAGAGGCGCAAAAGAAACACTAGAGTGAAGTAAGGATCGTAGTGCCAGAAGTGACCACATCGATCAGGACTCCAACCCTGTAGAGTAAGCTTGTTCAGCAAGCAAGAATCCTACCAAGTACAAACTAGCACTGGAATCACACCTAATCATACAAAAACAATCCTGCCAGATACACTAACATAATCAAATTATCCTAGCTAGGTACAGTGAGCTGAACTATAGGCTAGGGAGGGGTGGGGAGAGGTGCAGCCTGAAGAGATGAGTCTTCAGTCTGCGTTTGAAAGTGGTGAGATTCTCTGCTGTTCTGACCGCCACGGGGAGGTCATTCCACCAGCGAGGGGCCAGGACAGACAGCAGACGGGAGCGGGAAGTGCAGACGCGAAGAGGGGGAGGTGCCAAGCGTCCAGAGGTGGCAGAACGGAGAGGTCTGGCTGGTGTGTAGGGTCTGATGATCCTCTGAATGTACCCTGGTGCTGACCCCTTAGCTGCCTGGTATGCAAGCACCAAGGACTTAAATTTGATGCGAAATTTAAGATGTTATTGATATATATATATATATATATATATATATATATATATTTTTTTTTTTTTTTTTTTTATCACAAATTTTCCTCAAAATAATCAAGGCTGCCATTTTAAAAATTAAAAAAAGTCCTGATCTAACGGTTTTGTGGATGTACCAGCTAGTGGGGCAGCGGTATAGTATAATGCGTAAGGAGCTGGTCCTGTAACCTATAAGGTCACAGGTTCAATTCCCAGGTAGGGCACTGTCCTTGTACCCTTGATCAAGGTACTTCACCTGCATTCTTTCAATATATGTATAAATGGATGCAATGTGAATGTTATGTGAAAAAAGGATAAGAGCGTCTGCTAAATGCCTGTAATGTCTACTCCCCTCTCAACATCACATTGTATTCCCTTGCGCGTCTGTAATCGGGCTATTTCCACCACCTCGCCTCTTCAGGTAGGCCTACGGTAGCCATTTTGTTCTTTTGAGAAATATCTATCTCCTCCACAACGTCGCAACTTTTTGTCCTGTCATGTCCTTGTGTTAAAATATCCCTCCCCTGCTACCTATCGGTTCAGAAGACAGATTGCTGCCTTTAATGATTAGCTTTATGAAAAAGACTGTAAAATGTATCAGTCTGTAATGCAGGCCAACATGCACTAATTAGGAATACACCCAGATGACAGGAAGATTTATTTATTTAATTTGTAATTCATTGTTCAATAACAATTTGACACATTTACATTACAGTTAATTTTGCATAGCATCACAGTACGGTTTGCGAGCGCAACATTCACTATTCACAAGAGACTAATTGGTACTGCAGTGTTGCCAAGCTAAAGTTTTTCAATGAGGGCTTCATGACTGGGTGCTGTCCCTAAAATAGTAAATTTGACTTGTTTTGCGATTTATATGTGATTCGTTGAATAGCGTATTGTAGGTGACAGTGCGTGGGAAGTGCCATCTGTCAAATGTGCTCCTTTACGCCTGGTTAGCGTAAAACTTAAGTCACAAAATCGACGCATGTTCATCAGTAATGAGATTCTACTCTTTCAGGGCAGTAGCTACACATTATCTGAGCCCACAAGCCCTAGCAGCGAACACGGAGAACGAGCACATCAGAGAAATTTAACAGGCTGGGGGCAACAGTTATGGCAGTTATGACAGTTATGGCAGTTATGACACGCGTTCCGATTTTCCCAGCTCAGTGCGGTGGCTCTCCTTCTTCCTCTCGCCTGTAGGCTACATCATTTGATCCTCATTTCTGTTATGTATTCTCAAAATCATTCCGCCCCTCTCCACGGAATCTGATGGAGACACCTCTGCTTTTGCCCAAGGATTGCATCTTATTTCCTCCCAGAACACTACGAATATTTAAAAGGTTGTTTTTTTCCTCCCAGTATTTAGCAGCTGGTTATTGCACTACCTGCTGCTCTTCAGTGGTGCGTTCGGGAACACGAGACGGGGAACCTGCAGTTTCGTAACGATGCAGATCATGTGCACCCAGCATTCTATGTGCAGCTGTGATCTCATTGCGGTGTTCTGCAGCAAGGCGAAAGTATATAACCCAGGCCTGCTGATGTGAAGCTGCACGTGTGAATCCGGTCTGGAATCAGCCCGCTTCACCTGAGAGAAAGTATTCATTAGTCCCTGACGCCAAACAGTAGCCTATTCTAGGAATCTCTCGTAAACTATTCAGATACTTGAAATTCAGTTACGCACGGTGAGCTATTTAGCATATTCTAGGGAGACTCTATTTCGGGGGGTACCAGATGACTTCTGTAGCCTAGGCTTCTTAGTACACTGAGGAGAACAACAGAGGGGTAAACGCTCAAACTGAGTTAATATAATTACCTCATTGTTTTCGAGCTTAAATAGGCCTGTCGAAGCATGATTGATTAACAGGATGCAGGGAGCCCGTCATAAGCGGGAACGCGACATATTATTCTTTCGAACTGCCGAGAAAGTTGCTGTGCACATAAATGCATTTTTATGAAGAAATTGCTACCGTTTGAAATGTAGTGGAAACGAATGATCATTAATTTGCTAGCAGAAACGCGAGGCTCGCTGTTACACCCACTGTGTCTCAAGGCAAGACAGCCTACACACTGTTAATCAAGGTCCAAGGCAGCGTTAGCCGTCTACTGCTGGCGGTGAAAACTGACGGAATGTCAAAAGGCCACCTCGCACACTGTTATGTAGACAGGCGCGTGTTGACGGACAGAGTGATGCACGGGCTTTCCAATAAGATGGCTACTGATTCCTATTAGACTTACCTTCAGGGTATTCAGTTTCCTTTGGATTGTAGATTAGTAACGGAAAGCAATACGTAGGCTAATTAACTAGGGCGAGAAAATACAGGTTTTCAATGCACACGTAGTTATTTTACTTTATTTTATTTTATTTTTTTTAAATTTATTTATTTTATTTTATTTTTTTTGGGGGCGGGGTTCAACTAATGTAATAGTACACTTGAAGAATGCACGTGTCATTCATTGTTTTACGGAGCCAGCTGATTGCAAAGAAAACAAGACTTGCTGGAGTTGTCTACTGCGAATTGCGCTTTTATTCGTTTTTACTGTACAGTTTCAGTGTGGATGTGTTCCGGGGTATTTCAAAACTTATTTGCAAGAAATAGCAGTGATAGACCCCTTCTATTTTACTAAACGAGGATATTGTTGCTGCATAAATTCGCCTAATTCCATCTGTACCACCTCGCACAAGAAACAGAATCAGGCAAACGAGACATGAACAACAAAAAAAACATTGGTATCCGGACAACACGCGTGTCAAAATTAACAAGGCACGATAATTATCCTGCACTGTTACTTCACTGACTCATATTTAAGTACGCGCTTGTCTGCAAAATGTATCATGTTGATTCAAAGCAAAGCAAACGCTTTCGTTCAAGATGGACAAACACATTTAAACAGGGGAGGGATAAAGCTTACCACGTTCGCATCAGAGCCATGTGGACACCAGCCGGGTACTCTCCAAGAGAAACTGCTTCTGAGCGTACAAGACATCCCGGCGAATGGTAACACACCCGTACCCTACTGCCATCTGTCTCCGGATTGTTAATATTTAAAAGGCTTTTGAAGTGCAACAATAGCAATTATTTTAAGTCCATTCAGAGAGTAGGCTGAAGGAGGCACGTGCGTCCAAGTGATAGGGAACTCCGTGGACTCAATTCATGTCGAAAAGTACCAGAATCAAAATGCAGTTTATAGTGAGTCGACCCCCCCCCCCCCCCCCCCCCCCTCCTCTCTCTCTCTCTCTCTCTCACACACACACACACACACACACACACACGCATAATTTAATTAGGGGTTCGATGGCTCCGCAGAATCCATCAGAAATTACAATTAAAGTATTACGCCGTCAAGCAGACGTTGTACTGTAAGGCTGCAATTTCGTGAGACCACGTCAATTAGCTAAAAGGGAGAATATCTACACGACAACGGCCTTGGGGTTTCACCACAAATCTGAATTACGCCAAGGAAATCCCCCGCATCTCTTCACGGAGGGAGATCAGATCTAATCCACTTCATCTCCTATATTGATATAAACAAGAAACAAGTAATTTGACATCAATCATAATGTGAACAGATCTAGAGTCTCCTTTCCTTTCCGAGTTCATATTCTCAAAACGATAGAGCAGCGTTATAAAATTTTTTTAAAAAAACCAGTGCTCAAACTGTACAACATCTCATTTAAGTTAATTAACAATGGAGTCATTCTCAACTTATAATTGAAACTATTTTACAGTTAGTCATCTTGAGGCACACAGCTATCTTAACACTCTCACCGAAGGCACGGGCGCTTTTGAATCCATTGCATGGCCTTGGTACCTTTCGTACAAAAATTGCCAGACCCAATATTAAGCCCAATTAGACCCAATAACGGATGGTAAATAAAGATCACATTCATTCTTAGACATGGCATGATGTGGTTGCATGACAACCCCCCCCCCCCCCCCCCCCCAAACCCTTACTCCACTAGAATTCTGGTATTTGAGTGCCAATAACCATCTGGTGAGATAGATGTACAATACCATAACACCAGTAGAAGAAAAGTGTGAGGGATACTACCAGTGGAACAGCCAATGGTAATATCGGTCGCATGACTCAACAGCGCGCCTTACACACCTATATGACGGCACAAAAACACACGAGGTAATTTTAGTCATTATTACCATGCAACCGGCATCGTCTAAATACATGTTTAACTTCTACTTTAAATATAAATAAAGACCCAAGAGATCCGTTTCCCGAACGTTGAAAGGGTCATCTTGTGAATGAACAGGACAGCGTTCAAAACAGTGAGTAGTGGTGTACCGCACGCAGAACGTGCCCTTGAGTCAGACTGTCTTTTCCACATGAATAATACTACGATGTAAAGCGCGCCGGCTTATTATAATTCCTCTTATTCCTCATATGTTGTTTTTTTATTTTTTAAACAAGGCGCAGAGCCAGGTTGAACCTTCAAAAGCAGCTCGAATGAAAGTCAGTTGATTCTGATGTGAAGCGTGCTTTGTGTTAAAGCCAGCTAATGATCTCGCGCAGCAGAGAAAGAAGCGAGCGTTGGTGCGGAGTCAAAAGGCAGTGCACATTGTCGCGTGATTAAGAAGCACACGCTCCGTAAGGTTAATATGTCTCACCCGAGTGCAAGACGGTCAGGCTAAATAAACTTCATCTAATGCGCATAATTCATACACTCTTCAGCATTATGTGGGAGTGGGGTGAACAGTTATTGGCAGTCAATCTTCCGGCCGATTTGTTTCACGGTAACCGACGGGTTATTCGTTACAGCCGTTTTCAAGTGTCAGCCACGGACATTTGCAGGTTTAGGAAAGTTAATGTTATGATAACATTTTCTTCACTAGGATTTCCCATTGGACAGACTATGTAAAGTGGGGCCTAGTCAAGACAGATTGGGTGCAGCAGAAGAGAAGAAAAACTTCCAGCCCACGCAAGACTAAAATGCAAGCAAAATCATAATTCCTTAAAAAGAAACAGGGATTTAATATTTCCAATTTAACATCATTTGTCATGGTTCGTTTTTGGCCGGTACTAAGAATGGTAAAATGGCTCAGGATGCCATAGCCTAACTTGTCCTAAATGGAGTGTACTGCTGCTGTACCACTGTGAACTCATGGCACTCTCTGCATTTAATAATATTTAACATAACATAATAATGAGAACAGGCCATTCAGCTATTCATACTTTAGTATCTGAACTAGCCTGTAGGTAATCAGAGCGCTAGATACAATTTAGTCCGAAAAATGGCAAGCATTGTCGGGCTGAATGGGCAGTTCTCGTCATTATGTTATGTTATATTATATTAAACTATGTTAAATATTATTAAACGCAGGGAGTGGCAAGGTTTCACAGTGGTACAGCATGCATGGTATTTACAAAAATAGGTGCTGGATGTTAAAGTATGAATGCACACTTTTTTAGAATATTGGGACCTCTTTTTTTACGCATTCTCTCAATGTCGGTGGGTTTTAAAGTGAGGATCATACACACATCGGAAACCAGTATGGTGATACATGATTTTTCTGATGTCATCACCACAAGTCGCTTAAAAAATTAATCTGTACATGAAGTGGTTTCAAACAGGAGACAATACCCGAATGGTACTGTCTGACACGCCTAGACCAGGCTGACTTCAAAGCGGTGTAAAACATACAGGAGCTGTCCATAGTGCTGAATTATGAATTACTGCTTCTCGTACGGAACTGAAGTGCTTCTCGGTTTGTTTCTGTTACTGTGCTCGCTGTGTAATTTGGCTGTTCCAGCAGAGTTCTGAAATCAGATTTTTGTGACCTTTTGATTTGCTCAAACCAGTTTGGGTACACACGAAGAAGATCCCTTGACAGATATTATAAATTTTCTTAAATGCACAGTTTACAGAGAACACAGTTCTCTGCACAGTAAAGCTGTGCATGAAACCATGCACAGTTTTACAAGGTTTTGTATTTACACAGTTGTAAATAAAATGTGGATATAGGCATTTAAGGTTGTATCTTCTCGTCATTAGGTTCTGGCCCCAAAATAAATAAGCACATTTTGTACTCAACCAAATTGAACGAGATTCAGTTTAATTTTTAAGAGCCAAGATTCAGACTCATGAGTAAGCCCCGATTGATCCACTAATTACACTTCACACAGGCAGCTAATAGCATATACATTTTTAATGTATGGCTATTAACAATGCCATGTTAAATTAACCCAACATCTACAGTATTAGCACACCTCCAGTAACTCATTGTGTTCTGTCAATTGTGAAGAAATTTTAAGCCGAGATTAGCATCAGATTAAGAGCTCAGTTACACCGGATACATTAAAAGATGTCCAAATAAAAATGACTACAGGACTTAGTGTCAGAATCAGAAATAGTTCTTCAGAAACGGACTCCAAAGGCTGGCAAATGTGCATCTTAAACAAGGAGTATTCAAAGACGAATCACATTTTCCTACTTCCATCAGTTTAATTTTACTTTGGACACAAAAAGTCCATGAAAATTCATATGCACACACATAATATTCTTATTAGACACGCAATTTACACAGCCTATTAAAAACTGCTGAGTAGAGGTTTCAGAGCTGTAGAGTAGAGTAAACCATTTGTGCTATTGGAAAGCACTGCTGTACTCATACAGGTAGCATTCTTTGCTTTTTTATTTCCTCTTTCAAATAGATGACAGTTGAAAAATTCCTGAAATCCAGGTGGATTTGAGTTGAGTTGAATGCTATGTGGTGAATAAAAACCATGAGGAATATTTTTAGGAAGGTTCCAAGATATCCAGAACACTAATAAGATGGCCTTATTCCCACAGAAGCCAAGTAAAATGTGCAAAAACCTGTTTGAAACTAACAGACCTTTCTCAGATATGTTTGAAACTTTGTCTGAAGAAACAAATAGCCTGAGAAAAAAAGGACAGGGCAATGGAGGTAGTCTGCACTTCTAATACAATTACCTTTCATAAAATACACCATCCAATTCCATCATCCTTGTATCAGGAATATTGAAAGAAATGTATTGAGATAATAAAGCGGACAAACATTGCACCGCAGGGGCTGTTCTGTTTATTTATACGGTAATCTAATAAAGGCCGACACCGTGTTGTTGCCGTATACAAACGTGTTCATCTTTCTGCTTTAATTTGCTGTGTACTGACAGTTTTCTCTAATACATTCTGCATAAAAGCTGTCCGCCTTAGAATGGCCTCAATTTAAAAATCTTGTTATTTTCAGTTGATTGTTTTGTTCACCCATATAATGACATTTCAACAAAAATACAGAATTATTGGTCCATGTACAGATGAAATTTAATTAAACATTGCTCTCACTCACTCTCTCTCATGCATGTGCGTGTACACACACACACACACACACACACACGGTCACTTGTGCACATGCATATTTATAACAACATAAACTGATTATCCAAACAAACACTTCCTGATCAATGCTGCCTCTCAGTGTCTTGGATTCCTTTCATAACCTCTGCTTCTTCTAGGTGACAGTGTGCATCTGTGAAAGCCAGATAATTGCAACATTTGGGCGGAAAAATGACTCACTGTATCTTTTCCCGGGGAGCAAGCAAGAGAAGTTTAAGCATTACCCTGAACTGTGCAGTTCACCTTTGTGCCATCGTATCCCATGATGCCCTGGGTTCTCCCTCCTCCCTCCCCCTTCTACCTGCTGGTTCAGATTATTCGGTTTGCAACCCTAGGCAGGAACACTCCGGAGAATTTATTACAGCTCTGAATGTCTTCCATACAAGTATCATTTCAGAACCCGCTGGACCACATTCCTCAATTCATGGTATTACATATCCTGATAAAAAAAGATAAAATTGACGTGGTGCAACATTAAATATAAATATTAAAGTATTGATTTAGGGTAAACATATTTCCCCGCTCGTTTTAGATAATAATAAACATAACACGCATTGCACGCACGCTGAGATGCACGTATCCTACTGTGTTAAGAGGCGTTTTAAATGACAAAAATCACACTTGCTGTCCAAATAAAAGATCAGGTATTCAGGAAGCACACATTAGTAGTGCAGAGAAGCACCAATATACCATAATGGGACTAATTAAGGCAACAGGAATACAGATAAGCGTGTCGTTACAAATAACCCTCCTCGCTCTCATCAGACTCCGCTGTGAGGGGAACATGGTGCCAAAAAATTAGGCCCCCTCCGGACGGCGGTCTGCCCGCACCATCCCCCGGGATGAGAGAGCTTTCTCCGAGAAAGAAAAAAAACATTAGCCCTGCCAGGCAGCAGCTTCCTCTAATACCTCAACCACTTAGGCCACGGAGAACTGCAAAGTGTGAATCAAGAGTATCAGAAAAAAGATCAATGTAACACTGACTATAAAAGAAAAAAAAATTACCCTCAGGAATTTAGCCGAGATAAAAAATAAGCAATTTACTAAATGCTAAAACATACTGTGACATTTTCACTCTCCGTCTCTGTAGTTATGCCATTTTCAGGAAAGTGCTTTCATATTCCCCAAGTCATATCTTTGACCATCTATTTGCTTGGTCCAGGACCAGAATCTCTCCTCCACAAACTTATGGCTCTGAGTTTCTGCCTTACTCCTGGCACAGGCTGTCCCCCACGGAAGGAAAGAAATCGATTACGAAACAATGCACACAATGAAATAACTACAAATATCGAGCTTTACCACCATTACTAAAAATACAGAAGGAACACAGTTTTCTGCTAGTGAAGAAGTGAAGTTCATATTTGCATTGCTTAATTTGAAACTGAATCAAAAGCCATTATCAGCCAGGTCTAAATTCATAGAACGGGCTATGAAAGAGTAATTTGTGTAGTTATGAAAGTGCATATAAAGGCTTACAGTGTATGGACAGGATCAGCCATAGCAGAGTGGAACTGTCCCAGTGAACCAATCAGAACAGCCGTGTTGAGGCATTTGTTGCCTCTCATCTTGGAGCTTGACACCATGCTTTACTAAAAGAATTATGGACGAAATGTAGATCCGTTCATTCATGCAATGAAAACAAGAAACGATAACAAAACCATCATAGAACATTTGCAATTGCGTATGTTTTGGTGTGAATAATAAATGATACTAGCTCTTCCACTAGCTGGAAAAAGGCAAAAGAATAGAGAAAAACATTTTTTGTTGTTGCTTTTCACATTAGTTTTGGAAGTATATAAATGTGAAGTTAAAGCACTGTACCACCTGCACTGTGGCACAGGTGGAGACGGGGGAGAAATGCAGAGCTGGTTCATTGGCTCACAGTGATTCCTGCAGAGGCTAGTGTGACAGCTGGCTGAACACACACACACACACACACACACACACACACATCCCGTGAACACAAACACATCACACATACACACGCACGCATGCACACACATGCACACACACACACACACACACACACACATCACATACACACACACACACACACACACACACACACCGACAGCAGACACACACACTCTGTCATCACGTTCCTCCTCATTATTCCCATTAATGGGAAAAATGCCCTGTGTGTTCCTAAGTCATGGCTTCCATAATAGCCACACATCGATCATTCTCCGTCTTTATGTTTAAAAAGCATTTCATATTTTTTTTTTTTACAGCTCACAGACTTATATCAAGACATACAGTATATGTTCTGTTAAACTATGCCCAGTAGCTTTTTAGATTGCATGGTCGTTTTATTTTGTTTGTTTTTTTTTCCCAAAAAATTTTGCAATAAATCAATAAATCAAAGTTTTCACAACAACTCATATAATACAAATATTTCACTCATATAATCACAAAGGTGGGATCAAATTAAATGTAACTAACTACAGACGGTCTAATGGAAACATTCTTGAACACATAATGTGCATTAATGCATTACATTTCCTTCATTTCTAAACAATACTTTTTGATCATTTTAGAGAGTGGTAAACGTATAAGTTGGTTGTGCACAGTTTGCAAAAAAAGGTCAATTGAGCCCAGATGCTTGGCTCAACAGAAAACAAAAAGGAAGGAAAAACGCAGGTACGTCTCTAAAAATATAATCCGCATCCTAGAGACAAAGCCGTTCGTTCTGCGGTGACAATGCCTTTATTCCGATGTCATTCTGTGCAAATTGAGTCTTAGCGCTAGCATGCGGTCGCGTCTGCTGTGGAGAGTAGCCTCATTACAGGCTGACGCCTGCCTTTACGCTCAGGAAAAGAGGTATGGAAATAGGCTGAAAGTGCCAGACTGACCTGAGAAAGGCAGGAAATTGAAAAACGAGTCGGAGTTAAATGCCTGCGTAAACACCGCTGGCCCTCCTGTGCCATTAAAGCTTGTGATCTAGCGCCACCTATAGGGGCGACATGGCTCAGGAGGTAAGAGCGGTGGTCTGGCAGTTGGAGGGTCGCCGGTTCGATCCTCCGCCCTGGGCGTGTCGAAGTGTCCCTGAGCAAGACACCTAACCCCTAATTGCTCCCAACGAGCTGATTGGTACCTTGCACGGCAGCCTTTCACCGTTGGTGTGTGAGTGTGTGTGTGTGAATGGGTGAATGAGAGGCATCAATTGTAACGCGCTTTGGATAAAAGCGCTATATAACTGCAGTCCATTTACCATTTGCCACTCAATGCCAATCTCTCCATTCAAACTATAATCTAACCTGCATTAAATAATTTTTTTGCCAGTTACCGTAAAGGGACTGGAGCCGTTTGGGTGTGGTGACATGAAGAAAAATTCTTCCACACAGAGGCAAAATCAAATCGCATAAAATGTATTTGTATAGGGCGGCTGACAAGCGTGGTGTCACAATGCACTTTACGACAGACCCTGGTCTTAGTACAACCCCCATAAAGTATGGACAGGGTGGCACTGGCAATGAACACATCATAGTGGAAAAACAGGAAGAAACCTTGAGAGGAACCAGACTGGAGATACATCACCTATGTGTATCAGTCAGAGGAAGATGAGTTTAGTGTGCCTCCTAAGTTTGATCCCTCCCTAAGTTTACTCCTCCTAGTCTGAAATCATGCATTTTTGAACAAGTGACGATTATTTCACAAAAGAAAATGGATGGTTTTCTTTCTTAACGGCACAGGGATGTTGAGAACAATGTCTCCAAACATTCACTTTCGAACAAAAGAGATCACCGTTCGCCTGAAGCATGGAATTGTAATAGGAGGAGATAAGCTTAAATATAATACTGAACCGTGATAAAATGCAGAAATGACTGCTTTTATATTGTGGAAGAGATTACTTTCATGCTTTTGATGATTGCCACAAAAAAAAAAAAACGGAAGAAAACTAAGCTAAACAAAGGCGCCGTCAGCAATCTCCAGCCACAACCTCCACTGAAAAAAAAAAACCTCTACACTGAGACTGCAAACTGGCAGGAGGATTAACAAACCACTCTCGAAATGCACCTTAACCTTAAAGTATCGCTCCAGATAAACCACAGCATTATACATTTGCACTACACAGCTCTCCATACAGGAGATACTACTGAGCTGGCCATGCATTCTGGGTGGAGATGATGTTTTCTGGCTCGACTCTGGCAGGTACACCACCTTAATTAGAGATCCAAAAACGCAGAACGACAGGGCAAAAAAAGGGGGTGACCTTCGTACCGCGCGGAAGACAGGTAAGCTTTACTCCCAAAATCTTCAGCCTGCCTGTGTATCCCTGTTACTGACAGGCAGAGCACCTGTCCGGGCCTACTTGCGGTAATGTATCTAATTACAGGTGAGCACACTGCACAGTCCCACACTCAGAGACAGCACAAGCCCAGCTGCCAGATACTGTGCTGTTCCACTGGGGTTCCAGCTCAAATGTGTAAATATCGAAAATAAATCCAAAACTCCAGAAGGAATAATGTTTCGCTTGGAATCAAGGAGCAATTGATGGATACTGCACTACACAGTGTACCTTACATAACATTAAAATTTGAACATCACTGGTGCCAAAAAAAAACGTTATGCCCATTTAAAAAAAAAAAAAATTTCACACAACCAAACTTAAATGGCATAAGTTTCCAGCTGGTAAAATCTGTTGGTGGTAAAGAGTTGCTGGTCATTGTCACATGCACTTCCTCATACGTGTCTCTGGATAACAGCGTACGCTAAAAGCCTGAATGTGAATGCGTACGCATACATTAGGGTCTGACACGGAGGGCAAAGTCTTGATTGGCTCACGGACGTTAATGACTGAGAGCGGCCGACAGCTCCTCCCCAAAAGAGCTCACAAACACTCCCTCTTCCTCCATCATCCTCCACCTCACCTGCTGAGCGAACAGCACGCCCCCCCCCCCCCCCCACCAGCAGTCCCTGACTTCCTGCGGCAGAAGCCCCTCTCACTACGCTGCGCGGCTGTCAGAACTGACTGAACTTCGCCCAACGCTACGCTACGCTACGCTACTCCTGACGCCGGCCTCCCCGCGCCGCTCGAACCCGGACCGGCTGCTCGGAGAAGCCATCCCGCCGGTCGCATGAGCAGCAGCTCACAGCGGTGTTTGTAAATGTCAAGAGCGATCCCCCGCCGGGACTCGGATTAAATGCTGGAGACCCTGCAGTTGTCATATAAAATCCAACGCTGAGAAATCAAGGTGACAAAGCTCCCCCAGGCTACAGTAAAGGTACCCAACTCAATGTCACTTTTTTTTTTTTTTTTTTTGCACTCAGTCAGTCAGGAACTCCAGACTATTCACGCTGAAGGGTATAAGTATAGCACCACGAGACTGTGCAAGGACATGTCCATGTCCTTTATGAGCCAATCCAAATTGAATGGGAGTTTTTCAGTTTAAAAAAAGACTCATTTTCCTACCCTTCTCAAATGGGTAAACTTCCATAATGTCATTTTTTTCCTCTTATAAATTTTTTTTTCCCCCAATTACAAAACTTTTCCCACATAATTGTGTCCCTTGTAATATACGATGCTTGTTTACTATTCGTCTGGCAATGAACGAATACTGGAAACAGCTCTTTAGAGGAAATGTCTGGGTTTAAATACTGTATATTTGCTAGCATTGCAGAGCCTATTTCAGAGTTTAATTAAAATATAATGGGGCCTTGCAAAAATGAGTTTGGACAGCACCTCGATTAATCTATGCAATCCATGCAGTGTGCAGTGTTTCGTTTAATCCGTCCATCCATCCAAGGCCCGATGAGCTTCAGATTCCAGTTCTATGCTCCCGGCTTCCTGTGGGGCTTTTTTTCCAGCTTATTTCTAAGGACTAAAGGCAGTCACAGAGCAGCCGGTAGAACCCTTCAAACACCGCCTCAGTTCTCGGGCAGACTGGGTCTTCCACTGGGCTGAGAGCTGACAAATAAAATAAAATAAAAAAATAAGAAAAACTTTTCAAAAAATTTTCCCCTCCTCACCTTCTGTAAGAAATGCAATGCACTGCGCTTGCAAGAAACCCCAAACTTAGTTAAGTAGAAGGAGTTAGAATGAGTATCAGCCCAACAAAAGTTAGAATGAGTATCGTGCCTAGGTCTCGACGGGGGGTGAATGATTTGCCTCAGCATTGATTATTCCTCTCTGTGGTAGGTAGGGCAACTTCAGCAGTATGGAAAGGCAAAAAAAACAAAACAAAAAAACTTAAAAAAAACAAAAAACATTCATATGAAATGGAAAAGGCGGCCCTATTCATCCTTGATCTCTTTCCTGTCACAGCTGAATGGATCTGTGATTAAAGCCTGTGTTTCCTGCTTTAGAAAAAAAAACAAAAAAATAAAACCCTGTAGAGGGAACGCCCAGTATCAGCGCTTCTGAAGAGCGGCTTGCCATCAACACTCAGTCCAGACGCGATTTGTCTGCTCCTTTGAAACACTGCAGATAACATGTTTTCATGTGGAAATGCTTACCTCACAAGTGTCTTTTTGGGGACAAGGCATACCTCTTCACCCAGGTCCACGATCTGCCCCTGTGTGCAGAAACAAGGAACGACTAATGCTTTACATTTCGCCTGATTAGTTGATATAAAACTGTCTGGGGGATGGGGGGGGGGGATGTCAGTGGGAAGGGTGTCTGCTTTCTGCAGGTTAAACCAGAAGCATGACGATGACAACCACAAGGTTTTAGTCCTGTAATGTGCATGAACTCAGTGAACTGCCATGTAGCGTCAGTGCTTAATGCCAGTGAGTCACTAGCCGAGACGTTTCACCCAAACGTAGGAAAAAAAAAAAGAAAAAAAGGGGGAGGACATAACGACAGACTCGGCATCGGATCTGCCCTTCATTAATCCCCTTACTGCGTTTAAAGGATTATTACTAACACCGGGCTCCAAGAGCAGTGAAACATTTCTAAACCGAGAAGAAACGGGAGAGAGATGTCACTTGAAAACTTGACCGTCCTCAGCGAATTTATTAAACCGATCACATATTAAGCAAGTGCACGGGGTGGGCTCGGGGTTTCACGACCTTGGCTTAAATGAAAGGTGGAATAACCTCAGGGGATTTTACGGACTCTGACACGGCGAGAGACTAAGAACTAAAACACTGCGTTTTCATTTAGCTTCTCAGGACACTGTGCTCCGGGCCTAATAAATGTGACCTCCTGTAGAGTTTAGTTTTAAAATGCCTAAATGATGTCACAGACCATCCTACAAAATGGCAGAAATGGAATATACTGTACTGGCAGTATACTTGGTTTTCTTCTGTTCGTAGGAAATGTATCAGAATTTAAAGAGAGTCTTCTTTTAAGCATTTAAATACCCAGTATGAATGAAATATTTATCAGCATATATACTATGTTACTTAAACTCTGAGCTCTTGGTGAGTAATAATGGTGACCAGAGGTCAGAGAGGAGTTCCATAGCCCTACGCTAAAGCTCTTTAAAGGATAACACCGGTCATTTTCATTTTTTTCAGTAACATCAACAAATCCTATGAAAATCCCCAAACCGAAAATGTTTCTGTCCAACTCTCGGTACTTGTGGATATTTTCCTACCCCCATTTACCGCTGAACTGGAAAAGTCACTCATTTCGGTTGTGCGCTACAGTCATTAAATGCAGCTCAGAAAGACATATTTTTATCTTCAGAAAATGCGACCTATTATCACGAAAAACATGACCAGTGCAGTTTTTGCCCAATTTATTTCAAAATGGAGCAAATTATTCATTTCGATGGGGACTACTTTCAGTATTTCGGTGCTGCACCAAACTACTCCCCGCATATCGAAACAGCAAATCATTGTCACTTTGTAAAGTTGTTTCAGTAAAAAAATATAAAGGCCCGATTCTTTGTAATGGTAAATGATGCCAGGGGTACACAAGAAGCTTTTCAGCGATGACCCAAAGATATCGATCCATGCTTTTCAGCATCCTTTAACAGAATTAAGGCTTTATCAATGAAGCACAGTCTGGGTAAAGTGCTCAAAGCTGCCAGACAGAGAACCGAAGAACAAACATTTCTTCTCATTAACATTAGAGTCATCAGTGAGTCTTTTAATGGGACATATCAGCCACTTATCCATTTCCCAGAGGGAAACTTTAAGTAAATTTCTAATGCTAATATTTCTATACAGACAGTATTCCAGTAACGTAATGTCAAAAGCACAAAAAGACCGGATTGCGATGATTAGCTTAAGATGTTAACTGTCCTACATCATATGAGCAATTAACATTTTGACGCACCAGTCAACATTAAAGCGGAGAATTACATGTTCATATACACTGTCAAAGGCAAACAATAATAATGTGTTTATGACTTTCTTTTTTCCTGTTTAACATTTACTTGCACAAATACAGAATAACTTTATTGAATACTAGCTGACAGATTTTTTTCATACGGGCCCAATTGCATTGCAATGTTGTGGAAGGCCACACAACACCACGACCAAATAAGTTATCCCCCATGACCCCAAGTTTGGCCGGCCGACCCATAGTTTGTGCACCACTGGCCTAAACACGAACTTGCAAGCTAAGCAAAAGCACCAAGGACAATTATAATGAGCAGTTGGGCAGAGTGTAGTGGGAATTCTGTGGGTCGCCTCTCTTCACATTGAAAATAAATGACTTCCAGAGAGAGCAGCGTGAAAATTCAGTGTTTGGTGTAAATCCCGGGGTAACTCATAATGATGTCACGACCCAATAAATATTGCCCGCAAACCAAAACTTGGGTTGCGGCCCACAGCTTGTGCACTGCTGAGTTATGCTGACCAAAGCAACAGCAGGTCTCTTTGACTTGTTTTCATACTTTTTTGGAAAACAATGATGTACTATGACTTATGGTGTATTGGCGTTGGCTAGATGGACAATAATTGTTCTCAGAATAAATGAATTGAGAGTGAGACATAAACAATAAGCCTATCGGTTGGGGTCATAGGTTTTATCATAGGATATTTTGCCTAAACTGAAATTATCTTTTGATGTTGTATAGACTAAACCAGCAGAGCCAAAATACTTCATAATTAGTCAATTACAGTCACATTACCTTTCAAAGCTTTGATAATCTACACTTGTGGCAATGATATTGTAACTTTGTGCGTGTGTGTGCGTGCATGTGCGCGTGTGTGATGCTCAATTTCATAATTGCAAACTCAAGTTCTCTCAAGTTCCCGTTTTTAATGGGGAGAAATGCCAGTCATGTCACATTCTGTGGCTTTCAAACTGAACACGGAAGCGACCTACAGCTATTGAAATATTAAATAATTTAATTAATAAATACACCGAAAAAAGAGAAAGCACTTTGGAGGGGTGAGCTTCTGCTTTGAGAAGATAATGAGGAATTATGGAGGACTTGACCCGCAGACCCGTGTCTGACTCCTGTTTAATTACCTGTCAAAACATCCCGGCCATTGTGACTGTTAAAATTCCATTAACCTCCAGAACACTTAGTTTGGGCAGCTCACCTGGACAACAAGCCCCCTTTTAAAAAAAAAAATTATTAAATATCGCTCAGAAAAAAACCAGCCCTCTGCGTCATCGTGAGCTCCTTTTCCAAGCGCAGCAATGAATCATCACATTAGCAAACTTTCCGACTTCTGACGTCAAGGAGGTTTCATTCATTATCATTCACTTAAATATCTGCAATTCTGAACAAGTTACTGGGTGCAGAACTCGTTTTTACTTCCCTTCAATTGCTCTCTACCTGAGGAAATTTTTTAAAAAGAATTTTAATAAAATAATACTCTTGTATAGCCCTAATGATTAACATTTTTGGATTTATGGAAGAAATAAACCATACTACCTTTTATTTTCTTCCCATTTATTCATTTGCCCCGTGAACCATGAAGAAATGCTATGGAATATATTATTCATAACCACTTCATCAGTACCGCTGTACTTCATCACTCCCGAAAATAGCCCTGCAAGGTTTCACCCTCATAAATCACCTTTCATGATAAATTAAAATAAAATGAAAATGTGCGATTCACATTTACACCCATGAAGGACCCCTCAAATGTCAACTCGTTCCAATCATTCAATGTTTTGAAACATTCAAAACATTTTCTAAAGGAAACTATGAGGGGGAAAAAAAATCCCATCAATCTTTGGATGATTTTTTTCTCCCCGTATCCAGACCGTGAGATATTTAAGCAGCAGCGTCTTCCATCATTTTAGCTTCTGCGACTGGTTTTTAGAACATTCATCAAACGCATAATCATCCAAGACTGCATTTGTTCTTCGTTACGTTTAGCTTTTCTCTCCGAGAGAAGGAAAATGGCTGAAACATAGGTCCCTCTCTACACGGTCGTCGGAGCTCAGAACGAACATCGGCGCGTCACCGAGCGACCCTACAGCAGGGAAAGAGCCGGCAAAAACCGCTTCCCCTCACCAAACACATTCAAAGCCATGCTCACGCTGCAAAAAGCTCTGTCCCAACAAGTGCTTTAGGGTGGTTAATGAGATTGAAAATCCTATTTTTCTTCTCTCAAGTAGAAATGAGCTTGTTTGAAGTGATGGTTTGACAAGCGAAACTTTCTGGCAAACCTCGAAATAAGTCAAACTTTCTCACCTCAGTGGAATATTTTTGTCTTTTTTAGCAAACAAAGTAATAAATAGTCTAAATATATGACTACATACTGGTACGGATTGGCTTATTCTGTGGTTTTTGCAGTGTAGACATTTGCACATGAATTAAATAGGTATTCCAGACCGTGAATACACAGCATAACCAAAATATTTCAAACTAATGCTATAACAACTGTCAGTCTGATCCCAGTCCAAACCTGTCAAGGCCTCAATCTGCTCAGAAAGCACATTTCAAAAGCTCATCCCTGTGTATCGATGTTATGTGATAAAAGAGAAAGGCTAATAAATTTGATTTTCCCAACTATATTTTATATTTACTATGCTGAAGACCTACTGTGAAGCAAGGACTGTGTTGCTTGTGTGAGTAAACGTTTTAATAAATGTCATATGCTTTATAATGAGCTTCATAAAAGATAAATTGTGCACAGGAAATATAACTACCCAGCCACTTTCCAACAGTAAAGTGTACCCATTAAAAGCCCACTTCACAATCTTTCGTTTAAAGGCTTCTTATAATATAGCACAGAGCAACAGGACATCGCATTAAACACTTGAAAAAAGGTGTGAAAAGGAGAAAACTTTATTTTTCCAAAGCCCAATGTATTGTGATACTCATGAAGGAACTGGAAAAAACCTATATATTTATAGTATATTTATTTTATTTTTTGTTATATTTCTGCACTGTACTGATAGGGAAACATTCATGTTACAAGGTGTAGGATTAATCATTAAAAGGGCATCAGCATGCAATGCAACAAAACAAAAACAATAGGAAAAGCTGGCACGGTGTAGCATAGCGGTTAAACATTAAAATTTTAAGCATGTGTTTTGCTATGATAGCTTAGTAAGTTCCCCTGGACGAGCGTGTCTGCCAAATTATTCAAGGCCAAGCACTACAGGTGCAATGGAACCTTATTTCAGTTGTTCAGAATTACATTTCTCAAGGATTCAGAAACATCTATTGTTTTTTGTTTTTCATAAGTAAAATATGTCTATGAAATCCAGGCAGTTTCACAAACTCACAAAGTTAAGCAGGGTTGTAGAGAGTGCTGTGCCATATTTGATCAGGCATATTTAGAGTATAACTATTGCAGCAAAACAGCAATTCAGTGATTGATTCATTAATATCAAGTTATATAGAGAGGCAGGGCTGGGGGTGGCCACTGCTCATGTGGTGAACAGACAGGAAAAACACAAAAAGAAGTGTTGGCTTACTGCCTTTTATCAGTCGAAATCGCCAAATCAACATAAATCTTCAAAACACAAAGAGGCCAATCCAAACCAAACACTGTTGAAGGCTAGGGAATATAAAAACCAAACAAAACCGACAGACACAGAATCTGGAAGCTAGGCCTCTTATAGAGTCCATAATTAGGTAATGGGCCACAGCTGACATGATTGCAATGAATCACAGCTGTGGCCATACCTGTCTGTAGGGCCGGTGCTGCCCTCTGGTGGGCAGCACCCAAATTCCATTCCTGCTATCATAACATATATATATATATATATATATATTCTGAGATCAACGTGACCATTGTTAAATCTTTAGTAAAATTTTTTTTATAATATTAACATTGTACAATACAGAACCCATGGTACTGTATGTATGTATGTATAGTACAGTATATCTGCATTAATTCTTAAACTGAATGTTATGTCTTAAAGCCAACGGGCTGTTATTTCCAGCATCTGTAATGTCACAGCTACTGGACAATGGATAATTTTAAAATGCTGAAATATAATTGGTTTATGTGTGTGTGTGTGTGTGTGTGTGTGGTGGGGGGGGGTGTTCTCTTTTATTTATTTTTCTTTCTGGGGAAAGTAGCTATCCCTGCCATAGGAAGAGGCTTTTTTTTCTCATCTGCTACCTGTCTCTGCTGATGTCTGAATGAGTCTGTCTACTGAGGCCCAAACTCAGGCGCCCCTGTGGCAAACCCGACTCATCCAATGTAATCTCGACCAAATTAGTCTGCAAGTCTAATTCAGGTGACTGGACTAATCATTCCACCTGTTCTGTGAGACACTACAGGAACAGATTTACTGGCAAAAAACAACAAATTAAATTCATCTGATGAATTTGATTGATTGGTTAGTACTACTGCCCTGCGATAGATTGGCGGCCTGTCCAGGGTGTATTCCTACCTCTCGCCCAATGCATGCTGGGATAGGCTCAAGCACCCCGTGCGACCCTGCCTAGGGTAAGCGGGTATAGACAATGGATGGATGGATGGGTGGGTTAGTACTTACAAATTGGCAACTGGAATAAAAAACAAAAAACAAATCAAATCTATAAAATTACACGGATTGCCATTTAATCAACAATTTAAACTCTCCTTCAATATTCTCCTGCTCTATATTTTTCCCCAAAATAAATGCATTTAGTGCCACCATTTTACTTGCTTCATGACTAATTAAAGATTTCAAAAACCTCTTTTGGTTTGGCGATTAGTCATGTTATTATATGACTCTGCTTGACTTTCTCACCAGAGGAGACGGTCGTTATGGAGATAAAACTGGATTTAAAAGATAAAAAAACGGACAACTAAAATAGCTGTCTGGGTAGAATAAATGCACTACCCTTTTACTTTCTTTCACTGTCATATAAAAATGGCTGATTTTAAATCCTTTTGCATATGTTTCATTATAATTATCCCCTGATTACCCTGTGCCACATGTGTATGTTTTCTCTCAGCTACCTAATCAAGGCCCCTGTCTGCAGTTTTATTTCGGATTAATGACATGAGGTCTGACTCCCACTGCGCTTTCTAAATCTTTAACTTAAATTTAAATCTTAACTGACAGACGTAAAGCCCTAAAACAGCTCAAATAAAGTGTTTACTTGGGATCGATTATAGCATAAGCCTCCTGAGCCATGTGGTAATCCTATTGATTTGTGGGCCTTCCAGCCTCCGATCCAACCTGAGTCTGTGATAGTCCCGAGACAGGAGCTGGGTATCCAGAGCGAGTTTTGTCGCTCCCGGTTGATATTTCTTAGTGCATATGGCTGAATATCATCCTGAAACAATCTCATCATGGAGCAGAGTCAGTGTTCTCAACTTTCAGGGCAATACTAGCAACCGTGAAACACCAGACACAGGGCTAAAACATGGCATTTAATTTTATTGTCTATTTGATATCCTTTTTTATTTATTTATTTTTGTTTTTATTTTATTATTATTTTATAATTCACTGCACTATGTAAAGCACTTTGTGCTGTATCTGTTTATGAAAGGCGCCATACAAATAAAGTTTATTATTAAAACAAAAACAACTGAACATAAGAATATTTGTATAATTTGGTCACGTATTACAATAGATGAATTGCATAAAGCATACATAACGCATATAGAGCATGCATAAGCATGACATAACTGCTAAATAACACGGTTATAAAGCCATGATAGCAGTGCATCATAACACAGACAGCAACTCATTGCAGAGACAATGAATCCAGCTAACCATGGGAGGTATAATGACACTTTTTTATTGTTCAGTTACTTATAATATCTAGATGTGAAAACGCTTTGGATATCACAAACATGGCTTTAGAAATGCTTGCATACAGCACATTACACATGAGTAGAAAAACCTCACCTCTTACAACCTAGAACACAGCTATGTTATTCTTCTGGGGGCATCCGCGTACGTATATACGGTATAACCTGAGAAAAAGTTACTTTCAGGTTTCCCCAGAACTACTTCAGAAAAACTATTTCTCATCATAAACACACAAAGAATACACCCGAGTTCCAGAGTGGTAAAACTGCAGGATAATATTTCTGTGAGAATAGTGGTTTCTCCTTCATCACTATCAATAAGAGCCTCATTCCGCTGTGTGGCTGCAACCAAGAATTTTCGACTTGAAATTGTAAAAATCATTTTTTCCCGTGTTTGAAAAACAGAGGCAGACAGCAGAGAGAGAGCTCAGATGAGCCACAGACTCCACGCATAGACCTCGCCCAGCCATGACTGAGGGGAACTCCCTGTAGAGTTACGAATGGCAGCACTCAGTTATAATAGATACAATCTGTCCCATTATACTCTGATAAAGAATTGAGACTGCCACCAGGATATTTCTCATTTTTGATCCGGGAACAAAGAGGACACAGGGAAACATCTCCTTAGAAGGTAAACTGTTTGAAAAATTGAGACTGAATTGACTGAAAGATGGTAAAAATAACACTTCAGCGAGGCACCGTTACATACAGATCTGCGGTCGCACGTTCACTGCACGGTCACACATTCACATATTCTGCATACGTCAGCTTTGCAGCTGGGCCATAGTAACACACAAGCTATGAAACATTTTTAAGAATCAGAAAATGAAAGTGACCTTGAAATTGAATCGCTGAGGTAAAAAAAAAAAAAAAACTCGTAAAAATGTTGATATTGAAATAAATTGTCAAACAACAATGCAGTAAGCCACGTTCTAAACTGAATGGCTGTCATATTTATGTCTCAAATGACAGTGCAAAAAGGAGCTCTCAAACAGTCTCAGAGGACTGGATGTCATGGTGACCTGGAAAGCTAAAATAATAAAGGGGTCCTTCATTCAGTCCTTCTGTGGGTGAAAGCATACCTGTGGTTGAAAGGATGCCAGAGCCCAACAGGTTCCTGGTCAGCTTGACCAGCAACTGTCATATTAGGGCAAGAGGATGCTGGAGGTTCTGATTAAACGAACAAAGAATTCCTTTCCCTGGAGCTTGACTTCGCTCTGAAATGTGTTTGTTTAGTGAAGACGATTATCATTCATTTGCTTGATCTGTTTGATGTGCGGTCTACGGTGGAGCCAGTTCTCCGCTCTCAGCGTCGATCGAACGGATCGGATTTAGGGAAAGACTGCCATGACACTACTGCCATTGTTATCTTGACTTTGCATGTCCCCAAAAACGTCACCCAAAATGGCACACGTCCCCCAAAATGGCACACGTCCCCCAAAACATCACGTCCCCCAAAATGGCACACGTCCCCCAAAACATAACATGTCCCCCAAAACATCACACGTCCCCCAAAACGTCACACATCCCCCAAAATGTCACACATCCCCCAAAACGTGCACGGCCAGCCACCTCTTCTCCTCAATCCAGAATTCAGCAGCTGAACAGTGCAGGTATTGCGCAGGGGGGCCACGCAGCTGACGCAGCTGACGCAGCCTACGCAGCGGACGCAGCCCATGCAGCCCACGCAGCCGAAACCCTTGCACAAACCAATCAGCCAACATCTTTAAAAAAAATTTTAGTGTAAACAATCCCACAAACTGTAGGTTCCCTTTACGAGTGCTGTACACGTATAAGGCTTCTGGGGCGACTGGGAGGCTAATGTACGGACGCTAAAGCAAAAGCTAGCATAGCTGAGCGCTGACGCTAGTTTCACAGAGCCAGAGACGGGCCTGATGAAGACTGCAGGGCAGGTGCTTCTCTTCCACCGCAGAACTAATTTACAGGCGGCCTTTATCAACTCAGACGCGAAACAAAAGACTCCCTGAAACGCCTTTCACTCTTAAGCCTGTCCTAAATGCATTCTGGAGGGCCGCGGTAGACTCAGTCAGTCAACTGCCACCTTTTACCAACAAGTGAAACACAAAGCTGACGCTGGAGTACAGAACTCACATACAGCCCAGTAATGACTTGAGAGAAAGCAACTAATTTCCAAAGGACTTCTGTACCTCCAAATTATAAGGCAGAAATTGAAAAAGAAGGCAAAGAGTGCTAGCTGGAACATTGCCAGGGACTGTCACACTTCAGAAATCAGGCTTCGTCCAGTCATATGTTTCAGAAACACACTAGCATGGAGAGGATAACCTGAGTGAAGCTGCAAGAAAAATAAAATCTAAATCTCAGATACTTCAGAAGGAGCCATGCGAAGCCAAGGTCCAGGATGAAAAGCAAGGGCACTAATGCTATCAGTGTCCAGGGGAAAGTGGTCTAGAGAGGGTCATAGAAACCACCAGTAGGCTACACAGATTTATTAGCAAGTTCAACATATTGCAGTATTTTTTTCTTCTTCTGTAAATCTAATTCCACACCTGCATAGGATTCAGTAAGAAGTGATGCGGGGAAAGACTATCATCTGAGGATCTGTCAGGGAAGGAGGTGTTCCCTGTCAGAACAGAGGCCCATGATCACACATACTGAAGCTCAGCATGAGGAAAGCAACAGTGCTGAATGATGTCATCAAGTGTTACCAGTTTTACAGTCCTAATACCTTTCAAGGGTTTACAGACTGTAGGCAAATGTTTCTGCTCTTATGAGCGCAAAAATGCTTGGATGCTTGTTTTATTAGTCATTCTGAACAACTATTTAGAGTGGCTTAGCTGCCATGCTGCAGATATAACTGTGTGCCTGTATATCTTACATAAACTAAAAACCTAAAATAAGATATAAAAAGGAGAAATGAGTCTGTTTTTAATTTCTTGTGAGTGAAATAATGCCCTATCTGAAGCATGTGGGGCAGCTGGGCGAATCTTACTGGCGTTATTCCTGTGTGTCCACGAGCGCCGCGGGCTGGTGTCCAACCCAGACCGTGTCCTCGCGGACCGAAACCGGCAGCACTGCAGTTCGGTGAGTAATTAGCCCAGGGAGGGAATGGTTCTGTCGGCGCGGGGGATAATCTCATCCTTTTCCATGGACTCGCGCTGGGTAATCTGAGCGCGAAGCGCCTTACCCTGACTCGCGTGTGCTCGAGCTCAAATCGTGGACTGCGGTGTGCACTGAGAAGCAGCGTGTCATTTCCGCGTTTGGGAGGGCAGCACGCGCTCGTCGATGCTATCTGGAATTTAAAGCGGGGTCTCGCACCGACGCGCACAGCTGGGGAATACCACTGCGCGTTTCAAGCTGGAGCGAAAGGGGAAAAATGCAGAAAGATACCGTTAAATTCAAAAGATGAAATGCTCCCCTGAAATGGGGCGGGACTATGTATTAAAACGGATTTAATTCTTACACGGATCACCTGATATGGATAAAAATACCCTCAAATTAAAGCTGAAAGTTGGCACTTTATCCCCATATTCAGTTTTACTATCAAGCCAATGCGCTGGAGTGCAGAGCCAGAGCAACAAAAATTGCGTCATTGTCCCAATACTTTTGTATTTAACTGTGTATGCAATGAGAGTGCGTGGTGGTTGCTGAAACTGTGTGTGCATTATTTACATATTACTCTCTATGAATTACATATCTATTACATATTATTACATATTCTCTCCATGCATCATAGCTCTTAAATTGCAATACCCATTTTCTCTTCATTTGCATTGGCACACTTTGCAAGAATAAACAACTATAAAAACTGACTACCCCATTTAATTGAGAAAACAGATAATTAAATGTTTTACTACTGCCTTCAAAGTTGGATCAGAGGACAGGCAGTTCATTGCAATGACAAACGACTAATAACTAAGAGTGATGGTTATGTTTCATTCTGACATAATGTTACCGGCTGTACCTAATTTGTCCATTTTCTGTCTTTATTCTGTCCTGAATTTCTGCAAGTAAATCCAAATAACATGAACTGACAAATACATAAATGATAACAATAACGGTCTTGAGATAAACTGTCCTGTGCATTACAATCTTTTCAACCAGAGAGCCAGGAGATGGCTCACTGAAAAAAAAAAAAAAATTATACAACAGCAACATTAAAATGAGAAGTGTATCCTTGCCAGAACAAGGACACATTTGATGTATGTGAAAAACCGCGAGCGGTGACTTTTAGACTGCACCACAGAATACTGAGTGGGTGCTTCAGGATGTAATGAATGATTCTAAAGAGCAGCATGGCCTGTGTCAACAAAACCAACATAATGCAGCCAAAACGTGTTTTTTTATATCAGTAGTACAAGAGTACGTATTAGGAAAATGCTGGCATGATCAAGGGTTAAACACAAACCAAACACACAGGTTTATGTTCATATACCATAAAGTTTATAATTCCAAACAAATGAGGTCATTTTAGATGGACTGCATTTATATAGCGCTTTTATCCAAAACACTTTACAATTGATGCCTCTCATTCACCAGAGCAATTAGGGGTTAGGTGTCTTGCTCAGGGACACTTCGACATGCCCAGGGCGCGGGATCGAACCGGCAACCCTCCGACTGCTAGACAACCGCTCCTACCTCCTGAGCTATGTCACCCCAATTTTAGAATTGACAGACTAGATTACTGAGAATATGTGAAACAGAACTGCAGTCAACGTTACACAGAAACGATACATAAACATTTCACATTTACTGGTTTTCTAATTGATTTCCTCTATTTAATGAGCTCATGTTTTTTTTATCCTCTCAGTTACATTGCTAATTATTTAACTATTTGTTATTTTGTTCAAAGGAGGGTTTTTAGACCCTTTCGCATGAGTCTAATTATCCTGTTTTGATTTGCTTTGAGGAAGAGACAGAGAACGTGAAGGCAACTGGTTCCCAGTAGCTGGTTATCTTCACGTCACATTCTTCCTCTGCAGTTCATAAGCCCGTTTAGAAAACAGTGAGTTTGGAGTTCCACCTAGCCACACCAAAGTGAATTCTGGGTGCTGTAGTTTTACCCAGTAGCCTGACTGCATTAAGTCTGAATCGCTTCGTGTAACATGGGCATACCTACAGGTGTCCGATCTGAAGACGCTGGATGCCAGATAGATGTCTGCTCCTGTTCCTCCTCTTCTACATTCTACCCTTTACACCTTGACAGCCAGTCACCCTGCCCGACTTCCTGTCAAGTCTGCACGCATTTGTATGGGCGACATGATAAACCAGCCACCCCCCCCCCCCCCCCCCCCCACAGAGAATAGCATTTCTGAGAGCTTAGACACAGCTTAGCGATTATTTAAATGTGACACAGGTTAGCGAGTATTTAAATGTGATACAATTGCTGCAGATACAGGGAAATTAATGTGAATTAATTGAATCTTTAGGACTTGAAAGGTTCTTAAATGAGACAGTTGTGTCTGTTGTAGGTACAGTGGATTACAAAGGTTTTGGCTCCCTCTGAGTTTTAACATTTTACTAGGCCACAAAAAGATTTCAAAATGCATTTATTTGGGATCTGTTTTCATATAAGATGCATTCAAAGTTAAAGACATCCAGAAATGAACCACATATTTGACAGTAAGATTGAGTATTCTTTATCCATCCTGTACCCCAAGCACTATTGAAGCATACTGAAAACCTGATGTCAGCTTTGTTAATAAATATGCAACATTTGACTGGAAATATTGCTCCACATCCATCATTTCAGCCTGCGCAGGAGATCTGCGTGGTAAACCCAAACAGTATGACTCAGTCATAAGGACAGAGCACAAATAGCCCAGCATGGGTATTCTGTGCTAGAAAGGTAGTTTTTATTGTCATGGGCTTTGTTTGTCTGAGTTGTGAGTGGCACATTGCATGATTGTTTTGATTTAACAAACTTACAATGTCTGATGTCTTATACGTACGGATGTTCTGGGCTCAGCTATTGGCTCAAAGCAAGGTATTCAGAAAAATCTAACAAAGTATGGCAACCCACTTTGAGCAGGACAATTCAATCTCTTATGTGAGGAAATTTCAACCGTTACAGTATAAAAATCTACCAATTTAACTTGACAGATATAATGTTATTGGTGGCTGTTAACCAGTGCCAAGCATTGAACCTCAGAGAAATACAGACATTGCATATGTTTCAGGACAGTATCGTTGGCATGCGTATCTATGATAATGTTTACTTGGCAGTTTTTTTTTTTTTCACGGATGCTCATTGGTGGATGTGGATATGAGCTTTGCCACACACCCCCCCCAACCCCCCCCCCCCCCCCCCCCGCCCCACCCGAAGAGCTTGTCTAGTGCGACTGTGGAGAAAAAAAAAACACATGGCCAGTAACAGGAATAATAGGCAGCTCAAGAGGATCGCACAAAAAACAAATTCAGCATTCACCAGTTATCAAAGGGAAATGCATTTATAGATTTTACCTGGCACCCAGAAATACATTACAGGCACTTAGCAGACGCTCCAATCCAAAGCGACTAACAAACCATTTGCATTGTTACACGTCCATTTACACGTCCATTTATACAGCTGGGTAATATACTGAAGCAATTCAGATTAAGTATCTTTTCTCCGGGGTACAACGGCTGTGTCTCATCTGAGAGCTGAACCTGCAACCTTTTTCTTGGTCGTGAGCCCAGATCCCCAACCATTAAGCTGCACCGCCGTCCAAGTAAAGATCATATGCTTCAGTGACAGGGCTCACTGTAGGAAACCACACCCGTCTTCATTGCAGATTTACCGCGTCGGTGTAATCTCATCTGCGACGATGACAAGGATGCACAAATCTTTCACAGATAATATCGAGATTAAGGGGCAGAGCGAAGCGGGGAGAATAAGTATATTTGCCCCCCGGGACATGAAGGGGGAACTGAGGTAAAGCTCAACCCTGACTACTAAACGAAAAAAGGACATGTTAAAAGGACGCGTTATCATCGACCTACACTGCACTCTTAATACCTACGATTCCCGGTCATGCCCTCCAAAGACCTGAAAGTTTGTTTTTGTCCCCTGCAGGGGACAAGAGTCTCCGGTCTTAATATCAAGAACCTGCACTACAAGGGAAATTTATTTAAAAATCAAATAATATTTTTGAGAATATTTTTTCACTGCAACATGTTTTCGTAATCCAAGACACTTGTATAATTTATGTCAAACAAATGAAAATCCTCAAACTTTGTTTCCTGCGGGGCCCCAGGAGGACGCGTACATTGACACCTTGATATTTAATTTTTACCGTGGTGTGACACGATCAGCTCAATGTGACATTTCCCATCAGCCATTGCTGATATTCGCAGAGGCGCTGTGAGCCTCAAGCCTTCAGAAACAATCGCACCCACAGCTGATGAACTCTCGTCATAATCTCCCTAAATTTAAGACACTCTTCATGACAAAGTTTCAATCAGATGGTCCTAGGCTAACCATCAAACTTATTGCGAATATACAATATATACAGAAGAGCACGTTTTAAATGCATACTCCATAGCAAGTTCATTTCTGGCATGCGATGCTATAATAGCAGGTATTTCAAAGGAACGTAATACCAAATTATAAAGTGCAGTGTAATATTTTAACCACAAAATGCATTCTGTCTTTGAGCACAGAGGAGCAGGTACCTTTACTGTGCTGTGTACATCAATAAATTACATCATTGACATGTATATGGAAAATCATTACCATAAAAACAACAACAGTGTGATTTAAAAGGCAAGCCTAACCATCTGCTAGTGCCTGCATCAGAAAAAACACTCTGTGTGTTGAGTAGAATTTGATTCGCTTTGGTTGATTTTTACAATATTTATCATTTGTGTTGCTCTCTTTAAAACTGTGAAAGATGTCTGTAGAGTTGGCTAAATGTGTTTGTGGAATCGGGAGATTTACACACCTGTTGGCAGACACAATGGGTGGACTTCTCAATCAGCTGTCTTTAATAACTCATGTAAACTGTCAGTAGAGCTTTCAATTAACATTTTTTCATAAGAGCTACATAAGCCCTTCATAAGCATTACATAGCATCCTCATACTCTCCACACAGACATTAATGATGCTTATGTCAATAACCATAAACAGTTAAAGTGCGTGTGCATGTCCTTTTGTCTGTCATGGTAATTTCACTTTCTGCTGCACTAGTAATACAATAAAGCATTTGCCTATTTGCAGGCTCTGAAACATAATGCTGTAGGAAGAACACAGACATAGGTGAAATGTTAAGTGCACCCTTGAGAGGTTAAACTACAACCAGAGATAGTCAATGTCATTATTCAACACTGTTTCTCTGTGTTCGGGTATATCATGAAGTCTATGCGATGTATCACATAACACCTAAATGAATCAAAACAAAACAAAACATAAAGACAATGTTGCATTATTAATTGAAAAAATGTGTTACCCACTTTTATGTACTAACCTCTGAATAATGTGCTGTAATGTAGATTATCTGTAAAAAAAAAGGTACGCTATCTGTTCAACAAGTATATTACATTATCCTTTTTTTTTTTTTTTACACTGTAAGTGCATTATGACAAGTTATGACATTATCCATTATATTAGTTCTGTTCTCTATCATTTCTTCAAAGATTAAATGCCACCATTTGAGGGAAGTAGAGGGTTATATGGTGTAATCCAGATTCGTTCCTGGAGCCTGAATGTACCCCGACAAAGTCATTGCTAGATTTTTTTAAAGAAGCAAAGGAATGCCTTTGATATTGGTACATCAAAACTGATTCCCATCTAGCCCAGAGTCAAATATTTTCAAAGGTTTAAAAAAGAAATGAACTCAACTTGACACTATTTTTTTTTTTTTTAGATACAGACTAAACTTCTAGACATTAGATGGCAGACATTTTATCGAAATTATTTCAGAAAGCAATATGTATTTACAGTTATATGTGGCATGCACCATGCAATAATCTCTAAGTTATAGTTTCATATCTCAAAAGGCACCTAGTGCTCACTGACATTAATCGCATATGCGAGATACAGTATTTTTAAAAAATCTAATTCTACTGATGTGTTTTCAAAAACATATAAAAACAGAGTGCACTTGCTACCATTTAAGTAAAACAAAATATACAAGAATTCAGTATGAGCCCAAACACATCAATTCTTGCATTATGAACAAATATTGCGCAGACCTCAGAAAATATTATTTGGCAATATCAACCAATATACTTCCACAGTTCATATAAACCCTAATGCTTTTCATTCTTGTACGGGAGGAAATCTTTTCCAGCTTTTGGTAAGCTGGATGAAGCTCCACATGAGGCCAGCTATGTTTCCTCACAGTTAAGTCTGTCCAAAAAAAAAAAAAAAAAACATTAAAAAGAGGATTCTAGAGCCAGCTCCTGGGAATAGGTCTCTGTCCTGACTCCTGACACCTCAGAATAAAAACTTTATTGTTGGGTTAGCCCACAGTACAGCGCTACTCAGAATAAATAATAAAAAAATGAATTCAAATTGGATTTAAATCTTAAATTTTATTCAGCTGATAAATAAATAAAAAGTAGGAGCAGCTGAATAAAAAAAAATGTTAAAAAATAAATAAATAAAATAGCACAATAATCAGATTATAAATCTGCACAAGTAGAATAACATTATCCTAGTGCCCAAGTAATGGCCATTATCACACTGTCCCATGTAATATTTATTAGGCAATTTGCTGGCCAGCTACAGTGGAAGTTAGATAGGGGTCAGCATAAATCAATACCCTTGCCCCCGGTCATGATTGTTTGTGGACTGGTTTGCCTTCTTAGCCGTAAATAAAGAAAAGAAGATCATTCAGGGCCCGAGATGCCTTCCTTTCCGGAAGAAGGTCTTCCAGGGGCAGGGATGCTGTGCTTGATAGAGGATCATGAATGGCAATAACTGCTTAAAGTCTGCCATCTTTAACCTGCAGCCTCATTTCACAGAGTAAAATAGATAAATAAATGCAGCCTTTGCGGGCTGGTGCGTCATCACTCGCTGGGAGTTTATGTCTCCTCGCTTATTATTTTACTGAGGAGGAGTTTTTAACCAATCATACGCCCACGTTACTCAGTGGGGCGTGGCTGAGGTGAACCCTCTTTTCACTCGGATGCATGTCGGGATGAATAAATGACAGGCCAATCCATCATCATCATCACCATCATCATCAACAACAACAACAACATTATCATCTTCACCATCGTCATTGTAACATACTGACAACTGTGCCTTCAGTTTTGGGAAATGCTCACGCTTAAGGCAATCTTTTCAAAGGGATTCATATTTCAATTCAATTGGCCATTGTTAGAAAAGAATCACATTTCCCTTTCATATTTTTACATATGAATACGTATGAATTTGCAAAAATTGACAATTATATGTAAACGTTCACTTTACTGGAATAAAGTAAAAATGTAAGAATTGGCTGAGGGCCAATAGGTCAATTCAAACTTTTCCTATGATGAGTGCAAAGTAACCATACTCAATGTGCAAACTTAATTTATTGCAAATCTAACTGAAAATTCACAGTTCTAGAACGATTAATTAGAATGTTGAATAAAATCATTGCACCATTTGTTTTATGAATGGTCTCAAAACAAGGAGATTTAATTTAACACATTGGCTGGGATTACTGTAGATGAATTAAAACCAAAACACAAAGGCTATCCATTACATTACATTACAGGCATTTAGCAGACGCTCTTATCCAGAGCGACTTACACAACTTTTACATAGCATTTTTACATTGTATCCATTTATACAGCTGGATATATACTGAAGCAATGCAGATTAAGTACCTTGCTCAAGGGTACAACGGCAGTGTCCTTACCCGGGAATCGAACCTGCGACCTTTCGGTTACAAGTCTAGTTCCTTACCCACTGTGCTACACTCCGCCCCTATCCCTATCCCTATCCCTATCCCTATCCCTATCCCTATCCCTATCCCTATCCCTATCCCTATCCCACCCTGATTACACGAATTCACTCAACACTATATGTCACCCATCAAACTAACCCCATATTTTTGATCTAGCACTCGTGTGTGTACCAACAAATCTTTGTAGCACTTTTTATGTGGAAGTTTTCACATTTCTCAATCTCAATTCAATATCAGAAATGATTAAATACTTTTAAGTACACTTTAGTATTCAGAGGGGAGCGCTAACATTTGCCAAATAACTGGATGCAAATGCAAGTCTCTAGGTATAAATAGCCACAAGCACCTTGCATTATTGCTCTTGTCACAATTAATATACGCGGTGCATTGTGGGACAGAATATGCGAATGAGTTGCACATTGTATTCATTTAGCCGAAGTTAGTATTAAGCCCTGAAACAAATGCCAAGACTAATGTCCTTTGATTTACATATTAATTCCACATTATAATCAGTCTGTTAAGGTCAGAGCTTCTGAAAAGTATGTTGCACCGCATATTATGAAAACATATTTTTCACAAAGGTTATTTAATTATTTATGTGTTAAGATACATCTCATTGATCATGCATGACATGCACTTTAATGTTAATAATAATCCTGCTCTTGCATTTCAAGTAGCACCCTTCACATTAAAAAAAAAATAAAAATAACAAAATAATAGCTGAATGTCAAGTACATTGATTGCACCTGTCTGCATCACAGAGAGGGGCGGACCCTCCTCTTTGGCTTCCTAAACCATTGGACGGATCAGGGCATTGAACGGTGGAAACTTGGGCTACAGGCACACAGCTGGGGATGGCAGGTAGTATTCCCAGGTGAGTCTCTCCAGACCAGAGTTTAGCGCTGTAACGGAGCGAACCCTCCGTTCCTGTTAGGGCACTATTTGTTAAAACGATCGGGTTTTAACTGTGTACCTGCTTATGGTAGCGGTTGTTTGGCGCGAGTACGCCGCTTTCATAAATGTAGTGTGCACCATTTACAGTATGTTTGCCGGTTTGTCAACTCGAACACATTCGCTACTGTAGGCTACATATGTTCGCCACCATGATGTACTGCAAATAACTTAAATCTACACATCTGGTTTCAAACATTAAATATATTTATTTTAATGTACCACGTTCAATAAACGCAATGTTAGGAGTTGCTACTAACTGTTGTTTTTTTCCGTTTGTTCCATGTTCAAACTGAAATGACGTAATCCGAGCGTCATGATTCTGTGCAATTTTATTGGACGCGCTGGGCAACAATAATTGGCTATTTTAGACGGCGGGAGACCGTATAATGTGGTCGGCAATATTTTCTCATACCCAATTGGATATGCGATTATTAGATATAAAGTTGCAACTATTAATATACGTGTAACGATTTCTATGAGTAAAAATATATAATGACAAGTTTGAGTCTCATCTCCAAAGTTCACTGTAAAATCCGCCGACCAACCATCCTTGGTTTAAAAAAAAAAAGAAAAGAAGCTTTTATTCAACATTCTAATTCAGTATCGTAGTAACTCTAGAACTACATTTTCAGTTTCATTTGTTATTTTGCTTGTCCTAAATTAAGTTTGGGTTTGGCTTGCACTCATTTTAGTAAACATTTGAATTGATCTATTGGCCCCTCAGCTTGCACAAATACATTGTACCTGTTACCTGTACTGAGTCAAACCGGTTGAAGCTCCTATCAAGATTATTTCCCTCTTTGAAGGAAAAAGCAGGTTTTTTTTAAAAGGAATTTTTAAATTCAACATTCTAAGTCAGTTTTCTAGAACTCCATTGCTTTCAGTTACCAGTGGTGATTGCTACATCAGCATTAGGATGTTCATTCAAAGAACATTCTAATCACACATCAGTGATCTCACTCATTGAAGGGTTAAACCGCAGTCTCTAGGATAGAGCCTTGGCTCTCTGCTGACCCTACTTTGTTTGACTTTGTGGTTCTGTGCTACTTTGTCCATCAGTTCAGTTCCGTTTTTGTCTTCGAGCAAGTCAACAAACTGCACCACTGCACCACAGTAGAGTGACTTACAGTCTAATCTATGCCAAGACAGCAGCATATCTTTTTGTTTATGCGAGCCAATTGAGGTAAAGTACCTCGCTGAAGGGTACAACTGCCATGTTCATCCCAGAGATCCTCGGGTCCAGGGGTCAGTGCTTCTCCTGGGTACAGCGTGCGGCAAACTCAAACCGGATCCAGACACCTGATGACTGTTCGACAGTAAAATGCGTTCTGTAAACGTCTTCTCCAAGCAGGGCAGCCAGGGCCCCAGGTTGCATGACACAAGATCTAGTGAAGTCTGCGCTAACCTGCACGCTCCCTGATAACGCTGACAGTGCCAGGAACGCAGCCGCCAGCTTGTTTGCGCTAGCCTCTCCCCCAGAGCAGGAGGGCGGTGGTAGGAGCTAAGCTATGTTTTCTTTATGCCATGGTAGCTAATACCCATGGAGCAATAGTAACATGAACCTGAAAATGGACTATGCACTGGGCGGGGGGGGGGTCAACATTTGGAATTTGTGTGAAAACGGGCATGTTCACCTGCGCAGTCGTATTCTGATATTATTCCAAACAAGGCAATATCCCGAATAAGGACGTGGGTCCTGTAAACAGTGTATTCTGATTGAATACCCCTAATAAGGCTTTATTCTGATATGTGGCATATTCTGATTACGACATGAGGCATATATTGATATTATTATTGTTGTTATTGGAGCGCTATCTGGGCCGTGTATACAGCTTATTCGGAACGTCCATCTCAGTCGGGGGTTTTCGCGACAGTCCGCAGCACAAACGCGGCCCGAGGGCGTCGTTCTCGGTCAGCACTGCTGTTGCTAGGCTACCCGTTGCACTGTAAACATGAGCCAGACAGCTAGCAGCTCGCTTTAGGGACATAACATTGCGTGGCCATTTTACGTATACAAGTCTGTATGTAAACGTGAATATTAAAAGAACGCGTAAACAGCTTATTCGGACTATTGTCTGTTTCAGAATAATGGCAATAACTGGAATATTGTGTGCATGTAAACATAGTCGCTGATCTTTTGGTGACTTCTAAAAAGCAGAATCAAACAAACAGTAATGCACTAAAAGTTACAAACGTGTACAATATGTTAGCCAGCGAAGGCTAAAAAATGGTTCTGCTGCAAGGCCGAACTGACGCCACGCTGGGCGTGTGGGCAACTTCTGTAAGTGCCTTTCGCTGTAACCCCGCCAGACTGTGCAAGTTTCACTTTCAAAGCTCCCTGCATCCCAACTGCCGGGGAAAATAAAAATATCCATAAAATAATAACAGGGCGAAGTCGCGTGACTGAATTTGTGCACTGAGACTAAAAAGCGTCAGTCCTGCTGTGTTTCTCTGTGCTCAAAGTGCTCCAGCTGGTCTAGACTCCCCACCTGACGTTTCTGTGTCAACCACAGAAAACAATAAAACTAAAGCGCCCCCCCCCCCCCACCACCCCCGCGCCAATTAAAATCGATAGAGTCTGCATCGTCTTGTCAAAAACCGATTGGTTTTATTATTTGTTTTAAACAGCTTGTGCCACCCAGTGCTTTCAGAAACAATGGTTGTCAGCAAGCAACACTAAACACATGCCTGCTCACACACAGCACACACAAACTAGTCGTAGGAATATACAAATAAGAGTCCGTTAGAGGGCCAAACACAAGGGTGAGTAGGCGTCCTGCAATTTTTCAGCTGCTTCCAACTGTGCGGGATTTTGCATTGGTTGATTCTACTAAGGATCCGTTTCTTCTGAGTCCTGACATCATTAGTTCAGTGTCGGCTAAATAATACATGTGCTGTAATTAGTGATGAAGTATTCTCCATAAAGCTGACAATCAGGATGGAAACGTCCTCTCTGCACAGGCCTTCTTGGCACAACTGCGCTTACTGTTAGCCAAATGTATGAGTTTTCAGTCGGGTGCAACAAATAGTCATTTACAAGAAAATTCATGCAGTAAAATGTCCAGGGTTAATTCAACTCTAAGTCGAGTCCAGTTCGGACCATATGTATTCTGTAATAGTTGATTTAACGCTGGACATTTTACTGTGTAGGCTTTCTTGCAATACAGATGAAATGGAAATGTAATAGATTTTCTGTCAAAGAAAACAATTAAATTAGCCCCTAATATCTATGGTTCCCAAATGCCGGTCTGTGGACCTGCGCCAGTCCCCAGTGCTTACAGTTAGTCATAATGAAATGCATCATGTTGTTGACCTTACTAATGTGTGGCGGTCCTTGAGAGTTTGAGACTCAGAACTTCTGGCCTAGTCCTCTTCCTCACCAAGCCTTAAGTGTCACTGCTTCTCAGAGGTGTCCTGATGAGAACGGATCAAATGGTAAATGGTAAATGGACTGCATTTATATAGCGCTTTTATCCAAAGCGCTTTACAATTGATGCCTCTCATTCACCCATTCACACACACACACTCACACACCAATGGTGAAAGGCTGCCATGCAAGGTACCAATCAGCTCATTGGGAGCAATTAGGTGTTAGGTGTCTTGCTCAGGGACACTTCGACGCGCCCAGGGCGGGGGATCGAGCCGGCAACCCTCTGACTGCCAGACAGCCGCTTTTACCTCCTGAGCTATGTCGCTATGTCGGATCAACGGAATGACGTAGGATGAAGTCACAGGGGTTACAGTTTTTGGCGGGCGTGTCCTCTCCTCTTTGTGGCCAGGGTGCTGCCACCCTGGTCCTAGAGAGCCACAGGCTCCGTTGTTACCCTGTACTTAATTAACCAATCAGAGCAGCCGATTACACAGTTACCTCGCTTCACCTGGTTACTAGGGTCTGAACTGGGGACAGATTTTAAGGTGAAAACGAAAATCAGCAGGGCTTGTGTTTCATCAGGACCAGGGGTGCAGACCCCTGTTTTAGGCAAATGGGATTGTTTTTAATCTATAAAATCATGCTACGTGATTTTTGGAGCTGGATATTTTCCAAAAGCAATTCCGGTTAAGTGCTCAGTTCAAGGGTGCTGCGACCTGGAAACTTCCTGGTGAGTCACCAGCCCACTTCAGTTTTTTTCTAAAAAAAACAGTGTGTGGGAAGCAAAATTTCCCCTGCCCTGAATCAGCCATTAAAAACACTGCCAGTGTCTCCAAGGACATCTGACTGCAGGATGCGGAAAGGGTGGAGTTGGATGCCAATGGGTGGGGTTTGACTGCCAGTCTCACCCATCGGTGCATGCAACTGGTTAAAAACAATTCCACCTTTCGAAGCTCGGGATTGGACTAGGGGGTAGAATGTCAAAGGGGGGGAGGATGGGTGGCGTGACACCAAGCCCCGCCCTCCCGCAGCCTGCAGTCTCCATAATTCCTCAGTGTGACGGAACATTAAAACCAAAATCAAAATCACTGCAAGGAGGCATATTCAAGCTCGCGCTGATCATTAATTGAAAGTCAAACAAGTCTACTTCGCGATGCAATGTTCTTACTCTATCCACATGAGCATAGCAGAATACAAAGATATTTCATGTGACTTAAACTCTCGTTTAGCTTAATTAATTATCCAAATGGGGGGGGGGGGCATCCATATGCCGTGTCTCTCTGTATAAGAGACGCGGCGTTTCGTGTGGAGCAGAAACTCCACGCCGGAGGCGACCCGCACCGCGGCTGAGCCGCATCCAGAGACGGGGCGTTCTCCGCGGCTGACAGAATGAATCGATCCCGTTGCGCGCAGGCATGAGTGACGAGCTCAGAGAGACTGATGAACGCGGTAACGGGACTAATCTCCGAGACGCGCGCGCCGCGCGTCGCGAGGGAGGAGCCGCTGAGCGCTGGAGAAGGTCGCGCTGCGCCGGGTGCGAGCGGGCGTGTCGGGCAGGAGCGGGTGTGTCGGGAATGTCGTACCGAGCGGAGCTCACCGTGTCAACTGGAAAATGCCGTTTGTGTGTTTCAAACGCAGGCACACATGCGTTTAACCATGGGGGGGGGGTGCCAAATAAGGGTACCCAGAGCCATGATGAGCAATTTGTGCATCAGTCCAGACCTGATGAATATACCCAGACAGGATAATACAGGTGTATGTTTACAAGTACGCATGGTTGGTCACTGCTGCATTGGCCAAGTCCATGGACCTAGAGAAACAGAAAGTATTCATAAAGCTTTCCCTTTATAAGAGCTATATGTTTTTCTGAATAAGCACAGCACAGACATTACTAATAGTCATATGGTCAATAGGCATATGGTGTTTGTCACTCATGGCATCGCTAGTAACAAAACAAACCGCATGCCTATTTCTGCTTATTGACAAATGTATTTATGAATATTTACAGTATTTACAATGGTGTTATATACTATTTATTAAGGGGTTTTTGTAGCACTTTTTCAAGGCGAATTCATATATTCAGTATTTAGAAAGTACTTTATGTGCATCTGCATATTATGGTCATTACTGTAAGTACCAAGCTGTTAAGAGATAAGCAACAAAGAAAAAGTGAAGCAGGCAAAAATAACCAAAAAAAAAAACAATGTGCTCTTTTTCATCCTTTCTTGAAAGATTTAAAGAAAAATACTGAGAAGGATCATGAGGTTGCATGTCACACATCGCTGCCTGCTAAGCCTTAGGGCATTTCTTGACAGCATTTCAGATTTTTATAAAACTGTTCTCCTTCTCTTTCATTTTGTGAAGCCCTCTGGTTGGACTCGATGTCGCGGATTGCTCTGCTGGTTTTCAAAGCGAGCACTGCCCTGTAAGAAGTCCTCCAATATTCCGAAAAATGGCCTCCAAGCACCGACATGCACAATGCAAATGACATGCACAATACAGAGCTGTGGGCTCGTCCGCTTCTGCCTCCCGCGTTCACTTTGTATTCTCCTTAAAAGCACACACAACAAATAACTCCCCTTCGGGTCCTGCTTCTGTAGCCTGCTGAGCGCAGGCTCTGAGGAACAGAGAAGCCCCCCTGAGAGGCTCTGTACCGGAGACAGGCGCTGGAGTTTGTGCCTCGTACGCGAGTCGCACTTAAAGCCGCACGCAAACAGACTCCGGCCTCCACTCGCAGCACGTCCTCAAATGGCCGCCGAACAGTAAGGACTGGTGAACAGTAAGAGCTTCTGACAGACTGCCATCTTGAAATTATTTGATTCTCATACGCTTCCCTTTATTCTTCACACTGCGTGTGCCTGCCAGCAGAAGTGTGGCATCCAATCACAGCCACTCACGTGCACTCCCCTCAGCCTCGTGCGCTCCCCTCAGCCTCGTGCACTCAGCTCAGCCTCGTGCGCTCCCCTCAGCCTCGTGCGCTCCCCTCAGCCTCGTGCGCTCCCCTCAGCCTCGTGCGCTCCCCTCAGCCTCGTGCGCTCCCCTCAGTCTCGTGCGCTCTCCTCAGCCTCGTGCGCTCCCCTCAGCCTCGTGCGCTCCCCTCAGACTCAAGCTAAGCCCCATGTGAAGACAGTAGGCAGTGAAATTTCAAGAAATAGCCATAATCGCTGTTAGGCTGAACTACTCTAGAGACTTGAGACTTCACTCGGACTCTTGTACAGGGACTTCAGACTTGGATTCTAGCTCTAGGATTTCAGACTCGCATTTTGATGACTGGCAAACACCTCTGTTTTATACAGCCCAGGTTTTGGGGAAAAAGCCACTAATGCAGCTTTCTAAGAAAGAACAGAAGCGTGACTCAGGCTTTCCGTTTGCTGTGTAGAGGAGCGATGGCCGGGAGCTCAAATGGTGGGGAAGGGTCTGGCCGTAGCCATAAAACAACTCTGAAACTGAGACTGTCAGAGTTATCTTTCTCTCCTCTTTCTCTCGAGGGGGGGCAGCTGAGCTTCGCTCTCTTAGCCGGGGCTAAGCACGGATTTCTGGATTCTGCTGAAGTCTCCACTTTGGCCACTGCCAACCCTGCCCCCGCTCCCATTCTGAGGAGAAACTTCAGGAGTTACGCGCAGGCACTTTTAGGCAGGTGAGCACGTTAGCGCCCTCGCGCACACCCTGCGTCTCCTCTGTGAAGCCACAGGGGCCCGTTCCCTATTTTTCCCGCTGTTTTTAAGAGACTGCATTCTGGGACTCTGTAACAGAACTCCCCCCCCCCCCCCCCCCCCCCCCCCCCCCACACACACACACACACACACCTCTGCTGATGGAAGAGGATGAGGAGGTGAGCCAATCATCTTCTCTGAAAGGCAGAAATGTAAAAAATAAAAAATAGCTCAAAAATGACTGTAATGAGTGCACTCTGCAGGGCTTACGTTATAATGGCTAAGCCCTGGCTGTACTGGCTCGGAGTTAGCGCAGAGAAAATGCAAAACAAAGAGGGATTAGGATATCAGGTCAGAACACCCCTACTGGACATTATTGCATTTATTGACATACTGAGCTTGCGCTTAGTGTACAACTTTTAACAATAAGAATAATACTAATCAGAATAGCTTTATTTGTGGAGTGATTTTGCATTATCCCAGATAGCCAGCGACTCTGGGCCGGATCTGGGCTGATTCTGGCCCAAAGTCAGCACAGCCGGTTCAGATCCAGTCTGGAGCCCAGCTTGCTATCTGGGTTAAGAGTCCGAAACTCTGATGAAACCTGGCAGATTCCATGAAATTGGAGACTTGTCCACCCTTTAAATATTAAAAATTAATTTTAAATAGTGTGACTGAAGGAGTGGGAAGGTCTTGCCATCCTGGGAAACCCCCTCCCCCCCTCCCCACTGTGGGATCACCCCGCCCACCATTTAAATTTTGCAATATTGGGGTGAACTCTGCAGGTCACAACTAAGCAAAACCGGGGGCAATCACAGCAATTTTCTGTCCCCACACGTCCACAGGAAGACAAATTTTTTTTTTTTATGGCGGGAATGGCGAAGCAGCCTCCAGCTGAGCGCTGTGGAGATGAGAGTAGTCGCCGGCGGGGCGGAGCAGGGCTGCCGAGCCGCGGTTCGCAGACACGGTCTACGGGGGGGAGGAGCCCAGCGGGGCGTGACGAGAGCAGGACTGTCTGTTTAACATCGGCGCTGAGTTACACCGTGACCTCAGCAACCACGACCGGAGCTGGCCAGGGATATCACACGGGAACTTTTCAGCCGCCTGAAAAAGCCAGCGATGCTCTTCACCAGTCAATTACCTTCCAGTTAACAAGGGCTGTCAGCTGGGCATCTGGATGACCAACAAAAATATAATTCAGCTTTTAAGCAGTGAGTCACATACTGTAGGTGGATAATTAATAACTCTCCTGTCGGTTTTGGAAGCAGCTAGCCAGCTTTAACAAACCAGTGATGATTAATTTAAAAAGAGGTCCTGCATCTGGGGCGTGCGATGGACGAGTACGCTTTTGGACCTCACACCGTCCGTGGAGAGGCAGGATTTCACTCGCTGTCCCGAGTGTGGCAGCTTTGCCTCTTCACTGGGGTCTCGTGCAAACGCATCACAGGCAGAAACACTGAGTCATGCACCGCAATGTACCATAATGCACCGCAATGTACCATAATGCACCGCAATGTACCATAATGCACCGCAATGCACCATAATGCACCGCATTGTACCATAATGCACCGCAATGTACCATAATGCACCGCAATGTACCATAATGCACCGCAATGTACCATAATGCACCGCAATGTACCATAATGCACCGCAATGCACCATAATGCACCGCATTGTACCATAATGCACCGCAATGTACCATAATGCACCGCAATGCACCATAATGCACCGCAATGTACCATAATGCACCGCAATGTACCATAATGCACCACAATGCACCATAATGCACCGAAACGCATAAAGGCATCACTTCATGGAGTTGAGCCAGCCTGACTGGGACACAGTGCTTTCAGGCAGCACACTCACACAACATCTAACCACCACGCCCTGAAAATCCCACTTAAACAGAATGTCAGCCTTTATGCATTTCTGTGAAACCACTGTAGACGGAAATAAATGTGCAGTTCTGGCACTCTGAAAGGTGCTAGAGCAAGGCGCATTGTGTCCCTTTAACAGGGCTACACAAGGATGCAAACGTTCGCTGTGCATCAAGGTTTGCTGGGGCGCGCGTGTGTGTGAGACGGATTCAGCTGTAGCTGCCAATGCAAGAAAAGAACTGAGGCAGATTCAAGTGCCTTTTCAATAAGTCCCTGTCTGATGATGCCATATGTCAAAGCATGGGTTGTTTGCACAGAAAAAAAAGTAGCGCTGCCTAATATTTCACCATTTTGGTGAAAACACTTTGGGGGTTTGACTGATTTCCCAATCAGAAATATAGGCGACTATATAATCACCCTTCAGCTGCAAGCTGACAGTGCATTATTTTACCATATTCCTGTCTGAATGGATGCACGTAAATCGACCGCCATCACCAGCCTCTTAAACATCACAGCAAAACCGTGGAGGAAGAACAATTTTGCTCGTGCCGTTGTCCTGCAAGCGCGATTTACGACGCGTACACTTACAGTTTGATACCGCCCGGTGCCGTCATTAGTTTGGGTAAACTAATTCACTCTCTCTATACAGGTCACCGTGTACAGGACGGCCATATTTAATGGGTTTCCATGGCAGCCGTTTCCTGGGAACTGCTTTAAGGTAAAATACTTTGCCCCAGAGAGATATCTCATGTGAGAGCAGTTAATGGAGTTGGTTTTTCCTGTCGGATATGAAATACGGTGCGGATTCTCTCAGTCAGGCTCCGCTGCACCTCACCCTATTATAGTGTGACAATGTTTTGGAGAAAAAAGAAAGGTTCCCAGGTGTTCGTTCCACCCTGCCCTCGTGGCCACAGTCATGTGCACCCGCAGTAGATATTCCATTATTTGCTGCAATAATGAGAAAATAATTCTGGCATAAAATAACAATAACGCTACAATTTTAATAAAGTGAAATATTCTGAATTAGGCAACGTTGTGCAAATGTACTGGACGAATTTCTGTTCTATTAAAGAAAGAAATGTTATTCATGTAAGCTTTATGAATTCTAAGAGGATTTTAATGGAAAAGTACATAAATTCCGAAGTACAAAACTATATTCTTTAATTGACTTGGTACATGGCCAGCAAAGAAAATGGGTAAAAAAAAATTAATAAATAAAAAACTTATGACATTTTCATTTGGCAGATGCTCTTATCCAAAGTGACTTACAAGTACTTATAATGGTGCTTGGATAAATAAGTGGATAAAGTCACACACAACTGATTCAGTTAGCTTCTCTATTTTCTTACTTTTGAAATATAGGAGTTCGTTGATCAAGCTATTGAAATGAGCCACACGTTTCAAATGTGTCTTGTATTAGTTCCTGTGAACGTGGGATAAGATGTACTGTACATATTGTGCACCTGTCTGTCTGAACAAATGTAGCATGAACTGCTTTCCCCAAGAGAGACCAAGCTTCCACATACATCCAAGAGTCTAAATACCCGCTTGTACATGATAATTAGCGATGGAAAGTTTCAAAATGAATGCAAGCGAAAAAATCTTATTTGGTGTGTCGAAATTAAACCAGCCGTCCTTGAATGACACTCCACTCCACTCCACTGCTCGCTCACCACAACGGCCTGAATTCAGACCCAGGGCAGGCCGCGCGGCCTCAGACGAGTACAGCACCTCATCAGGAAGTGTCAGCCAGCAGCCCCGTATCCAATTATTTAACACGGAGAAAACGCAAGTGCGTGTGAGAGAGATACGTCTGCTCCAGGCCTGCTGAACTGAACAGTGAAGACCCAAAGGACACCGTCAGACGGAAGGCCGTCGCTGAACTCAGCATTTATATTTCTCAGGCCGTCGTGCGTCCGGTCTTTCTCACGCCCTCGCTCTGCAAACCCCCAGTGATCCGAGGCGGATAGACGCTGGGTCTGGCTGCACGAGCACGAGCCGGCGCATGGAACTGGGGCAGGCCTACTGTGGGCGTCCGGCTGCAGCGAGCCCTTCTCCAGTCCTTGCGTGCCCTTCGACCAGCGCACACTTGTAGCTCTTGTGTGCACTTGTAACTCTAGTGTGCCCTTAGTCCAGCTCTAGCGCGCACTTGTTCCAGCTCTAGCATGCACTTTTAGCTCTAGTGTGCCCTTGTTCCAGCTCTAGTGTGCACTTGTAGCTCTAGTGTTCCCTTAGTCCAGCTCTAGTGTGCCCTTGTTTCAGCTCTAGTGCGCACTTGTAGCTCTAATATACACTCGTTCCAGCTCTAGTGTGCCCTTAGTCCAGGATTAGTGTGCACTTGTTTTCTCTTTCTACTGTAGACATTCACATGCTTACATCTCCACTAAAAAGTGTTAAATTTTTGGCTTGGGTCAATCAATAAATCCTCTATTGACATTTTCATTTCATAAATAATTTCTAACATCACATATTTATTGTGGAAAAAAGCAAAATAAGCACCATGCTTAGGTAATTCAGCCAATGGCAAATGGGGTGTGTGAATACTGAGTGTCATCACAACCATTAAAAACTGTTAACTAAAATACCTGCTGCACATACATCATGTTGCGTCGTGACTGATCGTGTGTCTCAGTGACCTTGACGGTTGACCTTCCATCATGAAGATCAATGAAGAGAGAAATCTAAAGCGCCAGGATGTTTATGAGGGGGAGATCGATGAGACTCTGAGGAGCAGTGAGCACACTGCTTGTGTCAGGCTTAATGCAAATGCGAGCTGTAATTGGCCATTTGAGGACCCAGTAAAGCACTTTTGTGACCGAGTGAACGAATGACGGCCAAGAGAATACCGTGCTCATATTTATTTATTTATTTCATTCATTCATAATTCCCTAGCAGGGCAGTGGAGGAGGAGTACGTAAATAATTCAGCAGGCCTCCTGCAAAATTTAAACGCGTAATCATTTTCAGTTGTTACAAGTTCATATAAGGGGGGGGTGGCAGTACAATGCAATGATCGGGGAACTGGACTTGTGACTCAGAGATTGCGGGTTCAGTTCCGAGGTGGGCCAATGCCAGCCGTACTCTTCAGGAAGGTAGTTAAGCTAAATTACTTCTGTAAATATCTGGCTGTAGTAAGGGATTGTACTGTATGTAAAAAGGGAGGTGATGTAAGCTACTTGTTTCCAGTGAGTCTTGAGATTTGCATCGGCATTGCTGTCTTGGGGGTCAAGAACCAAGAACATGCAAGGTCACGGGAAGGGAAGTCGCATGCTTAACATTTGAGGAAGAGGACTTCATCCCAGCTCACCAACCGGCTCACTCACCACAGCTAAAACAACGCGGGTGTGATGACTCTGCACAATGCTGGCTGCAGTGAAATAGGACAGAGATCCCGGCGCTCGTACATTACACTGATACCAGCACACGGTCCCCCTCCGCTGGGATGCGCTTGTTTCCAGCGGTATGAAATTACGGTTCGAGCGTAACGGTCACGGCCGGGGGGGGGGGGGGGGGGAAGGAATCACCGTGCGGCCGTTTGGGGATTCGCTGAGAGTCCGGGCGCCGCTGGGACACGGTGAGCGATTCGTCACGCCTGGACTTCCTGCGGAGTGCGGGGACAGAAGTAGCGGCGGGAAACCCGCCACCTCCGTACTGAGGAGGCGGGGATGATTCTGTTTCTGTTTCTGTACGTACGACACAGGTACGACGAGACGGTGATGTTTCTGTTTCTGTACGTATGACACAGGTACGACGAGACGGTGATGTTTCTGTTTCTGTTTCTGTACGTATGACACAGGTACGAGGAGAAGGTGATGTTTCTGTTTCTGTACGTATGACACAGGTACAAGGAGACGGTGATGTTTCTGTTTCTGTACGTACGACGGGCACGAGGAGACGGTGATGTTTCTGTTTCTGTTTCTGTACGTATGACACAGGTACGAGGAGACGGTGATGTTTCTGTTTCTGTACGTATGACACGGGTACGAGGAGACGGTGAAAACAGCCGTTCGCATCTCTGCAAAAGGAAAACAACTCCTCCTTCGGGGGGGGGGGCTCTACATCACAAGCAGACAGCAGAGAGAGTAAAAGTCAAACAGACGGCACGTGGCTCCCCATGCCCGAGCTCTTCGGTTTTCACCTCTGCAGCGCACGCCGCAGCCAGCCACGCTCCCAGACTCTGCTCTGCTAGAGCCTCTAAGCATCATTTGGTAAATATAAATGCAGTTTTTACTTATTTATTTATTTTTGTAGGATTCACATTCACAAAGGGAGAATTGTGTCGGAGAGAGAGAGAGTGAAACAGCCAGTCTGAATGCTAACTGCATAGCTGGCTGTGCACAGACACACACACACACACATATTCTGTACACGGCAAATTGCAATACAACTGCAAATTGTGAAGCAACTGCAAACCGAAAACGCGACAACAGACAACCTAGCAAAATACAGGCTGTACCAGACCATGTATCAGACCAATTGCTCTGCTTTGGGATCAGTGAGTGGCAATTAATAATTTCTCATAGGTTCACGAATTTTCCGACTTATCCAGACACATTAGCCAATCACTGGCGAGCAGTGAGCCGAACGCACTCTTCCCTCCCCTGGCGACTCAACAACCAAATAACCAAACTGCCGGCTGCAGTCGGCAGTCCAAACTGGGTAGCAGACTGTGAGGCATACAGGCAGTACTTTGTTTGCTTCAGAAATTCCGAAAAGTCCCCGGTATGCAAATTATGTCTGAGTAATAATCAAACAGTAATGGGGTGATTAGCAAAACAGGGCGGAAGAGGACATATCCGAGGACCCCAGAGACAAAACACAATTAACAGCAAAATCCATTATGGGAGATAGGAGTCCTTCTCACCGGCTTCCTATGGTTATCTGGCCATTTACTTGATCAGCTGTAATAATTACTGAGGCCTTGGGAAGGCAGGCCTGGATAATGAGATCGGAACAAGCTTGTGGGGGCCCACACAGCGGCATGTTTAACACACATTTTTAAAAGTTTCTCAAACATGAAACGTGTAAATATTGAGCTGGATGAATCCGGTTTCAGTAATCTGCAACGCAGTCAATGTGTTCTAATTGTACTTAAAACAACACTTCCCTTCAGCTGAGAGACTCAGTCCTCAACTATTCAAAGTCAAGCCAGGCCATTTGCAGATCTCCTTCCTATGAACTCTTGAACTCTTACAGTTCAGTCCATGGCCTCTGTCTTACCACAGTGTACACAAGTACAACCTCAGAGTTACTAGCTGACTGGTCAACTGAATAGGGTACGTACCAGGAGGAACCCAGGACCTCCTTGCTGGGAGGGCACGGTGCCACCCACCACACCACCAAACTGGAAATACACTTCCCTTTTCCCTTTTCATAACTGTGTCAGGCTCCTCGTAAATAAGCGAGCTCTCAAGGGACAAGTTTGAAGGAGCAAAACAAATCCGATTTGAAAAAAAAAAAAACCAACAACAACAGTTCCAGTTCATGTTCAATGCATTGTCTGACACATTGATGGGTGAATGCGTTCTGTGACAGCACTAATAACAGTCAGATTTGAGCTGCTTAGTTTTGGAAGTCAACAGTGTTCGATGTAGCATGATGTTCAGAAAGAAGAAACAAATAGATTCTCAGAGATCTTGCCTAAGGCCTGTTTGATTACCAGTTAGTAATATGCATTGAATATGTATTGAATCTGCATTACCATGAAATGAAAGTAGCCTGTTCTGATGATGAGGCAATAATAATTAACCATTCAATTAAAGGATTGAAGAAGTGGTGCATTTTTTTGAAGTTGCGATGATTTCAGTCGTGTTTATATTTCTGAAGGGTTTCCACATCTCCGAGCTGAAATTCTAGGACATATCACACCATCACAAGCTGGAGGAGAGAGCAAGCATCTTCTCCCCATCACAACTTTTGAAAAAAAAAACATCTGTAGAACATTATGAGGCCAATCTGGATATCCATTCTGAAGTCTGAGGGTTAAGCAGCACATCCTCCCACGAGAAGCGACTTCGTATTCGCCTCCATTTCAACGGGAGCCGTTTTTTTTGTGTTCGCAAGGCATGCTGGGATAGCTGGCGATGAGAGGCAAGCTGGCGAAGCGGCCAGAAGGACGGGGAAAATAGTCTGATAACCAATCAGATTAAATTATCTGATGTGCTAACTGTCTCCGATTTCAAATTTTATTTCCACATTCTACATAGTTCTGTTGAGGAGGACTTGTTCATTATTGCTGTATTGGGATTTCCAAAATATACGATCGCTGTACATTTAACGAACACTGTTTTAAAAATCTGAAACACGCCCACAAGCGACCGATTGTGGGAGGTGAGAGCGATGTCAGGTGATCTAGTCGGGGGATGTGTGTGACTTCACCCTTTTAAGTTACAACCTGCAGGAGTTGGTCAGCTCACACACACTTGACTACTGGCCAACTGTAAGGGAGAGGGTCACCACGCTGCCCAATGAAATGCGAGGAATGGCCTAATGGGAAGTCACAGAGTGAGACTGCATATAGGAGAGCCTGGCGGCTCATTCATTACGTGAGCGTACGACTGCCCAACAACAGTGTCCTTGATTGTATTGGTCTTCCCATTTTGAATTAGAGGCAGGAGTTTATTTGAGCAGTCATGCGTGAAACAGCTCTTTGGTACTGTGCGCACATTCTCTGGATCATGATGAAATATCCACTATCTTCTGTAGCGCTGTGGTGTTAAGTGTCCTTTTTTATCTAACCAGTCTGGAGCTCTGCATGAGCGTGTCTTTACTCCGTAAAATAAGTTTGGGCCGGCATGAACGTCAAGCCTGAAAGACCAGACACTTTTCATGGCCTGGCCTTCGTGTCTTAACCAGCCCTAACATTTACGCCACCTGACATTTCAGCTACATTTCTTGCTGAGCGAATGAACGACAGGCGAAGATTGTTCTTGTGTCCCGCCACAAAATGTTTTCCTGTGATCTAATCTACAGGTGCGCCAACCTCAGCTCTGCAGGACTGGAGTTGTCTTCCCCTGGCCTAAGTGCTGGATCCTCACATCTGGCCCTCAAATCCAAATCCAAATCCAGCCCTGGTTTTCTTTTCTCCCAGGTAAATAACTGAATAATCAGTGCTGCTGATTGGCCAGAATCTCTTCACACCTGACTCCCTGGAAAGGGGAGGGTGGGAAACAAACAGTTCTTGGCCCTTGAGGACCATGGTTTCGGTGACTGGGGCCTAAGCACTGGACTGTGATGGGCTCTGTTTCTCTGTTTTTGTCTTTTGGGTTTAAGCACATCAGAGATGGATAACCCCCCCTCCCCCTTCAAATGTGTCCGAACCGTTGTACCGCTCAATAGCATTCACTTCCTTTCTGTTGTACTTGCAATTCGGACAGGCGGACCGACCGATCCACGTCAAGGTTTCTCCGCAGCGCCTGTGACCATAAGCCACACCCACAAAATATTCTGTAAGTAGCTATACTCCTCTGCTGTCCAAATAATCCAGCTCTTATCTTACATATAAAGGAAAGCTTACATTTCGCCAAAGCAAGTGCAATTTCTCCAACCACATTATTAGGAATTAGCCTTTGTCTGTTAGTCTGTTTTTTTTCTTCTTCTGCAATCAGGGCTACATTGAAAACGAGAACCAGTGCCTCAATGCAATTTCCCTGTATAAATAATGGCTCGTAGTGAAATTGCCAGAAAAATGGAACCTGGTGTAGCAAACAAATGCACTCCTGTTCTCCCAAACAATACACATGTCTGGATAGTTGTATTGCTGGGTGTGTAATTAACATTGAAACAGTGAAATATCTGGTTGTACGATACAAAGTGCTGCTAAATGTATGATAGCACTGGAGAAGGACTGAGAGAGATCAGCAATCAGTCTTTTCAGAAATACTGACAGGGGTGCTGCAGTGATGCAATAGACTCGTGGTTAAAACAGGGCATTTTAAATACGCAAGGAAAAATAAAATTCATTTTAAACAGAAATGCACTGCACTTATAACTGTCCTTCAAATAAACCTCTTGTCCTCCTTACAGTAGCTATCCCGAACCCGCCCGCCATTTGGGCCTGTCCGCCATCTGAACTCATTGAAATGCACGAGCGTGTCAGTTACTTAGTGTTGGCCTAACGCACGTACACTTCAAAGTAAGCACTCTTTCATTTCGGCGCAAGCACTTTCGAGAGGTCGCATCCATATTTAATTCACCTTTTAGTATTCTGTATGCTTAGCTACTTTTCTACCGAGTAGCTAAACATACAGAATATGCATGTACAGTACATAATTTTACAAATAGTCAACATGTTAAAATAAGACTGGGTCAGCATACATCACCATTTCAGGGCAGGGCAGACATTTCCGGAATGGAAAAAATAAAAATCATATATACCATCAGTTTGGTATATATGAATCGGAATTCACTAATTAGGATAATTAATATTCTGACATTATTAGTCTCTGTTCCCTCCTTAGCAATGTTGATTCAAATGCCAGTTTGATATGATTGATAAAGAATTTACAACTAATTCTTTCTCCCATGTTTTTTTCACATACATGTTCAGAAATGTTTCATCATACAGGGTTATAGGAGCATACATTTTTCATTTTTCTGTTCAGATATCCAGCTTTTGCTGAGATGGCGAGTTTTAAAATAAAGCAACCGGAGAGTTGACTTTGTCCATAGTCTTCCTGTAATTCATTCAGGAATGGATTACCTGGGGTCCTTGGAGCTATTTATTGAGACGGGTGATTTTAAGCGACCTACTTTAATTTTAGCCTGGAGATATATGCCACCTCAGCATATTTTACTGTGCCCTGTTCAGGATTCTACAGCCTGTCAATTCCTGATACCTTCAATTTCAGTCCCGGGTGAATCGATATCCCAGGGATTTGCACCGAAATTGCAAATAGCAGCGCTAATATTAGTGAGACTTTATCAGAATTTCAATGGGGTGTCTGGGTTGTTCTAATCTTTTTCAAAAAAGAAAAAGTGGAATGCCTTAAATTATCTGTGCTCTCTGCAAGATAGGTAGGGACTTGATACGTGTACATGAAAATGAAGTTAATTCTGCACCTCGGACATTATGATATCCAAGATCAGGTCATTGTGTTTGCATTACAGCTGGTCAACCATGTGATTCATTTCATAAATTAATCACAGCAACTGAATTCTATTTCCTTGTTAGCAAACACGTTGTGATGAGACTACGGAAAATCAACTCCCATCCGTATTATATTAAGACCTGGTTTAATACTTCAGTGCATAGCATATGTTATCTGAAGTAGGGAGTGCTATACATATGAGCAAATATAATATCACCAAAAAACTTCTGTTAATCTTACATGTGCATTTCTTAATGAATCATTGCATAATGATTAACCAAAACACAAGAATGACCAGCAGGAATACAATAGCGATTTCTGTTGCACTTAAAGACCAGGCTGTTGTTCAAATATCGGCTATTAAGTGGTTATTTATGTTTGGATATCAGCTGGGATATCAAAGTTGATTTAAAATGTGTGAAGAGGTGGTGCTGCATCAGTGGCTGAAAGTCAAGCTTTTCTGTAACTGCTCATAGTGCTAACTGGTATGTCAACATTTTTCGAGTTTCCCACATAAAACAATTAGACTCGGGATAACTGACCTTTTGGCGGACAGTAAATAGATTCTCATAGAGGCAGGTACCTTCTTGTCAATTTGATAAAAAAGTTTGTAAACATGTCTCTAAATCTTGTTAGCCTCAAAGAAAACAAATTGCAACGCTGAATTTAATTTACAAAAACTTCAGCCTAGCCATTTGGCATTGCAACATTTAAAAACAGGATACACACGTCAAATAAATATAATCATGTCCAGGATCCCCCCCCCCACCTGTAAGAGGACAAAAAGCAGGAGGGTTATTGGTGGCAGGCAGGGGGATTTTCACCTTTCTACATCACTGAAGGGACAGTTATCCCTGTGAATGTTCTTGATTCTGATGCTGTCATTGCTTTTTGTAATTCTTTTGATTCACTTCTTTTCTTCAAACCAAGCCGATTAAATGATTAAAAAAGGGGAGAGCTATTACAAAGAGCTGTTAGACAGCGAGGTGTGTCTGCAAGTCCGTTAAGGATGAGACAGGCTGTTTTAAATATTCCAGTAGGTGTGCAAAACTTGCAGTTTTGAGTTCGTCACTGTCTGTTCTGTTCACGCTAACCGCGAACCAGCACTGAGAGATGATGTTAACCCGATTCGTGCATTCAAATTTTCTTCTATGACAGTTGCCTAGTTACAACCGTGTTACAGAACACTGCCTTGGAAAGGACTATAGAGCAGGACTGTCTTTTCATTTGGGAAACCGCCAGGAAAAGTTCTGTGTCGGCCTAGCTTACGCGCCTCAACCCAAAAATCACTCCTTCACCATGGAAACCAACCCCGGACGCATGCGGAGTATGTGGGGTGATAATTCAACGAAAATAGGCAAATTGCTGCAAGGTAAACGTTTCTGTACACAGAATAGAATTTACCATCTCAGTGAAGGACCAATCAGAACCGGTTGCGATGACACATGGCCTGATGAGAGCTATTTGTTATTTGTGTCGCAATTTTTCACAACGGTGCAAATCAGAATTCACGTCAGCTGCACATTCTTATTATTTTAGAACGGCTGTACTGGGATTCTAATGAGTCAATTTTTTTATAATCAAAAACGAAGATGAACGATAAGATGTATGTTGCATACATATTAGTTGAAATGCTTTACTTTTGTGTGTGTGTGTGTGTGTGTACAGTCCAGTCTGCCTGTACACCGATTGATATTCCACGTTACCACAAGATGGCACTAGGGAGTGATAGTCAAAATCCCTGAGTTTGTTTGATTTTTGTTCTCATGCTCTGCAAAAACCAAAAAAATAACTCAATCTCAACACATACTTTAGTCTTACATTTAAGACTTATATAAGACTTAAAATCTTATTTGCATTACTTTCTTTCCAAGTAAGACAAAAATATTGCCAACAGGGTGGGATAGTTTGACTCATTTCAAGATTTGCTGATGGGGAAAGAAAATTTCACTTGTCAAGCAAGCAGTGACTTAGCTAATATTTTGTACTTGAGAGAGACTTTTTTGCAGCATGGTATCTCTCAGAGTCAATCTGAACCGGGCTGAACTGAAACTCCTGTGTCACGGCAATCAATTGGAAAAAAAAAAAAAAAGATGAAAATGATTTAATTTCCTGGAGTCTCTTACATGTCTGCCTGAATGAACGGTCATAGATCAGCGACATTGTTTATGTGTGAAATTAAAACGTCACAATTCCTCCGAAGCATGTCAGGTAAATGGAACTGTCACGCTGTAAATTCCAGTGATTATTTATTAAAGAGCCGCAGCAGTCCAGAGGTGCTTATGAAATATCCCCTGTGGGGGAGGGCGGGGGGGGTTTCACTTCTGAACCCCAAAAATAATAAACAAATAATAATAGTAATGATAAAAATAAAAATAAGTAATTATCTTAAACTACACATGAAAATCACTTAATTAATGCGAAGAGATGAAGATAAAAGTAATTTGCGGTAATCTCCACATTTTGATTATTTCCACAATGTGGTGGAATGCTGAATATCCCGTTAGGCAGCGGATAGGACATTGCATGTTCTCTTTTACTTGCTGGGGTATCGACTGTCCCTTATTCTCAAATGTGAGACACTTCTTCTTCTTCCATATTTACACCAAAGCATACATCGGTCTGTCATTCATATTCGGCTAATCTGCTCCTGAATTGAGCGAAATTACATGCATTACAGAACATTGCATCATTTGTCTTTCTGTTGATTTCCATGTCTATTGTAGCTCAAGTTTCCCAATTGCTTCTACAGAGTGACAGAGAGTTTTTTTATTTTTTTTGGTGGTTTGGGGGGGGGGGGGGGTGTGAATATGTAAAGAGGGAGACAGCTGAGATGAGTTCCCTCTGCACACGTCCAGAGAAAGCTCACGCGCTAATCCTCTCCGCCAGTGAGATGTATTTCTGAAATTTCACTCTCTTCAGCGTGAGGCTGGAGGGCAGAATGATGGAGAAGTAAATAAGGGAGAAATGGCGACGGCCTCACCCCGTCTAATGGGTCTCAGTGAAACGTAATTGGAGTGAAAATCGCTCCCGGGCTGAAGTCGTACAAAACTCTTTTTTCACGGGTCACAGCACCTCAGCGGAAAAAGACTCATTCACCCCGAAATTTACCTGGGCTGGGCCTAAAACGAGCGTCCCTAAAAATGTTAAAAATGAGCGATGGAAAAACCTCGACATGCCTCGGGTCCAAACTGGGTCACGCAGATAAACTGTGACGAGGAGAACTTACTGTGAAGGTCAGCCACAGCACGCCTAAGAAACCGTGCGGCAGATTCGCAAGGGAGGGGCAGTGGCAATTTCCAGTGTGGAAAGTGGGAATTTGATCAAAAGTGGATCCAGAACTGGAGCTAAACTTTCAGAAATAGCCACTTAAAAAGAGAACCACTCTGTCCTGAATCTGTGGAGTACCGTGTTAAGTTCTGTGAACGCGCATGCATAATTTCTATCATCGCTAATCCGTATATTATATAAAATAATATATAAATATTTAAGTGTTCCTGGTTTAGATCAATAATTCAAAGACCTTATACTGTACATGGGGTCTGTAATCTTTAAAACATCATAAAATGACCATATTTGGGTCAAAAATATTCCAGCATTTTAATCCATATAGTTAAATGCAGATTATCTCTATAGATTGTTCAAATTAATCAAAATTATTTTCCCCACAAAATGGCTGTTTTAAAACGTAAGAGGAGCGAAGGTGATGGGAGACGGGGGGGGGGCATCTTGACTTGGCTCAGCTGCGTTCAGCGTGACACGCTAGGGCCTTTCTGATCTTGTCACGTTCGTTTGGAAACCCCCCCCCCCCCCACAGGAGACGGCAGGCCACAGGCAGTCATCTCTCTCCTTCATCTCCGACTGAAGGCTTCAAGAACAGCCCACCCTGCACTGTGCCACCGTGCCAATTACCTCCCGCTGTCTCTGCCCCTCGCTCCCCTTAAAAGTGAGATTGATTTAATGCCCGCTGTACTTCCTGTTTGGAAAGCTTTAACCCTCTCCTCATCAAATTTTCCCTGCGGTGAGATGAAAAAGATGAGTCGATAATGCAGCTGATTTCATTCACGGATGAGGGTGTGTGTGTGTGTGTACGTGTGTGCGTATGCGTGCGTGTGTGCGTGTGTGTGTGTGTGCGAGTGTGAGTGTGTGCGAGTGTGTGCGTGTGTGTGTGTGTTTTCTGAACAACCAAATCTACTGACAGCACTCCCTTCTGTTTGCATTTGCACATGGATTTTATAACTACCATGAAGAACTACCATGAAGTGTGTGGGTGTGTTTGAGAGAGAGAGCGATAAATACTTTTAGTTTTACTTTATGCAGGAACAAAGTTAACATATTTGATTGAAAAATAATAAGACTGAATGGTTTACACCCCCATGCTTATTTGGAATTCTAAAAGTTTCATTTTATAAATGCAAGTTCCTAATAGAAAATCAGAAAGTCACACAGTCAGGTTCCTCCTTGCTGTGTCGATTAATTACGAGAGGTAAATGCATTCAATTCCGAAACCCAGTATGCTTCCCTTTGCAGAGAGGGATACTTTCTCAATGCCTATATATCTCAGTGACAACATCGAGTGATTTGCTTCCATAAAATGAACAGCAGCAGGGGAAGTTTCATCTTCTCGTCTAATTGCACTACGATGCTCTGCAGTTCTCTGTCTGAGTTGACGTTTCGTTTGTCCTGCGTACCCTGCGTTCCCACAGCAACATACAGATAAATAAGCCCCCCCTTTGTCGTACCTGAGATGACACCTCTAACGGGCGCCATCTTCCCAGAACGTGGGCGCTGAAGTCATGTGCTTGCCGTCTCTTTGTTGTGCCGTTGCACTGAGCGACACGTTGGTTAATAATTAACAAACACGGAGAGCAAGGAGAAACCAGAGTGTGCGACTTTCTGATTTTTAATTATTTACGCTCCGTTAGTCCGCACCTTTTTAAGCCATTTTTGTGTACATAATAAAAGCTAAATCCTACGCTTTGTTACATTAGCAATCATCCTAGTATATGCAGCCTAGTTGTCCTAGTCTTGCTCAACAGTCATTTGTATCAGTGGGCCACTGCTGGGTCGGCTAACTGGCAACCAAAAGTGATGAAGGATTCTGTTACTCTGTTTGGAGCCATCTAAGGACAATCCAGGCTGGCAACTGACAGCGATGTGTTTTGTCAAATTAGGTATGCTACTGCATGCCAATGTTCGCTGTTCAGTATTTGACCCTGACATGGGTTAGCCATTCTGGTACATAAAAAGAGAGAGAAAAACAACTCCAAAAATTCTTGTAAAATTAATTGGAATCAGAATGCTATTGTTGGCTGCTGAGGGGATATTGTTGAGGCTAAATTCAGAATGGGAATTGGGAAGCAGAAATAATAAGCAATTTCAGGTTGAATATTTCAGTGAAGCGAATGGCTGTACTCTATATTCCCTATATTCTGCAGAAAAAGGCTTATGGACTCTTACTCTTCTCATATTCAGCTTATTTGTGCTGTAAATCTCACATTTATGTATTGCTTTTTTGTGGAGCCAATGTAGGCTTCCACTTGGTCATCTCAAAAGATCAGGGACCAAGCATAATGAGAAATTATTAATGAGTATTTTTTAAATTCACTGCTCCAGAGTGATGTCACAGGCTGGGTGGGAGGGGCTGTACATAGACCATTAGACGGGATGTTTGGGTGATGTCACAGGCTGTGTGGGAGGGGCCAAACGCTGACAGTGAGACAGGATGTCTGAGATGAGCTCCAGTGTGATGTCACAGGCTGGGTGGGAGGGGCCATACACTGACAGTGAGACAGGATGTTTGAGATGAGCTCCAGTGTGATGTCACAGGCTGGGTGGGAGGGGCCACACGCTGACAGTGAGACAGGATGTTTGAGATGAGCTCCAGTGTGATGTTACAGGCTGGGTGGGAGGGGCCACACACTGACAGTGAGACAGGATGTTTGAGATGAGCTCCAGTGTGATGTCACAGGCTGGGTGGGAGGGGCAACACGCTGACAGTGAGACAGGATGTTTGAGATGAGCTCCAGTGTGATGTCACAGGCTGGGTGGGAGGGGCAACACGCTGACAGTGAGACAGGATGTTTGAGATGAGCTCCAGAGTGATGTCACAGGCTGGGCCGGTTATGGTGCGCGTCCCCCCTGCAGAAGCCATCAATCCGGGCAGAGAGGGAGGGGGAGGGGGGCGGGGCCTGAGAACAGAGGGGCTCTGTTCCGGCACATTCTCACAGAGATCTCTGGAGGCAGAGCAGGATCAGCACACGCTCTCTCTCTGTCTCTCTCAAATTCAAATTCAAATTCAAATTGCTTTATTGGCAGGAAATACATAGGTACATATTGCCAAAGCATCATAAATCAATTCAAAATACATATTTACAGTGGAATACTAATAATGAACATTCTATTAAAAAAATAAATATATATTCTATATATCTCTCTCTCTCTCTCTCTTTGTCTCTCTCTCTCTATCTGTCTCTCTCTCTCTCTGTCTCTCTCTCTATGTCTCTCTCTCTTGCGCTCTCTCTCTCTCTCTCTCTCTCTCTGTCTCTCTCTCTCGCACCCTCTCTCTCTATGTCTCTCTCTCTCTATCTCTCTCTCTCTATCTGTCTCTCTCTCTCTCTCTATCTCTCCCTCTCTCACTCGCTCTCTGTCTCATTCAGTAAATCATGTGGAATCTTTCATCTTTTTCCCCCCAAAAAAATCACTTTGAACTAAATTCTGCTTCACCTGGATCGCTGGTTCCTTTCATGACTTTTTCTGCATTGTTGGAACTGCTGATTTGCCCATTCATAACGTAGCTATAATGACAAATTAAATATGTTAAAAATGGAGTCTACGGTAAATGAAGCATTGACTTGTTATGTCCTAATGTCTTGATGTCTACCAGCCCATCGTACTAGAACCTAACCATTGCTTCCAGGAAGAGTTATGATTATTTGATGTGTTCCTTTGGTACTAGTAAAAGAACACCTCTTTGTAGTGTTGCAGAAAAAGCAGTACTGTTGCCTTGTTTGACATTCTAGTCAGTATCACCCTTAGAGTGCACTGATAAGCCTCATAAAAATCCTCACAGCAATATTACTGCTGAAGCTTTAACAAAGACAGATGAATGCCTACACTTCTCTTTCACATTGTCTCAACGGTGGTTCTTGGATTTGCACCCTTATCCTGCGACAGGATCCGCGGGTGTTTTGTGACGGTACGACGCGGCAGCCCAACAGATACATCACCATCGCACTATAGTAAGGAATGCATGGAGCTTTCCAGCACAGGCAATGCCACATGCATGCAAATTCTAACGAACACTGCACAGCTATTAAGTCCTTTTCCACAAGCAGCCGTCAAAACACTGCGGTAGCCTATTCAGATCTCAATACTTCAACCATCGCAAGGTAATGGATGTCGGTCATACTTGCAGTTGAGCATCTTGCATCTTTTCAATTTTCCACCCTGAGTTTTTAATGGTTTTGCCGTGGTTCGGCAGGAGGGTGGTGGGGGGGGGGGGGGGGGGGGGGGGGGGGGGGGGGGGGAGAGCTCAAAGGGAAGCTTTCACTAAGTGAATTTAAGGCTTTCCCCTGTGAGCTGTGCACCAGACAGTCTGCACATGAATGCTCTCGCAGTCGAAAGGAGAGGAAGTTCTGCTTGGAGTTACCCGATAGCCGGGTTTTAAGTGATACGCCCAAGAATATGGCCATGAAAACACTACATATAACTGATTAGTGGGAAGAAAAAGTGTTCAAACGTTGATTTATAATTGCATGGGCTCTCCACTAAGACACATAGTCATCTTACCCTTTTCTTTCTAGAGTTCAGATTATTTATTACAAAAAATGTCTTTCATTTTCCAAACTGAATATTTAATTTTGTTTCAGATTTCTGTCCGCATGAACATAACAGTGAATCTTGAAATAAGAGAAAATTAACATGAATAAATTATGCGCGTATATTGCTGTGAGATTTCTCTCAGTAAATGTCTCATTTCTTCTAAAACTGAAACTCAGAAGGACAGGCTTGCTTCAAATAACCACAGTACAACTGGGAACATTTGGGATTTTAACTGGATTACAGTGATTTAAAAAAAAATCCATTGTTTTTGAGTACATCCCTGACTGAAAACAACCACACGATTCAATAATCCTGTCCCAGAACTGACAAAAGATTAATTAAATATTATCACTCCTTCTGGTAATTTGGTCGACTCTCCTAAAAGGCCTACACACCCAGTTAATATGCACTGCAATTATGGCTCGTTGTAGAATAAATTACTCGATAATTATATTATTCACTCAATATGAAAAGCATCAACAGTTAATGAAAGGCCAAAAAAATGACCAGTGTTATATGCAAAAGCAATATGCAAAAAATAGACCATCAATAGAGAATATGAATGAAGCACATGAATAAAGGGATATCTAGCTCCCAAAGGTATTGGCCTTCACAAAGGAAAAAAACCAGAGCTGCTGGGTGGGCTGCTCATCCTGTTCTGGTCTAGTATCGGGACCCTGCCAGTGGTGACTGTGGCCAGCTGTGCACAATTGGCCTCAGTGTCACGTGCACGCACCGGCGACCCCTGCTGGTCACTCAGGCACCTGCAGTCTGCTTGCGCAAGCTGCGCATAGACAGAAACTCTTTTTCTTCCACACAGTCAATAATGAGTCCTTTCGAAGAAGCGATAGCTTGAAATCGTTTGCTTTCTCACCAGTCATCTGCAGCAGTGGTGATCACGAACTCAACATCCTAACGCCCAGCTTTATGTTCACATAATTATGTAAAATTAAGGACGTGTGTAATTATCAAAAACATGCTGTAACACCGGCATTTCTGAAACAGACTGATGGACAGTCTTCCTCAGCCATGCTTCAGAATCAAACACAACCGTTTTCCTCGTGTCCTACAGCGTATTACACAGTGTCATCTGGAATATGACCTGGTTAAAACCACATTACTGCCAAAACTGCCAAGAACATCGATCCACCCCTCTTGGACTCCCGAATGAGCCGATATGTGTCTATGCTGCAGAGGGGGTCAAGCGGAAGCGAGCAGTAAACCTGCTAACATCAGACATCGCTGAAATCCCAGCTTTCCCGTCAATGTTCCGGCCTGTTTTTATTTCACAGGCGCTATCGATCAGCTCTCCGAGAGTTTACACAGGCCGGCCGCCTTTTTAATCCTGCCTGATTTGGCTGGGAAAGATTACGGCCCTGCTCGTTTGTACCTCACACCATAGACGGCACCGATCAGGAGAGGCTCTGTAGCCTGGCGCCCGAACGCAGCTCCACTGCATCACATATTTATTTCTCTCAGAGGGTCGGAGAAGCCTTTTTACCAGCTGAAATAGGGCGTAGCATCGCAATCTCACAGCCCCGTGACAGATGCATCCGTCTTTATTCGGCGATAAATCTTCCGGAGGTAAAATTCTGCACAATGCCGAGGCCTTTTTTTGGGTCCTTCTGGGACTATGTACCCTGTGCTTTCGCGTGGCGATTCCCATATACCTTCAGGTGACGAGGAAAACGGCTCGTTTCACGCGTTGGGACAGCTTAACGAGGCAGCGGTCTAATTGAGAAGACGTGCAGTGCCCTTCCTGTCAGAAAAGAGACCATTACAAACTGCAGGCCAAAGCGTGCTGCATTTCAGAATCGATCGATGAGACTTCACCACAACTGTCTAGTCTTATTCTCAACAACCATACATTTTACAAATGTGTAAAGGTACAGGTGTGCTCTTTCATAACTACATTTGAAGGTCTGGTATACCTCTCTTATGCAATAACTGTTGAATATTCTGTTTTTCTCAAATGTGAAACACTGTGTCTGTGTTGTTATAATAATTAGCACAGTATGAAACGGTTTCTCTTAGACTTGGTGACAAGACATACTGAAATACAGATGCTTTTTTTCTTTTAAACACATTCAGAATTGTGAGACTGCGCTAATGCATGCGTCATCCAGTTCTATGTATCTCCTAACTAATTAACTAAAAAGAGTTAACAGATATAAATAAAAACCATGTAACAGTGTTGGTAGATGTAAAACCCCTGATTTCCAGATTTTTTTTCCCTGTTCCAAATTAGAAGTTTTTTTTTTCTTCTTCTTTTTTTTTATAGATATGGGGTTTTTCTGGGACCCTGATAATACAATGTGAAACTAGGAGAGGTGATGGAAGGTGGGGGATCAGAGAAAGCTGCTGTCTGCTCATCCTGTCCCCCCCCCCCCCCCCCCCAACGACCAAGGAGGCCTAACTTTCGGCTGACACCAAAGTAAAGCAGGTTAGGCTCAGGTTAACTCTTCATTTACAACCAATCGTGAGGCTTCATGTGATCAGGTGACCACGCTTTCAGCCATTAGGATCCCAGGGATTTCAAAAGCGTAACCTCTCTCTCTAGAGCAGTGGTCTCAAACTCGTTGCCATGGAGGGCCGTGTGTATGCAGGTTTTCATTCCAACCAATTAATGCTGCCTTCATTGAGTCCAATTACTCATTCGGCCGTACGCATTTAACTGCATTGAAGCACAGAATATAAGAAAGTTTTTATTTAGACAATGTGGGTCACCATAGACTTCGGGTCACCATTACGTGCAAACCTGCATCCCCTAATTCAGCAAATAATTGAACTAATTATATAATCAAGATCTGAGGCTGGAATGAAAACCAGCATACACACGGCCCTCCATGGCACTGAGTTTGAGAGCGCTGCTCTAGAGGTACTATTTGTCCCACTGCGCATCACAGCCAAGCCCTGAGCTGTGAGAGAGGAGCATTTATCCATCGCACCACACAAAGCTATTTTCTGACAGTGTGTGCCCTTACGAGGGTAATCCACCCTTCGGTAAACATTAAGTGTCTAATTAAGAGCAATTAACAGCTCGTTACTAATCAGAGGTTGCATCTGCGGCAGGAGCGAAGACGAGCACCGACGGCGGCCGCCTGCCAGGCAGACGTGCTCACCTGAGGCTGATCAGCAATCAGCTCAAGTGTTGCTCACGGCCTTTGGCTTGTTATAAAGGCTGAGCTGTTTGGGACAAGACTTTCTGGCATGCCGAGTTTGAGTTTGCTACTAGGGAGGTGAACGACACACGTTTCTGAAGGTTGAATAGTCGTTGTCTGAAACCGATAAACTTTTTTTTTTTTTTTAAACCGCTTGATGTAGGATACCGCTAATTTGGCAGCACATACTTTGCACTGAAAAGTGTTAAAATGAAAGTAAAATGTCTCATATTTCAGTATTTATTTTATCTTTTTAAATCCCTTATCCCCCCCCCGCCCCCCTTGGCTGTAATGGCGAGATGTTCTCCTCCAGCCTCGCCGGGCTGTAAACAAAGTCGCGATTTTCACCGCCACGGAACAGCTCGGCGTGACTCGGTGCTTAACCAGACCAAACCAAACCAAACCAAACCAAAGCGGTTGGTTTGAAGGGGCCTTCGTGTTCACTGGACCATGTCCAGAGGCAGCCTTCCACTGTCAATTACGTGGTGACAGGCTGCAGTCCTTAGCTCCACAATCCCAAAATCCCCCCCCCCCCCCCCAATCTCGCTCGCTTGCCGCGCTGCGATACGGCAAAGCGATTCACCGGGGAAGGTCTGCTTTTTTTGGCGGAACTGACGGAACTGCATTTGTCCCTACTGTGGTTTTCTGGCGGTTCTGATTTAATTGAGGACGGGCGGGCGGTTCTCCGTGAGGCCTGGGCACAGCCCGTTAACCGGTCCTCACGGGGCCTTTATCTGAAGGCCCTTTCAGTCCTGACCCGAGCGCTGAGATGCCCCCGAGCGATGCCCACCCACGGGGTGGTTAGCTAACGCACCCGTCTGCCACACGCTGCCCCGGGCATTCGATGGAGACGACATGCAGAAGGGCCACGCGGTGCCTTAAATACGGCGGTATCTGAGGAGCGGGGAACTGAAACCACTGCGTCCTCCACCCCAAGGTGGAGAGCCCAAAGCGGCAGCAGTGAAGCAGCGATCCATTTTGTTTCTCGCAGTGACGCCGAGGTCTATAATAAAACCCTGACCCTTGGTTTTTACGAGCCATTTCATTCGCCTTCTTTAAGACCTCCAAATTCACTTCATCTCACAATCACTGTCAGTATGACTTGCAAAGCAAAGAATAAAAGAGAAAAAATGTCAGCATTCAAGTTTTAACTGCAAATCTGGAACAAAGATCAAAACGCACATTTTTCTTTTATTTTTCCTGATGAACCCCCATTTCTCTCACCTCATTATTCATGGAAGGTTTTTTTTTTTACACGACCCCTGAGTTGAAATGAATGACAGTTAACCATGGAAGAATTAAAATGGCACCACTTTGACCCAAGAGTGTAGTCTAGCCCCCTACTTGTACAGACCAAACATTGCCTCAGTAATTGATTGTGGACCTTTTTGTTCACTGAGCTCAGGCTTGTGTGGGTGTTGCTGAACTCTAATCTCACACATTTAGAGCCCAGCGGTGAATGCAAAACCTTAAACCTTAATCTTTCATTAGCATGTTCAAAGCAGATCTGTATGCCTTTAACTGCTAAAATTAGTACCTGAAACTATTCAGATGTGTTTTGGATGATGATAAAGATATAAAATGAAAACACAGTCCACGGGTCTGCTAGGAACTCAGATTTTTAATTTTTTTAAAATGTCTACCAGAAGGGTATTGAAATGTCTGATTTTTCAGAACATTCAGTCCCTTTTATATTAACATAACTGTGCTGTTCATATAAAAAGAACTGAATGGCCTAAAAGATCAGACATTTGAATACCGTTCTAGCAGACTGCTTAAACTGAGCTCAGCTCTATATATGGCAGTACATATATAGAATAGAATTCTTGGCTAGCATCCTTACTGGTCCAGAGGATTTTCTTCCTTAACCTATTTAGGTAAGCTCAGATTGAAACGGCTGGACCAGAGACGTGTACAAAAGAGGATCACTGAGCCAAACCCTTCTCAGATAACAACGGCCGAGGTGGGCATGTGCTCTGCACTCAACAAGACTCCTTTACTATGGCTATCCCAAACAATAATTCAGTTGCACAAAGGATGGTAGGAACTGAACGGTCCAAAACTTCTTCGTGAGGAATCGCTATTGGCATATTGTACATGTCGTGTGTCAGGGGTGTGTTGAAGCTAAACTCGTCCTTGTAACTTGTAACAAACCGTTCAGTAAAAAGTAATGTGGTACCGAGAGTACCTGGAGCTCAGCTAGACAAAACCACTTCTTTAAGCTCGTATCAGCTTACATGATTGATTGGCAGCATAGTAACCTAATGACACATCAGAAATAAGGGTTTGCCCTTTGGATTACTGTCTGCTTTACCGACAGTAATCCAATTAAACTGTATGCAAATGTGTGTGTGTCTTTCAGAGTAGGGAATATCTCCCTCCTTATAGTTGTATTGGGGGAAGACTAGCTATGGGCTAGCTCATAATGCCTGCCACCAAGCACTCCATAACAACCTTAGTTATTCCCTTCATTTCACTACAGACTGCTGTTCTCACACAAAACAGTCTTATCTTAAAATTTAAAGAAACATATTGTCAATACAAGTTATAAGGTACATCTCGATGTTATCAACAAACATCAATTTATAAATGCCACTGCAAATTCTACATTTCTGGCAATCTTATGGAGTACAACTAAAATACAGTTTTGACAAAGGCGGGGGAGGACATGACCTCAAGCAGGCCGTCATTGCTTTTCCTGAATCTCTGCCAATGTCCGTACCCTGCTAATTAGTCACAATTTTCAAATGGGAAAAGCCTCACTCTCCGGAATACATTACATTTCTGATGTAGCAATCACATTGTTGTGATGAATCCATGCAGACTTCCTTCTCCCAGGATGCACTGTTTTTGTACTGCAGTATTACCCACAATGCATTGTGTGGTCACTCAGGTAGGGGAATTATTCTAATTATCCATCTAATTTCCTTTTCTTCATTTACCCATGTCTATCCTATCTTATGTCAGTTTCTTTTTCTTTTCTTTTTTTTTTGCTATCCATCAAGATGATATTTAAGCACTGACTGACTGTGTGCTTCCAGGTTTAGATTTGTATCATTAAGCCCAATATGAGGTGTTTATGAATGTACACACCTAATAAATGCACAGACAGCTGTATATGAAAAACATTATGACCATGACAGCTAATAAGTACAGTACACTATCAGGGGGTACAGAGTCCCATCCATCACCACCGCTCCCCCCCCCCCACCCCCCCCCCCCCCCCCCCCCCCCCCCCCCCCCCCCCCCCCCCACCGCCCCGGGTCCCAAAAAAGACCAAGCATCGGGAGCATTTGAACATCAGCGTTCACCAAATTGAGCATACTGTCCCAAAGTTTACACACAATCTGAAAGTTTTTCCTTTAAAAAAATTTTATTTTATTTTTTTACATTTTTGGACAGTTCAAATTCTCCATTCACACAAGAGCTATGACTACTCCGCTCTGAATACCAGTTCCAGACACAGACCTCTTTATGAATGGAGTAAGGACGCGTTCCCATTCAAACGGCCATCTGTCTGCGCACAGAACGCAGTTAAACTGGGGCAAACGCTCTGGGTCTCGGCGGCCGCTGTCACTGCGAGGTTTACAGGAAGCTCGGGAGAGTGATTTAGACATCCCCCTTATGCTGCCTCCGCTATCCGCCAAGCCAGTTTCTCTGTGCCGGTGTTAAAAATGCGACGCACACTCATCCTCTCACGCCAACACTTTCCAGCACCCCTCCCTCAGCACTTCCTCATGTCTGTGGGGGTGGGGGGTGGGGGGGTGGGGGGCTACAACCTCATCCATGCAGACAGGTTGTAATCCAAATCTCTTGAACTCAAGATTTATCCCGTGCAACCAGTAGTTATTTTCTTTTTCATTTAAAAAAAAAAAAAAAAGCATAATTTGAATACATTTTATTTTTCAGGAAAGTGTTTCAATAAACAAAAATCTGTTAAATAAAGTGCCAGTGTTTTACCCCACTTTAATATCCCATATTAGCTACATCTACATCAAATTGCTGTAATGTTCATTGCAAAGGAAGGCTTTGAGTCTTGAGGAAAATAATCACACACGCTGAAAAACAGTCTAAGGTAACTAAATACTCTAACGGGAATAGAGGTTAGTGTTAAGCCATGCTGAACACAATGAATGTGATGTGGGAACATGCACAATATTAAACGTTTCAAAATATCAGCCCACAAGTGTTCTATTTTCTGTTGAATAAAAGCTATCCGGCTTGCATCTTCATTTTGACAAATAAGTTCATTAATGACATAATTGCATTTGCCTCTAGTTAAAATACATTTAAAATGTACATTGACTCCGAAAATTCTTAGTGTCACGGCATGCAGAATACATGGCAAAACAAACCATTTCAATACAAATTATTTGTTTCACCTTCCTGTAAAATCCATGACCTAAAACGGCGTTTAAATGCGACTGAAGAGAGAGAAATTGTTGCAGCAATTAGCAATCAATTGAGAATCGGAGGTTTTAAATTAGACTGTGGAACAATTCGATATGCAGTTACAGTGCGTTTAAGTTACCTCCATGTTGAAGTCCGGTCAGCAAAATCTGACATTCCAAATTACAGAACATGCAACGTTTTCCTTCATAAGCCCCAAGGTATCGACAATTGGCGCATGCAGGCACACAGTTTACAGGCTATTGCTAAATAAATTCTGATAAGACAGCGAAAATGTCGTTGGTCAAATTCTGGCTCGTATTCGAAACGCTGCGTAGGCTATATCCTACCCAACAGGTGATAAATTAATTGGGTGGTGAGAAAAATACATCTGTATATTTCTGCTTGTGTAGTGCAAAGGCATGTAGAACATAAAATGAGGTTCCGTAGGACTTCATCTAACGTAGCGACCGGGTTATTAGACAATCGGCATGATTACAAAATTTCCACACTGTGTAAAGTCGTTTCAGACCTCATAGGGAATCGGTGAACTCCCGTTATTTAAATTAAAAATTTTAAAAAGAAAAGAAAAAGGAAAACTCCCAGGTAGACAAAATTCTACCTGCTTTTCACTGTAGCTTAGACGTTGCTACACTTTATTGGACATAATATACCTTAGAGCAGAACACAGGGCTTGGATTCAGATCGGCTGTGACAGACTACCCATAATGCAGGCTAGCCATTTCTAATTAAACTAGACTGAACATCAGACATCGCAAAATTGAAAAAAGCAACGGTCTCAGAAGCTATAGCCCACTTCAGCGGGGTACCCTGCTGTAACAGCGTACGCCTCGTAGACAGCAATAGGTTGAGACACAGTCCAGAAATGAACAGTCGCACAAAATGATGTGGGTTACTGGTTTGCAGCCGCTCTCGGTACTGAAGCAGCACGTGCTCGAACTTAACCCAGTATAAAGCTCAGTATCAAAAGCACATTTCCAAGTTTAGAAAATACAACCACAATAAAGCTGAATACAAACGTGTGTGCGTGTGTGTGTGCACGGGATAAATAGCACATCCCCGAGATGCATATTTTAAAATAACAGGTTAAAACGTTTTGCGCTTTAAAGATAGGCGTGAAACTGACCCGTCGGTCAGCTCTTACCTTGCGGTGGACTATGAAAATGCAGGGCTCATCAGACTCCTCCGAAAAACCATCGGGTAGAATGTTTAGTGTATTCAATTTACTAAAAATCGAAGAGCCAACCGATATGTAATCCTTGTGTCCTTCAAACGTCAGTCTCTTAATCTTTACGGGGTAAAGGGTCGGAGCCGATCGCGAGCTTGTGGAGCTTCTCTAGCTGCCCTAATCTTTCTAATGCCAGGTTGAACATCCGTCGGCTTCAGAATGGGCTTTCTATAAAACCCTGGGAGCACTTGCAAAGTTTTAAAAAAAAATCTATACTACTAGCTCGATGAAAGGGAGACAGGCTACTTTCCGTATTGCATGATACGTGTCTTGAGTTTATCTACCTGAAGGAGAAGCGAGAGGGGAATATTTACTTGAGATATGTTTAGCGGCGGCAGTTTACTATTCCTGACAGCTGACCAATACTTACATACCTCCTGTTGGAAACGGCAAATGAGTACGAGAGGATCTCATACCCCTAATCTCCACCTTCAAAGCCTTTTCTCTTGATCTCCAGCGCCACCTTCAGCGACATGATCTAAGTGCAGCGATTCAACGGTCAGACGGATTCTGGCGGAGGCAGAGTCTCTCACACAGTTGTGATAATGGTGCCTATTTAATCGTTTCCCCTGAAACATTCGGATTTCTGGCGTTGCACCTTAATAAAAACCACACTTCGCACTTCGACCAAGAGGCCATGTTTCCAACTGTACGCTTTGAACCCGAAATGTGTGTAAATTCATGCGTGCGCGCAACCTTGAGATTTCCTGTTGCTAATCATTCCCTGCTAATGCGCGTACGGACCGCGGTTACGTTGTCGAGAGGGGGGAAAACGACCTTTATGACATGTCATCAGCCCCGAAGCAACAAAGGAGCCTCACGTTTTAGTTTGCTATAGGAGTTAATGACAAGGATATTCGTGCTATAGAAAAAAAAGGCGACACGTTAATATTCAGTCAGCCTGATAGCACATTAGAGTTGGCGGCGCGCAGGCTAAGGCAGTTTGTAGATATTTTACATCTGTCGCACGTTATACGGGCTGCGTCTGTTGACGTAGGCTACCCCCCTGGGGCTAGCGGTCAAGTGCTACTACATCAGAGGTAGCCTACACAACCGGACGAGAAGAGTGAGTGGTGGGGTGAGGGGTGGGTGAGCTTTGGCTTGGACGTGACTTCACCTGCGTTTACCTGTGTTCTTTTAATGGTGCCGCGAATGCATTCCGGTTTATTCTAAAATAAAACGTATCAGACCGAAGGCAAAGGGATTGGTTCTAGTAGCTGGAAATAGGGCAAATCATTTTATCTGACTAACATGCGAATTGTTTTAGTCCCTGCATGTTTAGCATATACTGTAACAAAATATCCAAATTACATTTCCAAATACAGTTCCACGTTCTTGTACGGTTGCCGAGTGTTTCGCCTGCATTGTAGTTGTTTAAACTTAAAATATTTACTAGGTGAATACGGAAAGCGCTTGAGTTGGAGGCATTCAATTTGAATAAATAAGAGACGAGTGTTTGTTTAAGGTGAACTAGTTTAGAGAGAAAAAAAAGAGCTATAACCGGAAGGTCAGCAACCATATGTGGCCTATACCAGTGCAGAAGACACGTGCAGGTTTAATTACCCACCATTTTCACGAGCGCTGCGCATATGTTTATTATTATTTAATTTAAACTTTACATGCACATGCAGAACTTATGACAGGCCTAGTATTACAATGCCGAACTGTATGGTATCTTGCAATATATCCCACCTGCAATAAAGTTGTTAATTGTTCTTTTTTTTCTTCTTTTTAATATGCAGCCTACTGTACACAATTTAAACATCCATTACATTAGTATTTCGTATGAAGCCAAACGTACTGCATTTTTGCATACACTATCTTTTCAAATAACTTTTCCATTTTAGGAGAATTGCCACCTGAATTGGATTGCGGTATTCAAATATGAATGATTTTATTATTAAGAAAGACTGTTTTGTCATTTGTTCGTGTGCTTCACCACATGCAGGTCCCAGTGACGTCACTGAGCTACACGTGCTGAAGTTCACCCTGTTGTGTAATCGGAAAGCAGTCGGAAACTTGTCATTACATTGCAGTTACCTGGCTTATACTTGGGTAATGGGTGGCATGTCTATATGGTCTTTTAAATTAACTGGAAACATGATGCGGAAAGCTGTCAAGAAATATCATGAAGTAGCAAAAGTGAAGCTAAGCTCATAGTGAGAACTGTAACGAATGCCAATGGCAGATTGACACACACACACATACACACACACACACCATTTAGTGCTACTCTGTACACTGTTGAGTATCGCAAATGAGAGTATGTATAAGATGTTGAAGCTGTTCACCGTAGAAACCCAGTTCACTAAAGAATCCTAGTTTAAACACTAAGAACTCAATTGTTGCAGTTTTTAATTTTTTTTATTTTGCACTGAGAGCTTAAACCAATTAAAAAATGTTTATCTGAAAACTCACAGCTTGATGTATCTGCTTGCTTTGTTTACAAGATTTGGCACTAGGCCAAGTCAAATGGCAGCTCTGTGAAGAGGTTCACTAACACACAACGCTTTATTTCTGATTCAATGTGAGCTTTATTTTTTCCCTCAGTTTTTTCTCCCTTTATTTAAACATTTTGCTTAACATAACTTTATTAATATCTCATTCCCTTAACCTGCTTATTTGTGTCATCCTCTTAATTACCATGCAAAGCACTTTTGTAAGTCACAGACTAAAAGCATCTGCCAGATGACTAAACTGTAAACTGTACTGAATGTTTTATTTAGTTAATTTTATGTTAGAATGTCTATATACTCTATGCCCTTGTTTAGCATTCCTGTATTTATTTATTTTATTTTATTTTATTTTTAAAGGAAATGGCTAAACATGAAGGGTGCAAATCTCTGGCCATATTTATTCTGGACCCACCAGGTATATGTTGAAATAAATAAATAGAAGAATAGTGTCTGATAAATTGTAACAAACTTCACTTAGTTGACCGATTCCCATTTGGCTATAAAGGTGCCAGGAACCCAGGCACCTGTCTCAGTGAGTGGTGGTTTTCCTTAGGAAGCAAGAACTCGGCTGACACAAAACATCCTCGCTATGTTGCGACAATGTTAGAACATCGACGAAACATTACATTACATTACAGGCATTTAGCAGACACTCTTATCCAGAGCGACTTACACAACTTTTTACATAGCATTTTTACATTGTATCCATTTGTATCCATTTATACAGCTGGATATATACTGAAGCAATTTCGGTTAAGTACCTTGCTCAAGGGTACAACGGCAGTGTCCTACCCGGGAATCGAACTTGCGACCTTTCGGTTACAAGCCCAGTTCCTTACCCACTGTGCTACACTGTCGCCCGAAACATTTTGGTAACATTGTGAGGACGTCGTTGCGTGTGTTAGCTGGTTAAGGCGTGTGTGTAAGTGTGTAACAGAAGTAACACAGCTAGGCGGAAGGCACGGGCAGCCCAACGGCTCCGTTGCTCTTCAGGCCCGAGTGCTTTTCTCAGTCCGGCCTGCTGGGCTGTGGAGAGACCAGGATGACTTCAGACCAGAGCTCCTGCTCTTCTCTTCCTGTTCATCGCCCTGCGATGGACTCTGTCCCTGGCCTGCAGCACTGGGGCAGCAGTGCAGTGCAGTCGGGCACGCGCAAGAAATATGCACCGAGATACACTAAAGCGTACGCCAACTGCCCTGAGGTGGTAAAAGTGCCCTTTTTCTGGCCACAGCTATTTTATACAGTCCAGTTTACCGCAGGTGCCCTTGTTTAAAATTCTGAGCAAGGAAAAAAAAAGTCTGAGCACGGCCCTGAGCGCGATTGCTAGGGAACCGGCCCTTGCTGGATGACTCTGAGGTCACAGGTTCAGCTCCAAGGCGGGGTGCTGCCGCTATGCCCGTGCGCAAGGTGCTTAAAACCTTTATTGCTCCAGTAAACATCCAGCTGTTTAAACGGATTACATATAAAACGCAAGCTGTGTGCGTAGCCGTGGATAAGAGGATGTGCTAAATGCGTAAAATGTAAATGCTCTGCGTGAAATAACGGTCCTGGAAATGTCTTCCTTTGCCTAGAGGCACGTTCTGGGGTGAAGAGTGTGCAATCCTGTCAGCACTTTTCACCAGCACAACTATGCGTGTGCCGTTCCAGACCCTCGGCCCATGTCCCTTCCAGAAGCCTCCTGCCAGTGGGGGAGCCAGCTGAGAACCAAGTGTAAGCCTCAGGTCTGGAAGCAGGCTTTCCCACGGATCGGGTTCAGGCAGTCTTATACCATAGAACAGTGCTGCCCAGCCCTGTTCATGGAGATCTGCCGTCCTGCTGGTTTTCCCTTCCAATCGTAAAAATGCAGTTATTTAAAAAATGCACACCTCATTCAACAGCTGGAGATCTCATTGAGCTGCTGATGAGTAGAATTAAATGTGGCAAATTAGGGTTGAAATTAAAAGCTACAAGGACTGTAGATCTCAAAGAACAGGGTTGGGCAGCCCTGCTCTAGCTGTTGAATGAGGTGTTCCTTGTTAGGTTTGGAGTGAAAACCTACAGAATGCTAGATCTCCAGGAACAGGGTTGGGCAGCCCCTCCATAAAATATAGGGGGCGAATACTGAAGAACCCCCAGGTCACGTATGGGTTATGGCACTAAAGCATAACTAAATTAAAACTAAAGCGACATCCTTTATTCCTTCACCCCGACCTGTAGAACATGGATGGGTGAAAGCAGCACGGTGGAGACCTCGCCCAGCCGATCCGCAGTCACTTCAGATCAGTGACGTGATCACAGAAGGAAAGGCGGGGGGAACGAGGCTCAGGATTTGGCCGGGGGCCCGGTGTTTTCATTAACCCCTCGCCTGCCAGCACAGCGGGGACGCAATCTGTTACGAGTACCGGGTAATTGGAAAGTGCACATTTTGGCAAGTTTACTGCCATCTCCCCATTCACACTCCGAAAAACAAGATACGGAAAAATGCCCAAACAGGTCTAAAAGCTTGTCATAGAGGTGGTACCGTATAGGTACATAAAATTGTACCCACAGCCAGTAATACATATTTTATTTGTACCTTTTTGGCTTGCAAAAGGTGCTTATTGCCACTTCAATAGAGCATTATTGTACATTCAGGGTACATTTGGCAAATTTGTTCCTCCACTCTTCCTTTAATTTTGAGCGTGTTGCTGGCAGCATGGTTGCAGAAAGCCAGACTGGGGTGGGGGTGGGGAGGGGGGCTTTGTTTATTCTAAATTGGAAAGCATACTGAAGTGTACACAATATTAGGACAATTTGCAGTTTATCGATGGTTATCAATACTGCATACTGAAATGTCAGACAAATGTGTAATGGATAGATGTAAACATTGTAGAACATGCCCAATGCTTCCTGTTTCCTGTAAGCTCACAAAATTTAGCCTCATGTTTATGACAGTAGTGAGCACCTGTAGAATTTATGCAGGTAGGGCAGCTCCCGAAGCTTCCAGTCTACATCCGATCAGAACCGGCACCATCCGACCTACATCCAATCAGAACCGGCACCATCCAACCTACATCCAATCAGAACCGGCGCCATCCGACCTACATCCAATCAGAACCGGCACCATCCGACCTACATCCAATCAGAACCGGCACCATCTGGTCTACATCCAATCAGAACCGGCACCATCCGACCTACGTCCAATCAGAACCGGCACCATCCGACCTACGTCCAATCAGAACCGGCACCATCCGACCTACATCTGACCAGAACTGGCGCCATCTGAGCAGAACCAGCAGTAGAACTCGCTCTACACCCGATCAGAACCGGCAGTAGAACCCGCTCCTCAAACGGGCTGGGTCCACAGTCTTCTTGTCCCCTGGGCAAAACCGGGTTCATTCAGGGGTGCTGGATTAGAGACTGCAGAGCCATTACTGGGCCATTCAGAACACGAACTCCCGAACATTTTACAAGCGAACTGGCACCTTAACATACCACTCATACAACAACAAATCCAAGTAACTTCCATATGGTATTCTATATGAAATGAATCCTTGGAAATGCATTTCATGTAGTTTAAATATTGCCATTGCGATCTGAGAGCACGTTCAACATACAGCGTTGTGAAAAAGTATTTCCTGATTTCCAAAATTATTATTATTAATTATTAGCGTATATGCCACAATGAATGGTTCAGATTTTTAGACAAAATGCAATATTAGACAAAGGGAACCTGGGTAGACACAAAACACATTTTATAAATGATAATTTTATTCATTTCATGAAAAAAGTTAGGAAACACCCATGTCACCCATGAGAAAAAGTAATCGCCCCCTTAAACTTAATAACTGGCTGCTCGACCTTTAGCAGGAGGCTAAAGGTGGAGGAATTTTAGCCCATTTTTCTTTGCAGATCCACTTTAATTCAGACAGATTGGTGGATTTTTGAGCATGAACTGCTCATTCCAGGTCCTGCTACAGCATCTCTATCGGGATAAAGTCAGGATTTGACCGTGGATTCCGCTGTCCTTGGTGCTGAAACACTCGCGTCTTCCGAGCCACACAGCCGCTCTCCCGGGTGCTGAAACACTCCCGTCTTCCCAGCCACACAGCCGCTCTCCCGGGTGCTGAAACACCCCCGTCTTCCCAGCCACACAGCCGCTCTCCCGGGTGCTGAAACACCCCCGTCTTCCGAGCCACACAGCCGCTCTCCCGGGTGCTGAAATGGTGAGCCCGTGCTCCCGTGGATGAAACCTCTTCCTGGTGCAGGGGCGTCCACAGCCTTCCAGCCGAGCACGAGTCCAGTTCCAGTCAATGCAGTCAATTCAAAGAACAAATTAAAATTCAACTCAACAATTTAAAAATGTCCTCAAGAACATTGTGGACTTTTTTTTTCAATTCACCCACCATCCCAGTACACTCACTCTGAAGATCTTATTAACGTCAATTCGTAAGCCAGGCTGCAGTAATACGTACTACCATTTTGCCACAATTTGTGCAGGATTAGAAAGTAACATACTGCATTTCATGCTGAAATTGCGTCAAACGGTACAGTGTGTCTGAACCACCAGTTTCAAAGGGCAAAAACTAGAACCACTTTCTGTGGTAGGCACATCCTGTACAGTTTTTTGACATGCAGGTGGTGGGGAAGATTTCCTAGGTATTGAGCAAATCTAATGACATCTTGGGACTCATTAAATTAAGAGTTAGTGATTGTATATGCGTACGTTGCTTTGTGTGTTTTTTTTTTTGCGCGTTATATGCTTGAAATACTATCTTCATGATATATCCAAATGTCATTTAAAAAAAATAATAATGTGGCCTGCATTAATGCAAATTCCAAACAACTGTGTTGAATGAAAAGTTTTGGAAACGAGCGTAAACTTAACTGTGTAATACGGCACCTGCTCTTATCGCTGTACACACCCACTCAAAAAGGAGGGGGGCGGGGAGAGGAAGGGGGAGCAGGAGGCGGGGGGGGGGGGGGGGGGGGCAGAGGGGCAGGGGGGGGCGTGGTATGCCCCAGAGCCCCACACGCTTCTCCCTTCATGCTAAGCTTTGAACCCTCTGATCCCTCTGCTGTGATTTAATATTTATGTCCTCTCGCCCAACGCCTCCCGACATTTAACCGTCTCACCCGCTCTTCCCATCGCGGGCCAGCCGCTCAATGCTAATGTCCCGGTTCTGACATTTCACTTAGCGCGCGGGTCAAAGTTCTCTCCTCGCAGGTGGGCCCAATGTGTGTAACTTTTGGGGATGTCATTTTCTGAACCTCTCTACTGGCTTTAGGCATGTTACAAGCCATCGAGCACCAATTTTTTTTTGTTTTTAAAGTTTTCAAAGGGGTAGAGGAGGATATGTGATTCCACATTCATTTGCTTGTCATTAGTTTCTCCTCAGCACAGTGGCATGGCTCCAGCGTAGGTTTCCTGCGGCAGGCCTATTGAATGAACTGTTGCCTAGCAATGTCTTTGACACAGACAGACAATTGCAGATATGGAGGATTTACAGAAACATCAAGACATATGTCATTGCAGGTTAAAAATAATTGTTGTCTCGACTTCTTTGTATTTTTTTTCCCAGACAGATGAGGTTGTCCTTAACATTGTGTAAGCTAAGTTGAACATCTGAGTTTCTTTGACGTTTGCCCTTGAATGTAGTTATGCGAAATAGCTCAGGAGGTAAGAGCGGTTGTCTGGCAGTCGGAGGTTCGATCCCCCGCCCTGGGCGTGTCGAAGTGTCCCTGAGCAAGACACCTAACCCCTAATTGCTCCCAACGAGCTGATTGGTACCTTGCATGGCAGCCTTTCGTCGTTGGTGTGTGTGCGTGTGTGTGTGAATGGGTGAATGAGAAGCATCAATTGTATAGTGCTTTGGATAAAAGCGCTATATAAATGCTGTCCATTTACCGTTTACCATATTAGCGCTTAAAGTGGTGGCTGGGGCAATGGTAGTTACCCAGCAGCAGCGTTGGATTGTGGGGGCAGTTATGAGCATACAGACTCCCTTAAGGGAAAAGAAGAGGGAACCCTTTCATAAAGCGGGAGAATTAGCCTGGTCCTGCCGGTAATGGCATTTTTTCACCTGTAGCAGGAACAGTCGTTCGGTGTGAAGCCTGTGGTTACTGATTCACAGCAAGCACGCAGCTGAGTTCCGCTGAACATATTGTTCATGCTGATCACATCTGATTGATTTTTTTCATACTTCTGGCAAAATGTCATTGAGCACATTTATGTGTTAAGATGCAAGATGTGCTGTGACTGAAGATGGTGATTCAACAGTGTCATTTAGAAGCATATTAAATGTGTGTACATGGGGATAAGAGGAAAGAAAGAGCATTTTCTTCCGAAGTGCAGAGATGGATTCACTTTGCATGCCTTTGTGTACAGAACCACAAAGGGACAAAGAACCTCTTTCGCTGTACTGCAGTTGAACCGAATGTAAAATCGTGGGTGTCTACAAAATTCTGTTTCATGTCAACTGCCTATTGTTGGGGGTCCCTAACAATGGTCATGTAGAGGCACGGGTATTGATGATTTTTCTTTTTATTAAGGACTTAATTGATGAATTAAAGCAGTTCATTGAGCACCATGCAAAGTAAAAGGTTGAGTGTTTAAACCTATTGGACTCATGTGTACTCTGTTAGAGCTGAATTAACGCTGGACAGTTTCCTGTGTACTTGGTGGTGTCCTGGCTCTAACGCACCTCCAGGGCCCACATGGCGGCGATGAACCCATCCCAGCCTGGCTGCCGGAATGCAGCCACAACTCGACCTGGACGAGGCCGCGCCTCAGGTGTGATATGCACCTGGCCCGCGTTCTGTAGAATCCACCGGCCGTGATAAACCGCAAACGTGGCCGGTTACAGTTGGGCCCCTTGTGGTCAAACACATTTGCCATCGCCATAACTGACTTACTTAGCGCGGAATCGTCTGCTATGTGGGAAACAAGTAACAAGTAGCAATAACAAGTCACTGGTGCCGCAACCAGTAATAGCTATCATTACGCAAAGCTCCAGTGCGCAGTAGGCACTAGAGGAAGTTTTTTTTTCAGGGTATAGCGCTATAAGTAGCATGGTTTTACTTGTGCGAATAGCACAAATGCGCCCGTCCAGGGTTACTCAAACCCAGAGTAGATGGCAGAGTTTGAGCCGGTGGGTTTCACGGTCAGCGGCAGCGTCCCGCAGGACGGCGGCTGAACTCTGGGCTTCAAGCATTACGGAAGTGCTCCGATATGAAGCCCGATCTGGAGTAGCCGGCAGGCGCTGAGCCTGAGTGGCAGGCGCTGAGCTCGTTCAGACGGACTCGGGCGATGGCTGAAGCCGGCTTTCTGATGCTCCAGAGGGTAAAAAAAAAACATCCGACCGAGGGGCTTTGGACGGAGGAAGTGCCGAAGAAGAGGGGTTCACAGTCAGCGGTTCCGCGGACCACTCAACCCCGCGCTCCACGAGCTGACCAATCAGAGGCTCCAGGGGACGTCTCCCCCGGCGATGAGATGAACGAGTGTTTTTCCAAGACGGATTACAATCAATCGCTCGAGCAGTCAGTCGGTCAGTCAGTCAGTCAGTCAGTCGGTCAGTCGGTCAGTCGGTCGGTCGGGCTTCATTTCCGTGTTGTGCCGTCTGTAATCAGGGTGTCGCACGTTTTCTCAGGAGGAAACAAAAAAGCACGAAAAGGTCCCAATTGAGCCAATTTGGGGAAGGGGGGGGGGGCTGCAGCTGGAAAATGATCTCCCAGCCCTGAAAAGGTGACCAAGCACCCCTGAAAAAGCATATATTCACTAACCTGTGGATCTAGATCTATGCCTCTGCATGTTATTTTTTATTATTATTATTAGTTTTAAATATCCCTGATTTCTTGCTGCCACTGTTTTTGCTAAGTGAAAAAAAATTAGTTGATGTACAAATGGTGGAGTTACAAACCTTCCTCTCAAAAGGTTATGGCATACTGATGAACTCTGAAAATGGAAACAGACATGAATATTAATATGCTAATTTATATTGGATGGGAGGTGATTTGGCAGTTACTCAGAGTACATTTTCAAATTAAATGGGTCATCTGCCAATGACCAGAGGCAGCCAAAGTGAGGAAGCCCACAAGACACACGATGTACTCATGCTTCCAGAGTCTTCCAGGGACACAAACAAACCTGTTGTCTTTAATTATACACTTCGCAAAACCATCTCCTTTTCATTATAATTAGAGATGCTGAAAATGCTATCACATGTTTATTATGCCCTGTTTCTTTTCGAAGTGCACGGATTTGATTGGAAAACACATTGGCACAAAAGAAATGTAGAACACAGAAAGGGAATAATCAAAAGGCCGGATAAAATGGGATTTAGATGGACTCTGATAAACATGATTTCTGGCTGCCAGGGGCCATTGATTTCATTAGGGGTCTAATCCGTTCAATTGAGAAATGTAATTTGACTGAACTGATTTTTTTAAATTTATTTATTTATTTATTTATTTATTTATTTTGGAAATGGTTCCGGTCAATATGTTGTTGGGAGTAAAAGGAGAGGGGGGATATTTCATATAAAATATAATAGAAAAAACATACATAAAATATATATTTTTAGGAGAAATGATCTGTGGAAATTGTTTATTAAATATGTATATGGCATGCAAGAAAATGTCATCCCCACCCTTTCTGGTTAAAGGGCTGAACCACACTTACACAAATCCTACAGCCAGGCGGCCATCGTTTAATAGAAATGAAACTGGTCAACAAAAAGGAAAAAGGAAAACAGGTCTAAGAGGACCCATATTATACATGAATGGCAACTATTAATGGTTCTGTTACATCATGTCGAATGTTAAATAAGTGGTGATATATATTATGTTCATTGAATTCCAGGGACAAGTAAATGAATTGTGAATCTACTGAAATAGAGTCACTCTACATTTTTAAGATCCTTCCAATTCCATCTGTAATAAACAGAGAAGTATCCGATTGTTAACTGAATAGGTCTGTGGTACTGCACGCTCAGTGTAAATGGGGCCTAAGCTGTTTTCATATTATTTCTGTGTGTTGTAGTGCATTTAGTCTCTAGTACAGTCAATGTGACTTCTTCATAGGAGGAGTCATTCATAGTTTATCATCTCAAAGGGAAATGTTAATAAAAACCTCTCTAGGTTTTGTGAATAGCGTAGAAATTCAAGTTCAGTAGCAAATTAAAGAAAAACGAATAGTCAAATCTTAGACTACAGCCAGGAGTAAATCAACATTTGCGCTTAATTTTGAATGTCTTCAATTTTGAAGAAAAAAAAAAAAGTATAATAATTTTTTTCTCAAACACATTTTGGTTGATTTCATTTTATCTAAAATGACACATTTTATTTTAAATGTACTGTGTATATTCAATTTGTCCATTGTAAACCTCAGTTCCTTCTTTCAGAAATGTCAAAATATAATGGTAATATACTGTAGATAGTATGCTCAAACAAGTTTTAATTTAGCCTAGGCCTTGCCCCGGTGGTCAATGCGACTTTATCATATCCATCTAACCTCTCTCTTCACATGTTTGCACCTTTGACACCACCACGTGTGTGTGTGCGGCCATTCAAAATCTTATTGTGTACCGGACAGGAAGTGACAAATGAGAGCCAATTACGCTCCCATGGCTGCGGAAGTCTGAGGTCATGACCTCTGGGTGTCAGCACGTGACTGTCCACTGCATTTACATTTTAAGCATTAAGCCAACGCAGGGATACTTAATCTCATCTCTCTTAAGTGTTCAGGCCGTGAGTAGAGCTGATGCCAAGACATCAGCATATTGAAAAAAACATACGTACAACATACGAGGTTAGACGACGATATGAATTAAAACAGCAGATGGGTTTGAGGATATGTTGTTAGATGCAGCACAGCTAGGGCTAATGAAACCAAAATGAGTGACCGAGAGGGCTGGCCATTTAGGGACGGGACAGTGGAGTGACCAAGAGGGCTGTCCATTTAGGGACGGGACAGTGCAGTGACCTGAGCATGTGCAGTGGAGTTAACTGGCAGGAAATATTGATAGATAGATCAAAGGTAAGAGGTTCAGAAACACACGGCAGCACCTTCTGCTTTCTGACACGGGACTTTCCACCCCTGACAGCTGGTAACCCGGTGTAGACAGACGTGAGACGCGTGCACTTTGGCTGATCGTACAGTAGGTGAGACAGGCTGCAGCGAGCAGGGAGGGGTGAGACACGTGCACTTTGGCTGATCGTACAGTAGGTGAGACAGGCTGCAGTGTGCAGGGAGGGGTGGGGTGTGTGCACTTTGGCTGATCGTACAGTAGGTGAGACAGGCTGCAGTGTGCAGGGAGGGGTGAGACGCGTGCACTTTGGCTGATCGTACAGTAGGTGAGACAGGCCGCAGCGTGCAGGGAGGGGTGAGACACGTGCACTTTGGCTGATCGTACAGTAGGTGAGACAGGCTGCAGCGAGCAGGGAGGGGTGAGACACGTGCACTTTGGCTGATAGTACAGTAGGTGAGACAGGCTGCAGCGAGCAGGGAGGGGTGAGACACGTGCACTTTGGCTGATCGTACAGTAGGTGAGACAGGCTGCAGCGAGCAGGGAGGGGTGAGACACGTGCACTTTGGCTGATCGTACAGTAGGTGAGACAGGCTGCAGCGAGCAGGGAGGGGTGAGACACGTGCACTTTGGCTGATCGTACAGTAGGTGAGACAGGCTGCAGTGTGCAGGGAGGGGTGAGACACGTGCACTTTGGCTGATAGTACAGTAGGTGAGACAGGCCGTAGTGTTCTGTATTTGGGGCCTGATGGCACAGGTAAGGAGGCCCTCAAGGAGAGAGAGGAGCAGCTGCACAGTCTCAGTAGACCAGTCTGGACAGGGGTATGAGGACCATGGCAGACATGCCCTCATGGCACTGGCACTGGTCACTGGTCAGCCAATCCCTTCAGTCATCCCTACTCCCCTCAGGTGCCTGGGGCAATAATCCTGGGCCAGTGGAATACATGGGGCATTTTCAGGGAAGCAGTTATTAATACTTTTTTTTGCTAGTATCTTGTCCGTTCTGCAATAATTCATCAACATGGAGGGAGGGAAAGTGTGTGTCAGAAAGTCGGGGGGGGGGGGGGGGGAAACATGAGGGAGATGAGAAAGAGAGATGGAGAGAGGGCAAGATGGGGAAGGGAGGGAGGGAGTGAGTGAGAGAGAGAGAGCAAGAGAGGGGAGGGGGAGGGAGAGATGGGGAGGAGGGAGTGAGAGAGAGAAGGAGTGAGCTTTCAAGTTAATGTCTTCTCCCAGAGCTACACGTGGGGTGCCGATGGACTTTTTATGCACCGCTACACTGATCTGAGATGCAAGCAGAAACGGTACACGCAGAAATGAAAGAGCTCGACCGGAATGAGTCAGATCACATAAGCAGGACTTCAGAAAGCAGACGTAGCCCCATTGATCAGCTTTTAACAGCAGCGGGAAACTGGCAGTGCGGTAGCACTATTCAGAGCAGGCAGTTAGCATGCGAACGCCCACCGCAGTACGCGCTCCGGTACAGCTTGTTATGCTGGATGACGCCACGGTTATTAGCATATTCCACTACAGCTATAGGTGTCACCTCTTGAGCAGTAACGGGAGTAGTCTGTTCCCCCATGGCTGGGGACCTTGGTCTTTCTTTAGCTCGGCAGGCTAATCAGATCCCTCGTTGTATGGGTTTAAATTTAACCTGATATTTTGCATCTACTTGCTCACTTGTTCCCAGCAGTGACGGCAGCCTAATTTGTGGCAGTCATGGTAAATTCCCCCCTGAACGTTTAAACACTCAACTCTTTCTTTTTTTTCCTTCTTAGCACTCACTGCTTTAGTGCCACAGCTCTGCTTAGCATTCATCCAATTAAAACCCATCTTAGCGTTTGAATGTTCTGTTACGCAACTCATGAATTTGTAGAACGACATGGTTCAATCCACTTAGAACAGCTGGCAGTTGGAAACCGTTGGAGTTTAAAAATTTATGGATTTTTGACGTGTCGTCACTTCTTTGCCATGAAATAAAATGGTTGACCGTGATCTTTCCCTCAGGAAACCCCGTCCCTGTAAAACACTTGGCACCTCTGCTTCTCACAGGCCTAGCATATTAAATAAATAATTTTTAAAAACACAGAATTATTGCGCTATTTATCATGTAGCAGCTCTGAACTGACTATTAATAAAGGGGATGGTGTCGAGAACATGCCGTGTGTAAATGCCATACAAGTGTTCAAATATTCTGCATATTTTTAATTTGAACTCGCAAGCAAAACGGCAAGTTATAAACTAACTCCGATCCAAGATTGCATTCGTTTTTTTTAAATGGGTTGCAAACAAGACACAGCACGAAAGGACAAATCATATCAGGATCACATTAATTTTCGAGCGTGCTGGTTCACACCTTATAATTACATGAAGATAAATGAAAGGTAAATTACAAAGTATGCGCACAGAAAAGCAAGGACCATTAAATTAAGAGGTAAGACAGAATGAAAAACACGATCAAGAAACCACTGTAAACTAACACAAAGGGAGCACGTACGAAAAGTGCAGACAGAAAGGTTGTTCCCTCCGTCGACCTCCATGACAGCCAATCTTTTAGCCGTTGGCGCTAATAGCTATCTCTAGAAAAAGAACGCTTCCTTGCCTCTCTCTTAATGAGAAACGCATTGGCAGATGTGCTGTGAGTTTATTAAAAATTCTCTATGTCAGCGATCAATTTTATATGCAAGAAGGATTGGTAATTACCAAGCGGTTCTAATTAAAAAACAAAGAAGAATTTTTCAGAATATCGATTTACCTTAATAGAGAGTCCATTTAACCATGCATATAAACATGGATAATACGTACGTACATTTGTATTTCTTTATTTTATTTTTTTTAGATGTGTAAACATACAAAATTTTGAAATATTTAATTCCATTGCAAAATAAAACATAATTGCGCAATATGTGCTTGGTGTGATGGCAGTTGTAAGAGAAATGACATCGATACAATAGTCAAGGGACCCAAACTGTTCATGGTGTGTCTAACAAACATGGCGGAGCGTTTCACGAGTAAGCTCTCTGAACAAGGAGCAGTATGAGAACGAGAAAGTGCTGTTTCGGTGTGTTTGTGTATTCTTCCACTATCTGTGCCATTGCCATTATCTGAATAGGATAAGAGATGCAGTGCTAATTTCTACAGCCCTGTTCGATCGTGCCAAGGGCACCATTGCCAGATCTCATTTTTACATCCCGTTACAGATGTAATGCACCCTGGAGTTCTAATGGGACCTGTCCCAACCCAAAACATTGGACCTCACATCCGATGTGCCTTTTGCATATGGAATAATGCCCGTGTGTTTTCGTTTTAATATATGGACAGTGAAGGCAGAGGAACAGCTAAACTGATTGACCAAAAAAAAAAATAGTGGTCAGCTTTGATGCAATTCAGTTATGTGCATATTATTGAATAGATATATTTATTTACAACATGAGGTGTGTGTGTGTGTGTGTGCTTGTGCATGTGTGTGGGTGTGTGTGTGTGCTTCTGTGTGTGTGTGTGTGTGTTTCTGTGTGTGTGTGTGTGTGTGGGTGAGTTTGTGTGTGGGTGCATGTATTGTCCCAATTACGCCACACGTTGATGAGACGATCATGCAGACGGTAATTCTTGCCATGGGAACGAACAATGCTATTCTACGATGGGATAGGAATGTCCGCCCATTAACCAGGCACTGGACTCAGTGAAATAGTACCTGTGGGGATGGTGCTTTACCCTGGTAACCAACCACGCTCCTGTCTGACTGGCTCAGAGTAAGGAGATGCTGCGGTTGCCATCGGTTTCTCTGCCTCCAGGCTAACAAATTCTGTTGTTCAGAGGTTAGGGTGCAAGTATGGGAATATACGGGGTTCTCTGTTGCAGAGGGACATGTGCTTGTGTGTGTGTGTGTGTGTGTGTGTGTGTGGGGGGGGGGGGGGGGGGGGGGGGGTTTGTGTCTCTTTCCATCCCAGAATTGGAGCCCATCAGGGGAGAATAAAGGAAGTTCCCATGGATGCAGGAATTGTGTGTGTAGCCTGATTGCTTAGTTCTGAAGGGGAAAGTTTGTGTTCTGCGTTTGTGAAAGACTGCAGCCTTGTTGTTGTCTGATTGGCCGATGAGTCAGAACAAGCTGTTCGTTTGACCGTTTGGAGGTTCCTGGAATCCATTTGCTTCAAATTATATGTTTCTCGCCCAGCAATAAGCCAAAGAGCCAAAGGGCCCAGCTTAATAGCTAAGTGTTTGTGTGTGTGAAAGAGAGAGAGAGTGTGTGTGACAGAGAGAGGGCGTGTGAGAGGGAGAGAGAAACAGAGTATGTGTATGCGAGTGTGAGAGAGAGTGCATGTGTTTGTGTGAGACACAAATAAGTGAAAGATTAGGCAAATTATCCCACTGACGTATGAAAAAGCGACATTGTCGTCGGTCCATCTGTCCTATGATTTCTTCTGTAACCCCATACTACCACCGAAGTAGCCTATATAATTTTCTAATAACCGGGACAGCCCGGAGGGGTTTATTCCACTTATATACAACGGGTTACCAACAATGACTATATAAGGTTACTTTTGTATTTATTGATTTTTATCGATTTAATCACCTGGAATTGAAATATTCTTCTGCAGGCGTTTGGGCATATTTTACCGTTGTCAAGCAAAACTGTTGTTGGTAGTTGAACTTGGACCGTTGTTATGCAACAAATAGGATATAACAGGCCAATAGTCAGATTGTAACTGTTTTATATATCCTCTCAAACACATTCATTATGTTTTTATGCGAACATTCACTTTCATGTCTTGACATCCGAGGTGACAGAATGCATTCACATTTCCAATATAACTGGCAACAACAGCAGAAAACATGCACACGTTGTAAACAATTTGCTGTTTGATTACTTTCTCATCGTCAATTCCATATAGCCTAATCGCAAAATGACAAGAATAGAATGAAAACTCGGACTTGCGTGAAAATTTAAATTAGCAGTGGTACAGCCACCGTTTGCTTTCCTTCAAAGTTACTGCTAGCCGAGCAGCGAAGTGTGCCCTCCAGATGCGAACCATGCACCATAAATTAGTCCATAGTCTTCCTGGTCTTTTTGTGGAATTGAAGAATGGCAGAGTAAAATTACGGAAGTCTGAAAAAGCTAAAGGGACGATTACTAGAATTAACCTGCTATTTTAATCTGACAAAAAGTGCGGAAGGTGATTTCCAGTTTGCTTTTACTGTATCACCAATGTGAATTACGCAGAACTACCGCATACCTCACATAACTGTATCAAATGTTTTGAGTCAATTACAACGGGCTAACAAAGAAAATCCAGAAGAAAATATTCAGCAACCGAATTAATCCGTTTGAATGTTTTGGTACGTAATATGCTGTCCCAGCACGAATGCTTAGCATTTTATAAAACGAATACTAAAGCAAGAAAAGAACAGAAGAGCACACGTTATAATTCCAAGACGTTGGCAGGCTATAACCAAAACTAGGCTACTGCGCCACATAACATACAAGTTTGATTTGAAGTTATTATGAAAATAAATCGGTTTGCGGCTGCAGATTTTTAAACATGGCGGTTGAAATAAAACACTGCAAGTAGTCGACCAATCAGAAATTTTCAGCACTTGCGCCCCACCCCAAAGGTTCCGGAACTTTTGGAAAGTACTACCCCCCGAGCAAGGACGTTTTTTGGGGTAAAATAAAGACCCTGGAACTTAATTTAGACCCTAGTTCCTGCGGTCGAAACGCACTGAGTTCCTCAAAAGGTTCCTAGTTCCGGGGTAAAGTTCCTGCGGTGGAAACGCGGTTTTAATGTACAGGTATTTCACAAATCCACAAATGTGCTGTACGAAAGTTTTTTTTTTTTTCAGAAAACTTTATTCTCGCCACCAAGTGTGGCTCCTCAGTGAATGGCAGACGTCAGGGAGGGCTTAGAAACACAGGTAGAATGCATCGGATTACCTGGGGACACTGGAATGTACCGGATTACCTGAGGACACCGGACGCACACTGTGATCAAGGCAGCACCGGCATCTGGAGTGTAATGTTTCAGTTACGAAGGCAGCCACGACATCGACCTCAGCGCGGTTTAGTCATAGCCAGACAGCGGCTGAGTTGCGAATGTCGGCTGTGGACGCAGATAAAGCAAGAACACTGTCTGGCACCGGCTGGCCGGAAACAGGTTAAAATAGAATCAACAATTATTATGTGCTATTAACTGGATCATATAAGGGCAGCACAGAACCCAATGTTACTGCAAGGCGTCTCTTGGGAGAGTGCTAGGAGAGAATTCTAGCGGCAATAATTATTTTTATTTATTTATTTATTTTTTGGAAGTGCTCCATGTGTAGTTTGTTGATTGTTGAACTCACCCGGCAGTGATTGCGATGGGGAGGGGGAAACTCTTACACTTGTAATTGCATGTAATTGTCATTCAAACTTGAGAACAACTGTCGATAAAATCCACTGCCGAATGACAGATGTTCTGAAGGATTTTATATAACTGTTCAATGACAGATATTCTGAAGGATTCTGCATCGCAGTATGAAAGTGATCGTGAAGGCAGAGTGCATCTTGGGAATAATGCACAACTGTAACAATACATTTATCTTTTTGTGGTTCTCGTAGCACAATTTAGTGGCACAAATTGTATCTGACACTCCTGAACACCAAAAATAGCCCCTCTTTGGGGATTTGAGGGAGGTAAAATTACTAGTGTCCTGTCTTTAAGGTTCTCATACATTTGAAATAAATTCTCATGGCAGGGTTGCCAGATAGCAGAGAAATTGAATGGGGATGGGTGAGTGGAAGGGGGAGTAGAGGTTAGCAAGCTAGCACTCAATTATCAGTCATCTGTCCCCTTTGCCAAATTCATTTCCTGCTCAGTGCATTGAGCAACCAAAACACTCCATAAAGAACAAACTGCCATGAAAATTGTTTTGGAATAGCTGTCTCTTTATTTCGTGCTGCCAGAATTGAAGTTGACAAGATACATCAATCCTTCTTAATGCGTATTAGGCATCCAATCTGCAGCTGTGGCCAGACATTGTACAGTGAAGCTGGACATTGAGGATGAAAACACAGCATCTGGCAATCATGTTTTGTATCTGTCATTTTGTTTGATTTGGAACAATTTACCCACACGTAGTCTTTTCAGAGTTGATTTTACACAGGGCATTGCTGTGTGGAGTGTTGCTGCTCATCATGCCAAACGTGAATGTGCATTTTGGAAATTCTTGCAGTCCTGATGCTTGGTCTTGGCTGCTGTCATCGCCTATGCAGGGGTGCACCATGGAACTTTTGGCCTTGTGCAGATGTAGTCTCTGTGGTCCCCCGTCCCAAAGCAAACATTTTAGAGGACCTTTTATATCAATCCATCCCTTGGGGCCCTGTTGCCAGGCAGTCAGACATAGTAAATATACTATATTTACTAGATCTTATAATTTAAAATCAGTCAAACTTGTAGGCTGAAATGAATGTCATTTTGCCATTGCACTACAACCTATAATTGAGAGGTGACTGTCCTGATATACCGCCTTCATCTGTCGTGTCAATTCTTGTCAGAAACGCACTTGCCGGGCCACTGGTGCACCTCCCTGAGGGGACAGCGGTAGCCTCCAGGCTCGATGGTCCGCATTCATTCTCCTGCACCGCAGCGTCAACTCTGCAAAATGGCCGAACGAGTGAAAATGAGGCCTCGGCTGAGGGAACTCAGAACCGTGTCGACATCTAACGAGCTGAAATCTGCTGCTTGGCAACTGGAATGATCACAAATCAAGGGCCAAGCATTTAGCAATCATTTTCAATGGGAGAGTACGCCGCACTTGCCCCCAGCTAAAACATTCTTCCTCTGTGAAAGGGAAATAAGGGCACAGGCTAAACTGTGACACGCTGACCTTTCTTTGTGCATAATGATTAATTACTTTCCGGGCAACTTGAGGCTACGCTTATTGTGCTATGTATCTATGAGTTTCTTTTCAAATTTACCTTTGAACATTTCCTGAGGAAAGAACAAAGCAGTAAAGTTTTAATAATGGAGAAGCATTTTCTTTTGACTGATGAGTCATAGCATAATCGTGTATATGGTCTGCGCACTTTTATTATATTCAAAATGAAACTGTAACTGTGCAGTGATAATGTGGATCCAATATTATTAGCCTTGCATGCATATAGTTCATCATGGTTTGGCTCCTGGACGGCATGGTGGAGCACTGGGTAGTACTGTCACAGCTCACTGATTACTGCCAATGAAAGAAAATACCAAACTGCAGATTTGATGTCTCCAAATCAAAATTCAAAAACCAAAAAGACAACAGACGATTCCAGAAAATCAAGGGATGAGAATGTTAAAATGCCAGATGAGCTGTAAGACAAAAACATCAGACTCTGTACACACCAATCAGCAAGAGACACCAGGCCCAGAAGCAAGTCAGACAAGAACTGTCTAACCTTGACAGGGCTAAGCACTATGATATTATTATCAAAAGATTCATGGTTTTAGCCTCTTTATAAAGAGACCAAACATTAGTATGTTAGGAGGTAATGCAGCTCAGCAATTGAAAAAAATCATTGGAAGTTCACTTCTGCTTCTAACAACAGAGGTGATATTTGTAGACAAATAATTGTTAAATTATTGTTAATTATTAATTGTTAATTAATATTCAGGAAAAATATTTTCCGTGTAACGAAACCAAATCCCACCGCGTTTGTTTTTGTTTAAAACAGGAACGGTTTCTAAAAATGTATATTTCAACTGTCAGGCCTCAACAGCCGTTACCTGTGTACACATTAAGATTTTCAATCAGCGATTTCAATTATACGTCTCAGATTGCATTCAAGCTTAAAATCAAAAGGAACATGTTCTGTAGCCATGCTGTATTTCTATAAAATTTTCAAAGGAGAAGAGAAAACTCCAGGGCTCCTTTTTATGCCTGTTAAAGGGGGGGGGGGGGGGGGGGGGACCCCTCAGCATGACTTTAATTGCCCCAAGGATGTGTCCTTTGATGTTTGTGGAGGGGAGGAAGAAGACAGAGTGAGAGAACAGACAGCATGGTCACACTCAGTGGGATTACATGATGTTTGAAAAAGTTGATTTATTGTATTAGTCCGGCTAAAACTAGACTTTTAAAAATCATGTAAACATCGTAGTCTGACTGAAATCGTACAAAGTCGAATTTTTCGGAGTCGGACTAACATACCTAGATAATGCGGTTGGGGGTCGATTTACTACGGCATGTATACGCTTCAATCGGCCTGAAATTGGACTAGGCATTCTGCGCATGTTCCGTAATTTACATAGCGACTACTGTGGCCAAGCAGAATCAATAACGTTGCAGAAAATATATAACTTTAAAAGATTTAATTCAATCTTCTACTGGGACTTTTGCCATTTATTGAGGGTGTGACTGAAAATTTTGGTGCCGCTGACTATAATCGAATGTTTATCACATTTACCGTTCGATTGAGCAAGTAGCCTGCCATTCAAAGTACATTTTTATGGGTTAGTGTTGTCCGATTGTACTTCACATTAACCTTGTACGGTGATCAATAAAGGCTAACAGCACAATACCGCTTAATTATTGTCACTTCTATCACCACTGTAACAAACTAAAAAAAAGGTGACAAACGACCTTTTCTGTGAGAAATGCATTGTCAAGCTCACGCGCATTATACACAGCTGGTGACATTCTAAAGCTCCGTTTTGCCCTCCCTAGTATCATGGCGAAACAAAACACATTTCTGGACAGACAAGGAGACCAACTTCATGCTATCGCAACTAAAGGAGTTAAATATCCTAAAATACATGGATGGAAGAAAAACGCGGTATGACGAACTATTCAAAAAAGTTGCGACAAAATTGGAGGAAGCAGGATTTATAAGAAGCCTTAGTCGGACACACCTCGGTCAATAATTTGATTCTTTCCGAGTCATGTATATTGGGACAACGACAATAATCCAACTAAATCTCATCTTTGGCTAAATCAAGCTATTAATATAGCTTAATTTCAACTGTGCATGTAAACATACTGAGTGAGCAAGTTTTCCAGATCAAATTATATTGCCTGTTTCTCAAAGTTTATATATATATTTTTTTTGATTATCTTCTATATCCAACAATGTAAATACGTGGGTAAAAAAAACAAAAACCTGCAAGTCATTCTGGATAAGAGCATTGATTAAATGTAATGTAAATACTACTAATAACAGCTGGATTTGAGGCCATGTTGTGCAGGCAGAAGGTATACTGGAGCCCTGAGAAGTCTGACGGGAGAAGAAATGACAGCTCTTCTTTGGCTGGGACTTGTCTAATGACATGGACGTGTGGAAGGACAAGAAAGAGTGTCTCTCAGCTGCTGATAAAAGCCCAAAGGCTAATCTCACGGCTCGTTGATAATGAAAATTTCCACCCGCAGTATTTGCGGGGCCTGAACGTATTGACAGCAGATGTCAAACCGACTGGCGTCTGCGTCGATGTCGTGAGGCAGTGCGGCATTCTGCAACTTCTGAGCACATGTCACACCGTTCTCTGTGAGTCAGCCGAGTTTCCCCGTCGGCCTTTATAAAATACGACTGAACGCAGGTATTGGGTTCCTAATTGAGACGTGTTACAGATCGAGCAAATGGACTCCGCTCTCATTTCAGCCCTGTGGGTTTAAAAACAGAGTGCGTGAGATTGGCAAGATTCGGTAACTGCATTCGTTTAAAGATCCACGCTCTCGTTGTTTTTTTTTTTTTAAGTTAAGATAAGGCTACGGATTTGTATGTTTCGGAATACTGCCTCCATCGGTGAACTGGCGTTGTATGCTGATGGAAATCATTTATTTACACCCTAAGACTAAACCATCTACACTGGGGGGCGTACAGGTTAATCAAAGAGAAATTGGCTTTTCTGCTGCTGAAAACGGCTGATCTCATTACGATCGCAGTTTAGGGCTCTGAAGCGGCAGGCTCCACCTGGCCGTGTCGGCGTCTGCATTTGGCACAGGTGTTTTTTTTTTTTTTTGCCACGTCCGTTTCTGCTTAACTTTCTAGCTGCAGCGAAATGCCGCCAAAGCCGCCATCAGTCAGCAGCAAGGCTCCGTACTCCATTTTCGTTTGCACGGACAGCTAAAATACACGTTGTTATCCCATTTCTAATGGGGGGGCGAGGGGGGGGGGGTCAGCCCTGCACTGATGGCATCCCTGTGATGCACTTTTAGTTTGTTTCCTGCAAATAACAGGGTCGCTCGCCTTGACACGTAATTTGCGGATGAAAAATGCCACTTTTTTCATTAGTCTGCCAGTCTGCCTGCAGTGCAGGACCCTCTACCGCGTCCTTAAATGCGCAAATCACCACAAAAACATGATTTCTGATTACCGACTACGTTCAAAAATTTAAGGTGAGACTTATTACAGGTGTGCAGAAATATACAGAGGCAAAACATATTCAGGAACTCTCTGGTGAAATGTGTGGAGTGAGTTATTTTTCTCTGAGCAGGTAAACTGCTTATTTCCCCGTAGACGCTTTGTTGGTTATCATGAGAACACAAATTCAGGCAAATTTAGTTTTTGTTTAAATAACACTCAAAACATTACTGCATTACAAACCAGGACGGGGAAATGCTGCACACACAGCATGATTGCCTTGTGCTAAACAAAATTACTCTCAGAAATCTTACATCAACCTTTACCAGTGAGAGAAAAGAATGTGTTTTTTGGAGTGCAGTCGTCATTTATAATGCAAAAATGAATATTTAAAATATTAATTTCAACATTATATTGCTAGGTAATTACAACATTCCACAAGGAATTTAAATTTGCAGTTCCAATGAGTTCCAATCTTGGCTTGGCAAACTGAACAGGACGAGGTGTGCTATCGAGCTTTTGAGTGCTGTCGAGCTTCGGTGTGCTGTCGAGCTTTTGAGTGCTATCGAGCTTTGGTGTGCTATCGAGCTTCGGTGTGCTGTCGAGCTTCGGTGTGCTATCGAGGTTCGGTGTGCTATCGAGCTTCGGTGTGCTGTCGAGCTTCGGTGTGCTATCGAGCTTCGGTGTGCTGTCGAGCTTCGGTGTGCTATCGAGCTTCGGTGTGCTGTCGAAAGGCCATTTCTGGCCTTCCTTTCCCATCAGTCACTCTCAAAAAGAATGTGTTGACAACGCTTATTATGAAAACAGATGAAATGCAGCAAGGTATGGGGCACGTGCCATTTTACCCAAGCATGGGAAGGCTTCATTTCTAGGAAGATCACCCGAAATCCCCCGGGAACAGGGGAGGAAACTGGAATAATCCCTCAATCTTCTTTAATACATGCACTGTCATAACCACAATAAGCCAAACGTGAGAAAATGACCATTAAAATTAATTTTTATTTTTCTACTGCATTTGGTTTGCATTCTGTTTTTCCATGTTGGCCAGAGACTAAAGCTGGCTTATCATGGTGAATTTTTAGCATGATTTGGTTTGAAGAGACCCACACCATTTCAGACAGCCTCTATCTGCTTAAAATCAATACCAACTGTTAAGTTCACAGTATATGACCATAATTCAATACTGTGAGTGTACACAAACAAAAAAGGAAAAATACAACACAGTACATTAGAAAACAGTCCACTTCTAATGCAGTTTCAATACATTTTCAATACAATACGATACAATTATAAAGCAATGCAATATAATTATTACCCAGTACAGAATAATTATATATGCCTTCTGTTCCAATTAGTAAATGTTTATTCAGTACTTCAGTTTGTTTTATGGAATATTATATTATGTTAAGCTACCATTATTACATCGTCCACTTTCCTTGCATATTCAAATCAGCTCGTGCGATTGGTTAAAAATGACATTGGCGAGGGATTTATTAAAAATGATATTGGAGATCCAGCAGAAATTGTGTATGTTACATCAGATGCTTTTCTCCCGCACAGAGCGGCCATGCGCACATATCGGCGAGGTGGAATTAATGCCCTCGCCTTGCGTCAGGTGCCTCATTACGTCCTGCAGAAAAGAATGTGCTCTCTTCCTTCACGGCACTAAATCACGTCTCCTGCAAGGTTTCCACGGCGAACACACACGCGTGCATTTCATCATTCCCACAACTTAATAATGGATTTCCGAAGTTGCTGCACGCTTTCTGTTTGCCGAAAACTCATGGATTGTCAGGAATTTCGGTTAATCTGTTCTGTCTCGACATGCCAGGATGTTGGAATTAATTAGGATAGACTTGCTGGAGACGTTAATTGATCAGAAAGGGGGGGGGGGGGGGGGGGTGGTGGTGGTTCATGTGAAATATCCCTTTAGGATGACAAATATATGATTTGGAATGTCCTTGACAAAAGATTCTAATGCTGATGTAATAATCACTACTGGTAATTGAAAGCAGTGGAGCTCTAGAAGGCTACCAACAATTTTGAAAAAAATCCTTCCAAAAAAACTATATTCTTCAAAGCGTCAATTAATAACAGCAAACCTCAAAATGCATGGGTAATGGTGTAAATATTCAGTATTAACATCTACATTATTAATAGCTGCATTATAAATCATAACATACATTGTTAATGGCCAGCTAACAAAATGAAAAAAAAACCTTGACTTGTTTCTCTGTTAAAATAGCATGCTATTTGTCTGTCTGTGCTTGTGTCTTGACACAATAAGTGCTGGTGTTCAGCATTTTTTGACCTTCCGTTCTCTACACAGCTATGCCACTTACCAGTTACCAAGGTGTTCCTCTCTGATATTTCTCATTTCACACTGGGTAAAACCATAAGTAGTCTGACAAATTGTAACCTCAATACCACGAAACGGGCTGCGTGTGGCTGTTTACCATCGTAAGGCCCTGTGCAGCGCTGATGGGCCGGTGGGGCCTGCACAACTGGCCAGCCAGACGCCGTTCTGGATCACGTTTCAAATCAACACCCAGTAACACCGTGCAATTCCGAGAACTCCAATTACACTCCAGTGTAGCAGCTCAGTCGAGCAATCAGCAGTACCACCAGCGGGACTGCGAGGGATCTAAAAATATAAGAGAAATGGCGTGTGGCTTTCATTAAGGCCCTGGAAAACGAAGAAAAATGAACTCCCGTACGTCCCTGACAAGTCTGACAAAGGAAATGCCGAAACTTTCAGAGCAAAAAACAACTTTAAAGAACAGAAACTTTCATCGTGAAACCTGTCAATGTCCGCAAGATTCCTTCAGCAGAACACTAAGTGCAGCCGACAACATCAGCCTAGACCCACAGCATTCCAGCTCTGATACAGTCCCCCGGAAAGGCCAACATAATGTTCAATTAATGTATTTTGTATTCCCAAATATGTATGACCAATAAAGTGAAACAAGACATTAAAACCTTTACAAAAGGCTTACCTCCTCAAAATATAGTTGTGGTATAGGCTATAGTCAGGAGGTTTTACATATTTAAATCCAAGATCCGTTTGAGCCCTGAGAACAGGAAATATGATCGTTTGTGTAAATTATTGCTGCTCAGTACTGAGTGGCAGGAATCGGGTACTAAGTGTCGGCAAAAGGGGAAAAGCTAACTTTAACTGTGTGGAGAGTGCTCCTGATTACGAACTGTACTGGACAGAAGACAAACATCCATTAACCTTGAATCGGGCAATAACACACAGGTGAGAGAATACTGACGGTGCATACTCACAATATGGGTTTACTTCTGTTTCAGCCCTGTGTAGTGTAATGGCTAAGGCGTTGGTCTTGTAACCTAAAGGTCGCCGGTTCGATTCCCCGTTAGGACACTGGCGTTGTACCCTTGGGCAAGGTACTTAACCTGCATTGCTCCAGTATATATCCAGCTGTATAATTGGATGCAATGTAAGCTGCTCTGGATAAGAGCGTCTGCTAAATGTCTGTAATGGCCCTCCCTTTGTTGTCTCGCTTCTCCCAATAGGTGTGGACCAGCAGTGAGACGGAGCAAAGTGGATAATTGGTGGCACCTGTAATGTAGACTATAAAAGGGGTTCAGCATCAGTTCTCTCTCTCTCTCTCCTTCTCCCTTTATCCTTGCTCACGTCAGGCCTTTTTATGGCTGTAGGCTTGGTGTGGAACAATGAGAGAAAATTTCTATCCAAGATGAATTCAGGCAAGTCAATAAAGGGCACGTGACCGAACCCTAGTTATCTGATATTCGCAACAACGCCTTTCCCATCAACGAGCTAGCGCGTGAAGCCGTACGTGGCGATCTGATTCGCCAGTGCCCTTTCCTCATCCACAAAAGGCCGTAGAGGGGTTTCCAAAGCAACGGTCGCTGGAGATCCGTTGCCCAACTGTTAGGCCCCAACACACCCCAAAGCCTTCGGCACTCGATATATGGCCCAATAGCTCAGCAGCGTGTCGGGCACTGGCTTGGGTCGATTACAGATTTGAAATATGTTAACCCTTTAGAGGCTGAAAATTCTGTTTACTATTTCAAGCGATCTGAGGCATACAGTAAAATATGAAAGGCTCCAATTTAACAAAATATGACATGCAATATTAGGAATAGGAATATTGTCCTCAATATTGTGGAAAAATTTTTCTTCCCCCTCGTCTTTTTGCAGGAATGATTATTATATTAAATTATTATTTGTCCAAGGTCTGACTTAGTACTGCAGTTTAAATTGGATAACTTCGACATGATGAGGCAGCCTATTATAAAGCAATCTCTCGTTTTGGCGATGGAGGTTCTGATTGCTGTGGCCAGTTAACGCACTCTGAGCCCAGGGGGCTGTCCTGTGCAAACGCACTGCAGTGCCTTTACAATGGAGACATGAGGTGAGAGTGCCTCCCCTGGTCTCTCACTGGCAGAAAATGCAGTACCATGGTTGACCTAACCCATGGAAGTCTGGCGTTGAATATGGATGGCTTAGCTTAAGAAAGCTACTGATGCAGCAGATCCACGTTCTTCCAGATTATAGACAATATGAATCCTTTATCTCATGATTATGGATAAACATGTTTTCTGAAAAGCTGTGTGATCCCTTACGAGTCCCCTTGAACCATTGCACATTTGTCCTGATATATACAAGGAGAAACCCCAAGTCATCAAATAAAGACACAATCATTACAGAAACAGAACATCAACGATCCTGCATGCGCTATCTCCGTAAGCATATCGTACTGGGTTAACCTTCGTAGCCGAGATCTCAAATTGTTCCCCATGACATTGACTTTCCGACATTAATTAAATACTTGAAGCCCAATGTTGTGATTTGTATTCTACTTCATAACATTATACCTGTATGAAAAAAAAAGAAGAAGAAGGAAAAGAAACCCTGGGGTGCACAATTGCATGTGACCTCCACAGTTTTGTCAAAGGCATTTCAACTCCAATTTTTCCTGGATAATGCCACTCCTGCTTGGGTTATCAATGTGATATTGGAAACTGTCCACTTTGCCGTGGTCAAAATATTTTCCCGCTTTCTTGAATTATAAAAATTGAATTACTTTTCTTCTGTTCAGTATTTCAGCCATTATAATTCATATATGCACAATGGACATTAACATAACTGCTATAGAATTAGATCTCTTATTCTTTGGGGATATTCTTTTATTATTATTTTATTTATATATACAGTACATATATCAAATATTATGGGAAATAATTTGCTTTGCAGCAGCATAAGAAAATAAAGAAGAAACTTTTGACTAACCCCCCCACACCCCCCAGGTAAATTCAGACCAAACTGTCAAAATCTATACTTACATAACAATGCTACTCATTGGAAGCTTTATTTATTTATTTTTACTAGTTTAGTGTTTTACTAGATTAATGGACAGTAGGACCATTTATCACTGTCAAGATAAGTATTCATTGAGAGATTACCAGCAACATGTAGTTATTTAACAGACAACCCAGCTAGGATCTATCAAAGCATTGACCTGAATATGTTGTGAGAATTTTTTCTTTTTCATAATTTTTTCCCCTTACCTAAAAAAAATAAATATGAATTTAAAACAATATAATGCATGTCACAGAAATGTCACAAAAAGCTTTGTTTATGTATTTTTAGATCATTACTTCATGTTAAAAACTGCATTAATTCCAATTCATATTGGAACAGAACAGAAAATCTGTTAGTGTAATGTATAAATAATCATATAACTAATACATTAGTCAATGTATTTGCTAACTTCTGGCTAATGAAAAGTAAGCCTAATGCTTAATTAATGTATTTTTGTATCGTTAATTCACAGTCGATAGTCGAAGCAGTCAAGACCACAAGACATCTGAACTGTCCTCATATTCTATCCTCACATTAAATATCCACAGATGTCACACGGTCTTGTGAGGATAAAGGATAAAAATGGCTCCCGGGTTCAGTCGAGCTCTTAGCAAAGCAGGCATTCATGTCTGATCTTGGCAGGCAACACTTTGACCCTCTGAGCAGTCCCTCAACATCTTGAGATCAAATTAAAGCTCATCTGCGGGGTCAGATCTCCAATGGTGAGGGGGAGATTGGGGGGGGGGGGGGGGGGGAAATAAGCCCCCCAGACCATTACACTGAAGGGTCGATTTGCATCGAGCCACATTAATTAAGGCTCCGTGCGCTTAATTTTAGCCTCGCCTCCAATTTGGAAGATATTAGCAGAGATCCCTGTGATTAAATCCTTTATTCCTCTCCTTTTGAATTTTTTATCCACTCCACTTTCACCGACCCTGATTAAGACGTACTGACGCCAGGCACCGGGGGGGGCAAAACCATGTCCTGCAAAGCTGAAGGCTTTTCTGACTCCAATTATATTCAGACCTTCAGAGGAACTAAATTTGACACACACCCCCCCCCCCCCTCAAAGATTTTCACTGCAGTTGCCGAGGTGCAGGATATGTGTTTGGGGCACAGCTTCGAGTGTGAAACGCTGCCGCCCGCTAGCACTTTCGCGTAATTGTGTAACGTTGGGAAATTAGAGATGGGTAGCAAAGAGCTATGAGTTGCATGGACAATTTACAATTTATTGCAGGTGTCAATTTACCAAAAAAAACAAAACCAAAACAAACAAAAAAGCAGGTATAGATAATGGATGGACCCTGACTAGGATCATCAGGTATAGGTAATGGATGGATGATAAGGAATAACCATGACTGGTACATAACTTTATTTTGGTGGTATATCACCAAAAAGTGTGACGGTCACTTTAAAAAGTGTTCCTCTCTACACTACCTCAACTATTGCTTCCTACTGAGCTTCTCATTTGATTGCCCTATTTTTTGAGTTATTCTCTGTACAGCACACAGTCAATCGATCTACTCAGCTGCAATGAATTCACAGCATGCCCTGTTTGAAGCTTGTATGGAAAATATGACACTCTCTCAATTGCACAGACATCAGACCATTATGTTTCTGTTGATATTTAAAAAATCAATGGTTTCTATGGAGTATGGTTTCATTGTCCGTTGTTGCCCATATTTTAGGCTACTGTATTCTTTTATTGTTCCCTGTCTGCACAAATGGCACGGTTAGCTGGCATTAAGGAAGTGCTTCTCCTTTGTGCTTAAATCAATTCAATTTGCTGATATTTCAAAAAAGAAAAAAAAAAAGAGAAAAGGAGAGTCAATTAACTCTTGAAACCGAAGTGGCTAAGCTCGAAAGAGAACGTTCCGACCTTTTCGGGCAGTTCAGGTACCCCGCTGCTTCTGAAAATTTGCACCGAGCTAACACCCTGGCGGGCCGCCACGGCACCCTGGAGCTGGTGCCCGCCACGGGCGGAACCTACTGAGGGCTCGGCAGGGACTGGGCGGCACTTCAGTGGGAGATAGTAGACCTGGAGGGGGGGGGGGGGGGTGGGTGAGCCTGTTCACCCTTTGAGCCGAGAAGAAATACAATAATACATTTCTTTTTTTTTCTTTCTTTCTTTTTAAAAAAAAGATATAATTCTTGGGGCTTTTTTTGAGCTTTATTGGAACGGACAGTGTAGAGGGACAGGAAGAACTGGGAGTGAGAGAGAGAGGGAGAGACATGTGACAGGTCATGTGGCCGGATTCAAACCACCAATGACGTAGTTCTACAGGCTACGCCAGGAGACACCCCACAATAGTACATTTCAAATAAACTTTTATTTGTACAATAAGAAATGTATTAATTTATTAACTCTGTCATTTCTAGTAAAATGGTCGTCATTTACCCCCAGCCCCCAGGCCAGTACTACACATTGACAGTATTTGAGGACAGCCCCCCACCCCCCCACCCCCCCACCTTTCTGTTAAGTGCTTGGAGTTGGTGAGACCACTTTTTTTTGATGCTGCTGTTGCAGGCTGTTGAGAAGAGCACTTCGCCATTATTGCTTCAGTAAACATTATCCAGCACTGTAAACATATTATACAGTTTAAAAATGGGTGTCTCAGATAAAGCCAATTTGCTAAGAAAAGAAAAAAAGAATAAGATTATGTTGAATATAACCCCAAGTCAGGGTCCCTATGAACAATGACACCCATATCTGTTACGTAACAAACCTGAATGCATTAGACTGGAATAAGCTGTAGTTTGTATTAAAATCATACTAAAAATATAAAGACGGTTTAACCACTTTGCCATTCAGTTACCAATGCATGTTAGCTATGAGTGCTTCATTGGGAATGACAAGTGTGCTGAATCCAATATATGTGATTGAAATGGCTCAATCAGGGCCAGGCATATTGATCTGATGGCCAAGTTCACCCAAAGTAATTATAAATAGGCCTTGCCGTGTGTGTGTGTGTGTGTGTGTGTGACATATCAGGGGTGTTTAGGTAAAAAAAAAAATGAAGGCAGCTTTTGAAGTCATACAGGAGTCACTATCAAATAAAATCATGAGTCACATCCAAAAATATCAACGCCCTACCAACAGAAATATTATTATTGATCTGCACTAAGATCATAGTTTATTTTTAAATGAGGATTTGGAGAAAATGATATGGATAGGGAACACAGAACATGTACATATTTGTAAATATACATTTATACATTTTACTGTTATAATGCAAAAAAATGAAAAATTTGGTAGTATATACTGTACGTTCTTACTTATAACAGACCCTTTATAGTTTAAGAAATGCTAATGCAAGGTATAAAATTAAAAATGAAGAGTTTGGTTGCTAGTCAGACTTCCTTGTCACCAGGCAGTTCACTTGTTTCTGTCTGCTTTTTTTTTTTTTAAATCAAACTCAGCCAAAAGTCACACCAGCGTTCCAGTTCTGATGCCATTTTCAGTTTCTTATCAATAATAAGATTTCCATTGATTTTTTTCTATTTTTGCATCACTGATAAGAAGATTGATAAGGTGCCATTATGCCTGCTGCTTCCACGTTCTTTTGACAATTCTGGTTGACAGGTGAATAAATCTGGATGCCTTTTTGTTCTTACAGAGACACAGTCACAAATGTGCTTTATAGGAAAATGGGAAAATGTGGAAAATACTGAGGCTGTACCCATAAAAAAAAAAACAAATAAAAAAACATTTAAACAGGGGCAAGAAAAAACTCCCAGGTGGGAAAAACTCTGAAGAAGAATTTGGCTAAAGAGGGGGAGCCCATCCTCCGCTCGCTGACCTGGTATCAGCAGTTCGGTTAAATGGCAATAGGGAAGTAATGCGGAATTAGCTGGGGCACGCAGAGCTGTGTGCGATACATAATGTTGATGTGGGAATGCATGATATACCATGGACTTCTGTTAAGATAGTATGTTAAAAACATATCAAATGTTCAGGAAGTCAAAAATAGCAATTCGATTTGCGGCACATTTCAATGACTGCGTTAAAATGCACTGTGTTTGAGGTTGAAACCCAATCGCTTTCAAAGTCTTAATTATAAATCGGGATGGTTGTTTTTTTAGCATATCTGGCTGCACCTCAGCTTCCAATTTAATAGCGTGCTTTCTCTGTCATTAAAATAACGCATTGAATAAATGTTCCCACTAATATTGTCATGGGTTATTGAGGTTATAATTGGGCCCCCGAAATCCTCCTAATTAATCTGGGGTTCTTCATTCAGCCCTCCCCGTGTCGGTCGTTATGCGAGTGCTGTTATAATTAACCTCTGATATCTTCAGAAAGCACCTGTGGCTGCATCGCGGGAGCCGTTCGGCGCTAATGGTCGTTGAATCGATGCAGAAGACGGCGTCTGTCTGGGAGGGGCCACTGCTGCAGCCAACAATCAGAAAACATACGGACATAAATAACTACACTGCGAGTCCTTCACCTCATAATCCTGCATTTAAAAATGTCTAGCGGATTTATAAATAAACCAAGCCGTATGACGATGGCTTTCTTGAATGTGGGATTAAACCTAACAGCTTGAATTGTTTGAAAATGCAGAGATAATTCTGCATGTTTTGCGCACTTGTAGACAGGCAATGATGGCACTGAGAGAGGTATCCTATTATAAGGATTTATTTCCTTTTGCTGCATGTCGCTATGCAAATCTGCTATGAACTGACACAGTCAGGGGATGGACAGATACTTGCTGGAGATTCCCTCTGTCTGTCTGTGGGGTAAGTGGGTTTGATCCCCTCTGTCTGTAGATCATAGAGGAAAGGGTCTGTAGTGGGATACGTGGGTTTGATCCCCTCTGTCTGTAGATCATAGAGGAAAGGGTCTGTAGTGGGATAAGTGGGTTTGATCCCCTCTGTCTGTAGACCATAGATAAAAGGGTCTGTGGTGGGATAAGTGGGTTTGATCCCCTCTGTCTGTAGACCATAGAGGAAAGGGTCTGTGGTGGGATAGGTGGGTTTGATCCCCTCTGTCTGTGCACCATAGAGGAAAAGGGTCAGTACTGTGATTAGTGGGTATGGTTCCTGTTCATAACAGACTGATTACACAGACTGAAGTGGATGGAGTTGGATGTTTCCATTTTATGTTAGTTGGGTTCCCAATGTTTTGTCAGTCTTTTTTTATTCTGTTTTTCTCTTTACTTTTCCTGCAGTTTTTTCGTTTCATCTTTTGAAAATGACTAAGGTGTTACACACTTGAGTCACATCTTTTGATTTCATTGTAGTTTGGTTAGGGTTAGGGTAAGGGTTAGGGTTTCTAGATTCTAGATCCCTGTTATGATTTCCAAGACATGTTACCAACCAAAATGTAAGATCATATGGAAGAAGAGTTTTGTTGATTTGATATTAAATGTTTCTTTTAAAATGGCCAGTGATCTGCAGAAATTTTATTATTAAGCATTTCATATAAATTTGCCCTGATCTGGAAATTCTGCTGCGACTCAACTTAACTTTTTACTTTTTCTTTTTTTATCCATTTCCCAGCCTGTGTTACGTGTAGAGCAATGGTGGCAGGAATGGGAAGAAGTCCGTCATAACTTGACGTTCCAAAGGCCAGAATGAAATGGCAGTAAATGCATAAAGATTTTATTTTTATTTCATTTTTTTATGAATAATTTAATACGCCCTTTGAAGCGTGTTTTTTTTTTTTTTGGTATTAAGGAAGAGAAAATAGGGTCTGTGTTCTGGTTAAGCTAGTTGCCATGGACACTGGTGCAAGAACAGTTGGACCCATCGGCCCAACCCTGTCCCACCAAATCAGTGCTGTACAGCATGGTCTTCTAATTAACTCACATGAAGCCAGACACCTTTTTCACTGCATAATTAACTTTCGGTGATTTTCAGTGTACTTTTATTTGACTGCCTGCAGTACTTTTCTCCTCTTCTGTGGCTGTACACTAGCACCTGATTCACTCTCCCGTTTCTCACAACTGAGAACAAGTGTCATTGTCGTCCTCCCTGAATAACTGTTGTAATCATGGCATAGCTTTCAGTGAGTGCCATGCATTATTAAATCTTAAATATCTGGACGAGGTTCAGTTTATTATCGTGGTGGCAGTTATGGCTTTGGAAACATCTCTCTGCCGAATGTACACTCTGGTCATATTTGAAAGGCTTACTCGTACAGCCGTACATAGCTTCATATCATTATTAAATATTTCTTTTAAAGTATTAGGCTACCGAGAAAATTGGCAATCATAGCATAAATGTTAGTTTTAAAAACATAATTTACTGAATTAAAGTTTCAGCCAAACATTAGCTGATGGACAAATGGTCTCCCATTTTGCTTTAGAATGTGTGTATGTGTGTGTGTTTGTGTGTGTTCTCTGTGTGTTGTGTGTGTGTGCACATATGTATACATGAGAGATACAGAGAAAGACTTAACCTGCACTAGCTGGACCTGAAACTGTGCTGTTTGTTTTATGGATAAATGTAGTGTTTGCACAACATGCACTGTGTGCCTGGCTTATGTTGGTGTCCTCCAGAAAGTTTGTTGTCACACCACAATGCTCTGGCATAATGTCTTTTGGCCCTTAGGGAAAATGAAGTACACAAAATGGAAATAAACTAGACAGCAGGGTCTCCAGACACCAGATAGCCGGTGACTGGGCTGGATCTGCACCAGGTCTGGCCCACAGAGTGTCGAACAGCCCCCTTTCTACCCCCTGCCGAGATGAAAAATACCCCTCCCCCCCCGCCAGGTTGATGAATACCTGACAGGACAATGAAGCAGAGGACAGAATTTACCGTTACAGTGGAGAATTGTGTTGCACAAAATGGGAGCCCGAGCTTTCTGAGCTCGTGGCAAACTTAATAAGAAAATACACGCATTCATGTGACCCACCCCCTGTGATCAAATATGGAATGAAGCTGTTCTGAGGTACAGGTGTGTGTGAGGTACAGGTGTGTCAGAACCACTCCATGTGCATTTTACCAGGGCAGTGCAGGGTTTCATCTGAGTCTAGTATATGAGAGTACATTATACAGTAAGTTATTGTTATTTTTATTATTATTGTTGTAACTATGTTTTCGTTGTTGTCTTGTGATTCGTTTCAATCCCTCCCATGACTCACCAATGAGGCCTACCCCTCTGCTCAGACAAATGCATGTCAAACATGGACAACAAATTACATGCATGTTATGGAAATGTGTTTGATCACAAAGCCGTAGAGGAGACCCCGCTGCAGAGTTATACTGTAAGCGCGGACACGGCTGGCAAACAGCTTTTAAAAAAATATTCAATAGTGCTACCCTAGATGAAGTGAGATGCTACTATAGATGAGGTGAGATGCTACTCTAGATGAGGTGAGATGCTACTCTAGATGAGGTGAGATGCTACCCTAGATGAGGTGAGATGCTACTCTAGATGAGGTGAGATGCTACTCTAGATGAGGTGAGATGCTACTCTAGATGAAGTGAGATGCTACTCTAGATGAGGTGAGATGCTACTCTAGATGAAGTGAGATGCTACTCTAGATGAGGTGAGATGCTACTCTAGATGAGGTGAGATGCTACTCTAGATGAAGTGAGATGCTACTCTAGATGAGGTGAGATGCTACTCTAGATGAGATAAGATGCTACTCTAGATGAGATGAGATGCTACTCTAGATGAGGTGAGATGCTACTCTAGATGAGGTGAGATGCTACTCTAGATGAGGTACGATGCTACTCTAGATGAGGTGAGATGCTACTCTAGATGAGGTGAGATGCTACTCTAGATGAACAGATGATGATATGGACTCTGGGCCGTCTGCATTTTAAGCGAAAAGCGCCGTGGCCTCTTCCTTCCCCTCGGACAGCCCTGCGACTTCCATGGCAACCACTGAGCTGCCAGACAAACGCAAAACTGCTCTGTGCATTACTGCCGTATGTCTCACAAGTGAACTTAATTCATGCGGAGGTTGAGCACGCTGAAGCAGACTCGGGCCAAAATATTTTATTTGCTTATTTGTTTCCTTCCACTTCATAAAATCTAAAGGTCCTTAAGTCAACATTTGAGTGCAGCCCACCTCCTTGTTTTTGCTTTAATGCTTCAGTGAAACATGACACATTTTGTAAAATCAACATTTATGTAAACATGGCTACAGAAGACCTGAGGGGTGATCAAATGTAGTGCTGGCTGTAGGCATCATTTCAGGAATACTTCAAAGAACACAGTGCGTCTGAAATAAAACGTGGAGAAAGTTATGTGACAGGTTTATGAAAACCAAAGAGTTTCAGCTTAGGACATGTGCTGGGGGATATAGCCATTTAGTTTTCACGTGTATTTTAACTGTAAAATAAATATAAATGTATTTTAATATGGAATGAATTTAATTTAACTTTTCAAAAACCTTTCTAATTGAGTCTCACGGATACCATGCATTTTTGTGAAAAGAGTCTTTAAAAAATTTAGATAGCATGAGACTGCACACACACATCTTTCTTTGTGTGAGCCTCGAAAAGCGATGTGCAAAGCTGACACTTCCCCGAGCGACTTCCTCTCGCAGCGAGGGAATCAGAAACAGCAGGTACGAGGACGGGCACGGCTCGAACCAATTTACAGTATCAAATCATCTGCTCACAGGATGTGCCTCAGTGCTTTTCGTGTAGTCAGATTGAGCTCTGTTATTGTTTTCCTGCACTTGTTCTGCAACCCGAAGGGGGAGGCTTTCAGTGTGTCACTTGTGCTGCCTTTTCGTTTGTTTATTTTGAATTCGAGCAGGTTGTTCTGCTGATGCTGTACAGGCTGACAATCTGTGCAAAATGAGGGGGGAAAAAGACATGCTGTGAGAATAGAAAGCTATTAAACACCTACGTTTGTTTATGAAAGTTAAGGACAAATCACTGGTGTTGGAAATGCTAGCCTCTTGCTTAGTCATACAGTAGTGTACAAGCATCTGTCATCCTGCTCTGGAGTGTCTTACCCTGTTGTGTTTTCTGGCTACTTGCATTTTAGTATGCAGGAATCAAACAAGCAGGGACTAGCACAAAAAAAAAACAAAAAAAACAAACAAACTTCTCTAGTGAAGGAATCCTTCCACGGACAGCTTCACGGGGACTAGCTCGAAATAATGAACGCTCAAACACACAGGGCTCAGATCAAAAGACACTGTTTAATGAACTGGGGAGACTGACGTTTCGACATCCATGACGTCTTCCTCAGAGTCGAAAATCCAAACAGACTGCTCTGTTGAAAGTACGGTAGACTCTGGTAGCTGTGTGCCTGTTTCCCTCAACATCAGCGTGAAGCCTGATCAGGTAAGACCTTTCTCAGGTAACACATGGTCTGTTTTTCATTTATTATTATTTTCCCCCCCCTGACCTACAACAGCAGAACGTTTGTTTCCACTGGCTAAGAAGCAAGTAGTTGCTCGAGGCTTCAAGGACTTAATCCAACGTTTCGTAAAAGTGTCTGCCAATTTGCATAAAACTTCTTGTCAAGTAAATTAAAGGTCAGACTTTAAAGTACCAGGTGAATAGAATGCTCGAGGTGGAACCCTGCTGCTTGTGCTGGAATAATATTATCATTAAGCCTAATTTACCTGCTATCAACAAGTCTGAATACACCTCTGTTTGCCCTTAGAGGTGAAATGAGGGTTGTTTAAACATTATTCAGTTTTGCAAAGTTATTACTTTTAATTTTTTTATTTTCTCAAATGTTTTGTGTTTTTAGCTTTAGAATGAACAGTAAGAATGCACAATTAAGAAGTAAGAATTTGGTCACCTGGCAGTAGTTTCAGTCACTCTGCTGCTGGATGTTTCTGCAGCAGGTAAACTTCGGTACATCCAGAGAATGCACACTGGTATTTCCCTCCTGAAAACAAAGGATTTTACAATGGGGTTGCACAGACATGCAGGAAAAGATAGTGGCGCTCAGTCAGAATTGAATATTGCCACTGTGTCAGCAGTAGATAAGGGAGTGGGGCTGTCCACACACTGAAGAAAACCTAATCAAAGCCTTTAGTATCAAATATATATATATATATATGTTTAGGATTGAAAATGAATTTGAAAATGAAGTGTCTCATGCAATGGATCAGACCCCATGATTGTCTGGCCTAGCAAGCAATCCGCCCCCTGCATCGGTATAGAAATCTGTTATCGACAAATCGTTGCTTTGGTAATGGAACTGACGTATAATCAACATCTGGAAAATGTGTGAGAAGCTAAAATTTACATTGAAATGGTATCGGCAGCTGTTGTTGAAAAAGTCTCATTGTTGAAAAAGTCAAAATTTTAAGACATAAAAGCTAAAAAAATTAAATAAAATCGTTTTAAGTCATAAAAGCAATAAACATGTTTTCTACGTATTTTACATGATAAATAGCGTTAATGCAAATTAAATTTTTGTTCACTTCTGTTCAAATAAACATTAGCTAACCTGACTCTATTCTTCCATGGGCAATGATTGACAAAGCAATCACGAGATTTTTTAATCAAATACAGAAGCAATTAATTGTGCATTTTATCAGCATTATGATTGTAGCTTGTAGCTGATGATGCATCACAATCATAACTCTATCTGAACCCCACTGTAGCCTGCATTTTTCGGTTAGCAGTCACTCTCTTTGAGGGTTTAAAAAAATCCCTCTGTGATTTGATGGTGTGCTCTTCCATTACCACACACATTTTCCCCATAAACCTGAAAATATATACTCCCGTGGGAAGCTGGTGACCCAAATTTTATTCGGGCCCTTTGCAATAACACGTCAGTCAGAAACGGGAGAATGGTAGGAAGGTTACCTGTCCGACCTTTTTAATTCAACATTTTTCTTAATGTACAGAAAAAATAACACCATTCACAATTAATTTTGCAATTCTGTTCTCCTAATAACAGGACAAAAGTTTGTTATTTCATTTTTATTTCAGAGCATGTGTGGGCTGCACATACAGCATGACCACACCGCCGGCCTCCATACTCATGGTAAGGCTGTACTAGATTTGGCACTCAGCTGCAGGATCCGTGGACAATAAATCAATAAAATACTGTCATCGCTCATCCGAAAAGCTACTGTCACCAAAAGAGCTGGTTAAATAATGCAGCACTGGTGCTTCACTTATAATCAGGAGTGTTTCCCCCTCACTCCCCAATCTGATCTTGAGAAATATTTTGTGGTTACCTTAGCAACACATGGCTGAAATAAGATCCCTAGCGTGTATATGAAGTGTAACACTCAATGACACTGTGCCGCAGCTACATCTACTGTGTTTGGAGGTTTGTGGTCTAAAGCAAAATAAAAAATAATTTACTCCTTAATTCATCATCTTGTTGCAGTACCTCCATTTCTCCTTATCCTGGTGATATGGGTTTGAGATGTAATGTTGCCATTATTATTATTATTATAAGAAAGTTTTGTGTATAAATGTTTAAAATTCCTGATGCAAAACTCAATCAACTACAGCAAATCTTTGATTCACTAGCTTGTGTGGTGCTAGTAAAATACAGGTGGCAGGTGGGCTGGTAGGTCTAGTGACTGCATAACTTTGTTTTTCTTCTTTTGGATTGTTTTGTATGAGTATCACAACTGAAGCTCCTTTGGGATAAATAAAGATCCATCTACAGCATCTGCCTAAAGGATCTGAAGTGACAAAGTCACAATGCCTCTCTAGTTTTACGCCCATGTTTTTGCTGGGATGTGGAATGCATTTAAATAAACAGAATTTTTTTGCCAAAACAAAATCTCTTCTATCATTTTTTCTGAGTATGAACAAAGATTTAAACACTGGATCTCACAGGTGATCTTTATTATTTTACATGTCTTCTAGAATACATGAAGTAGAATATTTTTTCTTGGGGGTCAGGGGTGGGGGTTTAAATGGTGAATTTTGAAGATTGTTTACCATTAAAGACTTTCCTCAATCTTCCAGTCATTGCTTTTATATTTTTGTATTTCTTATCAGCTTTTATATTTTACACATTTGTTTTATGCGTATTTTTTTTAAATCATATACTGTATCTCCTGACCCCATGCCCCCTTCCCCCCAGCTACTCAACTACGTGTGGTGTCCTTGAACTATAATGGAATCAATGTTTCTAAAACCCATGTCTTTAAATGTTATTAAAAGCCTAAATTCGTAGAGCAGGAAGGCTAAAGATTAAAGACGAATAGTGTTTAACCTTTCCTTTCTTCACAGTTCAGAGCTGCTTAACAAGAGTCTCTCAAAATGAGAGGCTTTTCAGACCTAAGATTTATTCTCTTTTCATCAATTTGACAACCTCGACACCGTGTCCACCCTTTTAAATTAAACGATCATTTTTAAAATAAAATAAATAAAAAAACATTTTTGTGTGTGCATGGTTTTGGAATACGGTTTTGCAAGGGCTTTATGCCTTTATGTTTAGGGTTGTTCGTCTCCACCGAGCTGTGCTGGCTTGATGTGTGTGTGTTTTTCTCCTGTTGTATTGTCCCTTAGACAAGGGCTGTGCTGTGTGTGTGTGTGTGTGTGTGTGTGTGTATGTTCTTCTCCTGTTGTATTGTCCCTTTAGACAGGGGCTTCCTGAATCCACTCAGTCTTGCACACAGACCCCCCCTGTTTAACACTCAGGGACAGGGCCTTGGCAAGCCGGACCGCTTTGCCCGGATACCCCTGTGTGTTACGGCCGGACTGAGCCCACTTTAACTTTTCCAGGAAGGGGTGGCCCCGGTTCAAAATTCCAAACTGATAAATGTGGGGCTGGACACAATTGTTGGCCTCGGGGGGCGGGAGGGAGTTGGGGGAGGGGGGGGGGGGGGTGGGGGGGTGTTATTTGTGCTCAGTTTATGCATTTATTTCAGCGTTTTTTATCGCAGGTGCCTAAGAGAGCAGACCAGGCATTATCAAAACTTCGGGTGCTACGGAACAGGACGATTTTCACAAATAATATGCATTACCGTAACCACGTTTCAGTACCGCGGGAAACTGGCCCATCCCTAACTTTCCGGCCCGCTATTCAGTGAAATTATTACACGGGCATGAAATCATAAAAACTGCACAGTTTAGTAAAGGCAGGTGCATCGAAAGCATCTGTGTGAAATAGTGATTCCGCATCACGTTAGGACAAAATTACACTCGTAGTGCGAGGGCATTATGCTTCCATTGAGAGAATAAGCAGAAAATTGCACCTTGTATTTAAATCAGACATAGTTTTGCTCGTGGAAATCTTCCTGTTTACCAGCAGCAGCCCCTTTCCACCTGTGGCACCCCTGGTTCCTGCAGCCATGTTTCTTCACATTATTATTATTATTATTATTATTATTATTATTATAAATGAATCTATCTCTGAATGTGTTGCCACATATTGGAGTATACTGTATTTAGGAGTTCAGTGGAGCAATATTGCTGCACTCAAATTGATTGTGTGTGTGTGTTTTCTCTTTATTTCTTCTCCAAGGCATTGTTAAATGCATTAAAAACCCATTCTGAAGTGCTTTTCTGTCTGAATAATTTTTCTTGGAAGTACAAGAGATGCAATCAGTCTCCCAGAGTCAATGTTCCAGTGAAATAAAATCTCACAATTAAGCTGTCATGCCTAGTCAGTCCCAGAGGGCGCTGCTCGGAGCGTGCCTCCAGCTCTGTGGAACAGGTTAATTGCTTAAACTGATTTAAAAAAACAGCTTTTCTTCCTCAGAACGTCTATCACAGGACTATGACAACTGCCGTTTGATAAATCAAATTCAGAGAGAAAAGAAAAAAAAAACTTTGCCCTTGCATGTAAATGCATTTATAACACTGTTACAATTGTGCAGTAATAATGTAGTGGCATTTAGCAAATGTATATTTGGTATCGCTAACAAGTAGGCAGCGACTCAAGCCGTTGTGTTAATAGCTGCTGTTTAGCTAAGAACAAGCAGAGGAGTGATTGTGATCTCTCTGTTTGCAAATGTAATTCAGTGATTAAACAAGACATGCTCAGTATCTAATTTTCTTTGATAAGGAAAATCAGTGGTATGGTAATTTGGTTATAATTCTAGATCTGAATAGCTCCATCGAAGACATTTTCCTCCAGTATAATTACACAGCAAATATTTAGTTGGAGGTTGCATTTTTTTCAAGATACTTCTTCCTTCTTCTTCTTCTTCTTCTTCTTCTTCTTCACCACATTTTCAGGCCTGTTATTCTGCCATTCGGTGACTCCGTTGCCTGTTTGTTTTGCACAGAAAATGCGAGTGCCTGATGAAGCAGCAGCCGTTTCCGCTGGAGAAACCCGTACCAATGCAGCCGACCTCCCACGGGCCCAGAACTGAATCCACACAGCAGGGGCACCAGGAGGGGAGTGCAGTGAACAGAAAGACAGCGGTGGCAGGAGGTGCCAGGAGGTGCCGGGAGGTGGCAGGGTTATGTACCATTACAGTCCATTTAGAGCAGTCCATAGAGGACACAGGTAAGTACAGGAAGGGTGAGAGAAAGAATTTTAAAAATGAATGAATTAAACATTCTTTTTTTTTTAGTAGAGGAAAAACAGTTTCAAGAATTTTCATACGCTGGGGCATATCATTGCAATGTAAGTGCTTTTATTATTGTAGACATGCTTAGCGCAGATGCAGAACTCCACGGTCAGCGAGAGATGCAGGGTTGCGTTTCACAAGGCGAAGCACCGCAGAACATTCTGCAAGGCCGGACGGTGCTGGAGGCGGAGCTATGAGCTTTTCAAACGCGCTTTGAAGAACACCGAGCTGCGGACTCCACCTCCCATGATGCCGTCTGTCTGCGGGATGTGCGTTTTGAAGCTTTGCCTTTTGATGCGCGACTGCGTGAAAGCGGCCAGCAGCCCCTGCTGGTCTTCGCAAAGCACTGCAGCCACAGCCAATGGGGTAGCCGTGGTGACACGGGACCCCTCTGGAATTTGGGGGGGGGGGGGAAGGAATATAGGAAGACCAGTATTATTCATATTGGTGGATTTTCTCATAACGTTTTTCCAAAAATACTCAGTAAGAGTCTTTCAAAGCTGTGCAAACGGACAACAATAAACAATCTTTTGCGCTGGGAGCCCGGACAGAAGCACCACTGTTTGCGCGTCGGCTGCTTGGATACAGGGTTTTTCAGCTGCGGTACACTGTCCAGACCATAATGCGAATCTCTGAAAGAAGCATGTCTTTTTTTATTGCACCTTCAAACACAATTGGACTCCTTGTCCCTCCTTGTCCTCTATTCACTGCCTTCTGAGAAAGAGGGGGACAGATCACTGTACGCCAGGCTCAGGGCGGAGGTGCATTGGAAGGCAGTTTGGCAGTAGAATGCAGAGATGCAATGGTGTGAAAAGAAACCGTGGTTCAGTTAATCACTCGAATTGCAATGCAGATACTCTGTTTTTTTTTTTATGCTTGTTTTTTTTTTCCAGCCACGCAACGTTAGTACAATGTTAGCGAAGCTGCAACCCTGCAGGGTGATGCAGTATCAACAAAGCATTCCAAAAAGTCTTCATTAGGGCAGGCATTTAAATATTTGATTGAAATGATCACGTGAATTAAATTCATGATTTATAATTTTTTTCTTTTACTTAATTGCTTTAGATGGTATTTAGGCAAAAAAAAAAAACATGGAGTTATCCTCTTGTTTTTCACAGAAACTTTTCGAACACACACACAATACAAACTGAAGAGCAGCCTTCGATGTTCTGAATGGGGTGACCTGACACACTTGTGGAGCTCCTTATGAAACCTACGGGCCAAAACATGAACAGCATGACCTGTACATGAAGGATGTGACATCACCAGAGAAAACAACGGCTAAACAATGATTTTATTTTTAAACTGGTAAACAATGCTTTTATGTAACTAAATAATAATAAGGTGGAATGTCCCATGAAAGAGTGGTCCTAGATGGAAAGAAGATGTGGTTGTGTGTGCAGAAAGCAGCCATTCTATTTTCACTCTTCAGATTATTAAATTATTCTGCTACTTCATGAGACAAAAGTTTACAGTTAGGACATTTATGGAATACTACGGCAATGGTCCACCTTCACAATCAGAATGGAATTGACTTTATGGTGGCGCTATAATTTGTTTTTTTCATTCAAATTTGTTGTAACCATCCTTAAAAAAGAAAAAAAACATCGCGTACGCTGTAGAGGCCACAAAATGTTTTGTCCTCGTCCTAATCATTTGAGTAACCATGGCAACTATGGACACTTTTTTTTTTTTTTTTGGAATAGTCTTTTTGGATGTTACTGAACAAAGAAAAAATGCAGTAAATCCATTTTACATTACTATTTTTGATTTTTTTTTTTTAGGTCCCCAAATAAAAGGTCAATAGATGGCCGTGCTTTCAAGTAATTTGCACATACACTATCGTGCCGGCTTCAGAAGTCCTCCTTTTTTATTTTTGGTACTTGAGGGACCTCTGAAGTGTAGTCTTTCTGGGACACAAGTGTACCTGGTGTACATCTGCTTTTTTATTTATTTATTTTATTTTTTTTAAGGTTTGTAGCTGTGTCCTCTGTGGCCTGAACTGTATTAAATGATAGATGATTAAGCTGAAGAAGCACTTTCTGGCCAAAATACCCAGTTGTCTGTGGACGGGCATACATTATACAGCTTTCTCATGAGTTACGACATTGGGAGTTTGGGGGCCCTCTCGCACTTAACAAGGTTCAGATTTTGACGACAGGGCAGATGATAGCGTAGACCGCACAAGCTCCCAACCGGATCAGATGCCGTTACAGTCGGCAAAGCACAGCGGGCAAAACATCATACACAGAGCCACCTCCTGATTGGTCGGTGGGAACTGAGACACGGAATCGGCTCGCGTGACCTCTCACACCTGACAAATTCAAGTCAACTGCACCCAAATTTATGTGGCGCGCCAAAAAAAGCCCGTAAACCTGCCGGATCAGTTGGGAACGGTATCTCGTACCAAGCGAGCCGCAACGCTAAGACCGAATGTTTTTCTTACGATTTGGTCCCGAACAGAAATAGACACAATCGGCAGCCTGTAACTCGTAAAATGCACACCTGCTCTAACCAGCCAAATGAACCCCTTTTTTATTTCCAGCACTAGGGAGTGATTTCGCTTATGGGACACCGGAGAGCCATGGATGTCCACTCTTGAGGCGCTTCAAGTCCCCAGTGAGCAAAAGCCAGAATCTAGACATCTAGAGGGGTGGAACTCTGGGTTGAGAGACGTTCTGACACAAACAGACTATGTTCACCCGAATATAGGGTTTTACCCAGATATAACCTGGGCACGTCCGGGTCGGCTGGAAAACTTTCACCTTTCAACCAAATGTTTTTTTTTTCTTTTTTTTTAAATTTAACCTTTATTTACCCAGGGTAGGTTCTCTGAGCACGGATGCTCTTTTGCAGGAACGCCCTGCTTCACACTCATACACATTCACACCTGGGTGCTGCCCAGTACAACCACAATCCTCTATTGTTGGCCACTGAGCAGCTCCACTGGAGGGAGAGGACATTTTTTTAGCCAACTGAATCAGAGGATGATTAGGTGGCAAGTTTTTTGTGAGAGCCAGATCTGGGATTTTAGCCAGGACACCGGGGAACCCCCTACTCTTTGCGATAAGTGTCATGGGATCTTTAATGACCACAGTGAGTCAATGTAGTCGGGTTTTCACCTGAATGCCTAGACAGCATTTTTTTTCACCACAAAAATGTTCAGTATCAGCAGTATTTTCTGACAATACGTTGTCTAAAAAGTGATGATGTGGAACAACGCTGACATGGAGTTAATGTATTATTCTTCAAGGCTGCCAAGTGTCTCGTTTGGTGGATGTAAGAACACACAGATGATACAGGAGCAGGCCCTCCATCCCATTTTCATTCACTTTTTGCCGGAATTAAATTTATTTTTAACCACTTCGTCAAATGTCTTGAAATTATCCGCATGTAAAAAAATGTTTCACTGCATTTTCATTTTTAAAAATGATATCCAATCAATATGTTTTAAAGAAATATGTTCAAAAAGTATGTGAACAGACCCACTGCTTTCAGACCACCGTTGATGGAAAAGTCCCCTCTTTTTAAAGTTTGAGGTTTTTTTGAGGTTATTACTGTATAAGCCGGTGGCTGATTTAGTGAAGCTGACACACGTCACTGAGCGAGAAGCCGTGGTCCCGGGGAAGCAGTGATTTATCACCACCTCTGCGTGGGACGACCACCCCTCACGCACAATCCTGTACACCTCAGTAAACACCGACAGCCTTTGCCGTCCTCTCCTCTGTCGCAGATAGATCGGACAGACCTTCGATGTCCTTCGAGCTTAGCGCCGCCCGGATTTCCCAAAGACGATACAGTACACGCGCGAGGGCTAGCGCATCGCGTCCTCGCTCTCGAATTCTATGAACTGGCAAACTGAAATTATATTATGTATTAACATCAGTGAAGACCGAGGGTTAATGCATCGCTCCTTCACTCTCGAAGTCCATGACTGGCGAACTGAAATTATATTATGTATTAATAGCAGTGAAGACTTATGGAGCGCACCTTCTCTAGAGCGGGATTTGCCTCTTTTGACACAAAAAGGGCCCTCCTCTGAGCACGTTCTGGATAAACGGAAACCACAGACCCGTTTCACACAAGCAGCCCTTGTCAGGCAACGCTCTGGAATTTTACCGTTTTTCGGTCGTTTCGAAAAACGAGAGCCCAAATCTGCGTGCCAGAAAACGTTGCTCCGGCAATCTGCCGGTTCAAGACCTGGCGACCTTTCTGGAATTGTTCCGGTTTGATGATAGTGTGAACGTTGCCTGATACACGTAAAAAACGTTAAAAAAAAACAATATGCTGTAGAATACCTGAAGTATACTGTTTTGTACTTAAGAACGCTTGAAGTATAATTAAAGTTTATATCAAGTATGCTTAGTGTACTATTTTTCTCATGGGAGAACTCGATTTGTTTCACAGATATCCATTGAGCTACATATTTTCTTATCTGCTGCAAAAAATGATAACGTAACTGGAACATGTGCACCAGTAAATGATAGCCTGCAAAAGTTTCTAATGTTCCTGTAGGTTTATGAACACATTAAAATGTGGTAGGGTATTAACTGTTATGATTTACTTTTTCTTCATTAGCAAGCTACTTTGCAAACATTAGCTAGCTTCTCTGGCCTGTAAGAAAATCATACCTCCTTGCCTTTGTTCAGACAGTAATTACCCTAACCGGCACCGTCGTGTGTGAATGTTACTGAAATAGGTGAAAAATGCCATCTTTGGTCGTGAGAACTAAAAGAGGTTGCAAGATTTCCGGAGCACTTAACGTGTCAATACTCAGCGTCCTGTGAAAGTGGCTAATCAGATTATTCTTCACAAATCGCATTTTAACACTTCAACACCATCGGGATATCTGGATTCAGCCTAAATAATGGGGGGGGGGGGGGGGGGTAATTCTGTTTCTGCAGGTTATCCTTTCCGTCCTGACTCACCCTGACTCAGTTATCGGATAGCTCTGCATGCAAACACCAGGCCACTTGTAGCTTGTAACCTCGAGCTCAATGGCTGAGCCGACCAGAGGGGGATGGGTTTCTCCCTTGAGCCTGGTTCCTACCGAGGTTTCTTCCCATCTGCCACAGGGAGTTTTCCCTTGCCACTGTTGCTTTAGGCTTGCTCCTGTGGGGGTTAAGGCCAGGGTTGTCTGGAAAGTGTATTGTGACAATTGCTGTGAAATACGCTATATAAATAAAATTTGATTGATTTGATTGGTTGATGGCTGAGCATTCCAGAGTTTACGTAGACTAGTCTCCTTTCTGGTCGCCTATATTGCAGTAGAACACTTCCTCTCAGCCCTCTTCCTTTACCAGGAGTCGCAAGCTGTCCAATGCAGTCTACAACCTCAGTTTCCAGTTTCTTAATGTGGTCTTTCCCCTCCTTGAATATACTGTACTGGGACATTAAAACTTCTAACTCACAGGAGTACAAAACTGCACAACAAAATGCTCAGCAAAATTCCATAATCTTCGTCCATAGCATTGATGTCCCAAGCTTTGTCCTTGATTGTTTGACTTCAGTTTTTTTCACCTGTTTTCTATACTCTGTTCTTGCTATCTTTCCACCTCTTAATTCACTTTCAGGTACCAGTTGCTGAGTTGGATAGATTTATAATTTTGTTTCCCAGGGATCTCTTTGGGACCATGTTTTTACGGGAGAGAGGGTTCCCACCTAAACCTTATGTTGCATGCTTAACCTAGACTGGGGACGTAACAATTTAACATACAGTAAATCAGACATAGAGGTACAGTGTAGGCGTAGGTTACATTTCAACTCTGGGGGAGAAAGACTGCTGGACCACCTGGTCTCACATTGTCAAATGTCAAGTCTCACAGGCGTACTGGCTAGTCTAGGGACCAGTTCCTATGCAAATATTGGGTGTGACATGTCTCCTCGCCTGCCCCCAAACACTGTGTGTATTCTTAGAACAGGGGGTGCTCAGCTAGGGCCGGTCCGAGCCGTTTCAGGACTTTGTTCCAACTTAATTATTTAATGAGCTCAACCTAGATATGATGTTTGTCTAAGGACCAGCTACAGCCGCAGACTGCAAGTGCATCATAAAGACTGTGCTGTGCTCAAGTGCAGGAGTGCACCAGGGTAGTTTATAGAGCTGTCAGAAAGCTAAAACTAAGGTAATAGTATGGAACAAAAAAAAGAAAACCCGGAGTGCAGACCGTCCTTCCAGGACCGGAGTTGTGCACCCTTGGCTTAGAGGGATACAAAAACTGTCCTCAGCGTTGATTTTTGAGTTCATGAAGAAATGTGGGTAGAATGCCAGAGCATGCAAATGAGTTTGCTAATTAAGTCATTAAGAGAATGTACAGTACTTTGCTACAATACCCAGAATCTGTCCACACTTCTCTACCCCATGGGATAAACCAACTGGCTCATTCCTGCTTACGGTTCTCCCCCGATAAGAAGTTTATATTAAACTTGGAGCAGTTATAGGCGATTCTGTTGGATTGTTCCTCAAAAGGCAGGCATTTTTATTTTAAACATTTTTCTTTTTAGTACCAACTGCTATAGACTTTCTCCACACTTCACATCAGCTCATTATTACAATTGTCACAGGTAAAAGGCTGGGCATATTGTTTATGTTCTATTCATAATGCACAGCCCTCTGATTTGTACAGCTTTGAAAAAGGGTTCTATTTGTATTTAAAATGGGGGGGGGGGGGGTGGCACTCCTGAGCCATATCTCCCAGTATGGAAGGGGATGTGGGCGAGGGGGGGGGGGGCTGATGGAGTTCCCTTCTTTATCCATCAGCCTCTCTGCTGTCTACATGTATATATACTTTCTTTTAATAAATAAATAAATGGGAAAAAAACCCAATGAGAGAGGAACTGAAAACCTTGCAGGGAGAGCACAGGCTGTCTTATAAACACACAAATAAAAATAATAATAATCAAAGGCCGGCTACTCTTTCAGAAATGGAATATTCTTTAAAACATATTAGAATATAATGTATTGTGAACATATTACAGCACTTCACTATATTTATAGGCAAAAGTACATATAAGAGCCACTTTCAGAGATATTTTCTTACAAATGCACTGCTGTGACATATATATTCATCATTACATTTTCAAAAAAGTCCATCCATATTCACAATATATTTTTCTTGTCAGGGTATCTTGGTCTCTGTAGAGACCTTCCTCTCATGTGCCTCCACATTGGAGGATCTGTGTCTACAGATGGACTGTAGCCCTCCTCTGCATGCAAGGATTCCATCACACAGAAGTTCTTTATCTTGTTTGGCTGGAGATCTAGTATACAAGACAGTTTCCTTCCAACCAAACTTTTATTATTCATAAAAGACGCTCTGAACCGGATCAAATAAACTGGAACTGTGTGGTAAATATGTAGTAAACTAAATTGAATGGAGAGAAAAAGCTATTTGAGCAGGGTGCAATCAGTACCCAGAGCTCTTACTTTTCTTTAACAGGGAAAAACAATTGTTCCTCCCTCTTAAGAATTAAGCCTTCTTTGAGAGCTGCTTGTTGTGATATAGAACTGAATAGAGATGACCCAGACCTGAGATGATTAACACTCACTGAGGACTTCAGAATACTAAAAGTAAAATGTGAATACAGGTGACAGCTTGTGGACATGGTCAAATGATCCTTCTCATGCAAAATTCAAAAAATTGAGTTTTCTATAAACACCAAAATTTCTTTAAAAAAAGTTGAAATGATATTCAATTAATTTGTTTTTACATATAGTATCCTTACTTAACTACTGCGATAGCTTGTTTGTAGGCATTACTGATTCTGTAGAGCTCTTCCTTTAAACTATGTATGTTGTTTTTAAGTGATTATATCATCAGTTTTTATCATCTTTTGTCTGTTATACATTCCTTTGTTTCAAGACATATACTTTGTTTCAAAGTTATCGTTGTGAAGCACTTAATAACTATGAAAGCATGCCAGTGGGATATTACTGAGCATATGAAAATGTTTCAACTCAATGCTATCTTGCTCCCAAGAGACTTTCAAACCAACCACCAATGGAGATGTCATTGTCCCGCCAGAGCCTCAAATTCAGTCTAACCACAATGAAATTAATCCGGAATAACGAATGTACTCATTTACGATAGCACACTGTTATGACATTATATGGTTGTTGAAGTCAACAAATCTCATATTTTGATTTCAGCACATTAAAGTCACACATTAGCCCTGTTTTAATCAAAATGTCAGCGTTAAAATATTCCAGTAATGCCATATCCATTTTTTTTGTTTGTTTGTTTTTATTTTTATTTTTTTAATTCTAAAAGGTTTTGTAAATTAGAAATGATATGCCCGTTTTCATGATGGCAAAAATTGCATCACCCCAACAGCAGGCTCTTCCAGGTTATTGAAACGGCGTAATATTACCATCACAATAACACGAAGAGCACTGCTGTGTTTTTGACTGATTTCCTGCTGTCAGTGAGTGTCTAAGCTTACACCCCTATGGGGAAATGTGTACAAATCATGCATCAAATATCGAAAATAACTTATCTACAGCATAACTTTCAACCCAGTCAGTTTTACCGTAATGTATGTGTTTTCCTGTTCGGTTTTACAGATAATCTCATCAGGGAATTTGATTTGATCACATGAAAGAGTACCAGAATAATCACTCAAATGCAGCAGTGGAGCCTTGGCTTGTTGTCGCTAGCAACAGATGACTGTTCCGCCCTCTGTTTTCTCACATTTTCATCATCATCAGGTAAGTAAATGAAACGTCTGGATATCCAGAATCAACTCCCATAATCCCACCGAACCAATTAATAAATATTATAAACAAGCCACCATTTTCATTGAAAGAGTGTGCCTTGAGTTGCTGTACCCCTGAGCTAGGTACTTAACCTGCACTGCTTCAAAAATGGATGCAATGTAAATTTAAATGTTATTTAAAAGTTGTGCTAGTTGTGTAAGTCACTCTGAAAAAAGAGTGTCAGCTAAATGCCTATAACGTAATACAACATTCAAGCAAACTGCAAGCAAGAGCTGCAATCTAGAGCTGGGAATCTGATGATTAAACATTTCTAGGGTCATGCCACAATACTACAGTTCTATAACCGGTAACTGGTACCGGGTAAATACGATACAGTGGTGTATGTCCCAGGGTCTGACTCCTGTTGCTTCTCTTTGTGATTGCCTTTCTTCGCGATCCCTCTTCCTTGTGATCATTAAGTTCATACTGGGTGCTCAAACTCTTGAGTTCATAAATTCTGTCTCAATATCTCCTTCAATTATTTTGTAATTTTAGATTAAACTGAATTCACTTTCTCCGAGCCTCGGAAGTAGCTAAGAGGGTTACCCAGGGGCTCCCTGTCGAGGCACGTCCAACTTCAAATTCTTAGAAGTGTCTTAAATTTTCAAAAAGCATGGATAGTGTAATACTGACACAATATGATGTTATTCATTCTGGGGGAAAAAAGCCCCTTTCTTATCAGAAAAGAAGGTTACAGCTGAATCGCAGCAGGGTGAACAGGTCAAAGTCGATTACGGGTGATATACATTATCTGTCTATTAGTTCCTGATACAAATTGTCATATGTCATTTGCCTGAAAAATCTGCCCATACAAAGATGGAGACATTTTAAACACAAAAAAAGGCAGACATTCTTGCGTATAGTGCAGCCAGGTGCGGCACGGTGGAGCAGTGGGTAGCACTGTTGCCTCACAGCAAGAAGGCCTTTGGTTCTGCGTGGAGTCTGCATGTTCTCCCCGTGTTCGCGTGGGTTTCCTCCAGGTACTCCGGTTTCCCCGAAGACATGCAGGTTAACTGAAGAGCCTATATTGCCCCTAGGTATGAGAGTGTGAGTGATATAGGAGTGTTCATATATGCTTGCATTGATCATGGGGGTAAGCCATTGCATAGTTGCAAACAGTGGAAAAAAAAAACACAATCAGAACTTTGGTTTTGGGAATTTTGCTGTTGACGTGCAATTTGGGTGAGGAAAAAAGCTGAATCACAGTGTAACCTTGACACATTTATAAAATTGTTCATTAATACTCTTGTCAGTAGCATTTTGCCATGGGCTTGACACTCATTTTTGTAACAATTCTAAAGAAACACCAAAGTTTTAACCTTCTCACATTTATTCACCTGCTGGGAGGAAGTGACTGCAAGGACAATGGTTCATGAGGTACCCTTGCTGTGCAAAGGCAGTTCTGCTTTTTTATATTCAGCTTGCATTTTAGAGCAAGAGAAACATTTTCAATATCCTTTTTTTGTCTCAGGATACATTTATTTATCTGTGCATTATGAAAGAACATCAATGCACGGCTTGTTATTTTACCTCAGAAGTGAATGCCATTGACTGCTATATCGTGTCTTCTTGAAAAATATTTTTTTCATATGGAAAGGAAATCAAATATAAAATTTTCCAAAACAAAACGTTGTTTAGTCAATAAACACAGAAATTAAAACAATGATAGAAGCCTATTAAACAGCCTTTTAAATGAGCTGCCCAGTTCCTGCTGGTTATTTATTTACCCTTTTCCCAGGTGCACAAGAAACAGTTTTTCATTCCGATTAGGAAACGAACGGCAAAGCACCATACAGTAATCTTCAGCTAATCTGTTGCCTTAGTGCTAAATGGAGTCCAGCAGCGCACAGCGTCCGTTAATCAGGCACGACCGCTTCACCCCCCCCCCACCGCCGCCTGTGCCAGTTCCCTCCATCCGTCCATTATCCAAAATAACGTTAGCATGCTAACAAGTTCACCTTTCGATTCGCCCACCGGAGCAATTAAAACTCCGCCAACTGGGGAACGTGCTACTCCAGTCCTGGAACCTGCGCTCATATGCAAGGTTATGTCCAGTCCTGGAACCTGTGCTCATATGTAAGGTTACGTCCAGTCCTGAAACCTGCGCTCATATGCAGGGTTATGTCCAGTCCTGGAACCTGCGCTCATATGCAAGGTTACGTCCAGTCCTGGAGCCTGCGCTCATATGCAAGGTTACGTCCAGTCTTGAAACCTGCGCTCATATGCAAGGTTACGTCCAGTCTTGGAACCTGCGCTCATATGTAAGGTTACGTCCAGTCCTGGAACCTGCGCTCATATGCAAGGTTACGTCCAGTCTTGGAACCTGCGCTCATATGCAAGGTTACGTCCAGTCCTGGAACCTGCGCTCATATGCAAGGTTATGTCCAGTCCTGGAACTTGCGCTCATATGTAAGGTTATGTCCAGTCCTGGAACCTGCGCTCATATGCAAGGTTACGTCCAGTCCTGGAACCTGCGCTCATATGCAAGGTTATGTCCAGTCCTGGAACCTGCGCTCACATGCAAGGTTATGTCCAGTCCTGGAACCTGCGCTCATATGCAAGGTTATGTCCAGTCCTGGAACCTGTGCTCATATGCAAGGTTACGTCCAGTCCTGGAACCTGCGCTCATATGCAAGGTTATGTCCAGTCCTGGAACCTGCGCTCACATGCAAGGGTATGTCCAGTCCTGGAACCTGCGCTCATATGCAAGGTTATATCCCGACCAATTTCATTCTGGTTTAGATTTTTCTAAATGACTGCATACTATACCAGTGGTGGTTCCCTACTAGATCTGACCATAGGACAGGGGTGGGCACTTCCTCTCCTGGAGGGCCAGTGCTGTGTGCAGGCTTTTGTTTCCACCAGTTACCCTGGCTAAATGAGCTAATTGACTGCCGCCAACACTGGTTCACACCTAGATTACATCACAGCAAAATGCTTCATATAGGGACACAAAAACTGCATTCGGCTGTCGTTGATTTGCTTATCAAGAAATGCAGCTAAAATGTCAGATGTGGTAAATTTTAGGACTAATTACGCAATTAAAGCCAGAAGCTGGATATGATACGGCCCATGGTGCCCAGGAAAATATTTTGGCCAACGATGCTTTACTCTTGATACAATCAGGAACTGCATGTTGTAAAAATGACTGCATTTGATTAAATAAGTCATACATAAGTCTGCACATGCGTGGCAGCGGTGGCACGTGTAACCTTGTTATTGTACGTTAACAATGCTTATCTTCTCTTACCATGTGGAATGCTCTTTGGCCGAAAGCATCTGCAGAATTGTAAATTATAATGGTAATATCTGAAATTGTTCACGGGTGCTGCATTTTTCCACTCAGAAATACGTACGCTTTCACAACCACAGTGAACTGTGAAAGGCTCTAATGGCTGCGTGAAATAAAAAGTTTGTTCATGTAAAAGGATATCAGCGCCGCCACAATTTCCTAAATGAATGCTCTCAATTCACGGTATCTCAGCCCCTCCGATCTGCGCGAGTGAGAGAAATAGTTTTGCTCCTCCGTGGTGGGGAGTTTGGAGCCTGGGCTGTGCTCATTCAGCAGACTCATTATGCTCTATATCAAAAGACCCCAGAGAGCACCGGGATGCTCACATCAAATCCCAGGGGGCTGACGTGTAGCAAATCACCTTCTGCCAGACAGCTCCCTGGCACAGCTTGCGTGGACAGTTCCCATTTCTAAAGCTAGCGCAAAGAGCCCAGGCCAGAACAGAAGACCACCGAGAGTGATTTGCAACGGAACCGACAAGCCCATGCAAATGAAGCCTGAAGACCTGAAATCAACACACCTTTCCCACCTGAAATCAGCCTCTCCATTCCAGCACGTTCTAATACACAAACCCCCGGAAACGTGACTAATCGAAATGGGTCTTAAATTAGTGTTATTGAAAGGAAAAAACGCTGAAATTATGGCTGATTTTGGGATGAATGAAATGAAAGGCAACAAAATTAAAATGTGAAAACAAAAATAAACTGCAAAAACTATAAAGTGCATGCTAAACACGTATTCAGTATTGCTTAATAATATAATGTAAAGACCTGTTAGTTAGTCAGTGTGCTTCTTAATTTTTCAATGGACGTTTTTTTCCCAAAAAATTTAATTAAATAAAAAGAAAAAAATTAACAGCAACAATGGTGAACCAAGCTAATCTATCCCTAATTAAATAATTAACAGCTATTTAGCCGTGATTTCCGAAATTTCCGCTGCAGTTGGATTGAGGCCCAGTACACACAGGGTTCTCCAGGACCAGGGCCGGTAACCCAGGGGAACTGCATGAAGGAAAGGGTAATTAGTGAGTGTTAAACAAAGCTCAGAGACCTGAGAGATGCCTAACGGATATTCAGCAGAATGCATCCTGTGAAACATAGCTGAGAAAACCCATGGCCCTACCTATAGCGAATAATAAATAAATCATTAAAAATATTTAATCATTTTTCATTGTAAAGGGAGTATTACATATTCAGAAATTATGTTTGTGAATGAATCAAATGATGCATGATACAGTCATTGCTCTTCAAGTTATATTTGCTGTAAGGCCCATCTTGAATTACAAGCTACATTTCATTTCCATAGATATAGTGTTTCATGAACATTACACGTGATTATATTGCTTGTTTGCAAAACTAATGTAATGTGATTCTTTTGATATATTAATTAACGTATAATAAATATAAAATTAGTAATATATGAATGAGGAAAAAATTGGCAAAATGTGAACAGTTATGGTTGTGTACTTGCCCGACGTGCACAGAAATGAACTGAATTTGTTTGACAGATGTAGGTTATTAAGGATGGAAACCGTCTGTTTGGAAGAGTGAGTCGTCTTGTTCTCTTCACAGCGTACGGCTCACTGACGGAAGCTCATTACGCTGCCAGCCTCTGTTCCAAACATGCATCAATTAATACCCCTCTTACTAAAGTGGCAGATTGAATTCTGACTCCGTCTCCAAACATGGCCCGAAGGTGCCGCGGAACTCCTCGAACGAGCTCAGCCGAGTGGAACCTGAGTTTCCCGGCAGCTAATTTAATGGGAATTCCCTTAATGGCTGCTTTAAGTTCTTTTTTCCATTTATTCATTTCTATTTTAACTTAACCTGCAGCATGATGCAATTTACATAATCGTACTTCAAATGGTAACACGTACTTGGAAATGTATTAACGGGACTAGTTTTTTTTTTTTTTTTACAATGCCAGATAGCACACTAATAGCAAACACAAACATAAATTAAAGGCTGTAATGAGTCGATAATTCAACTGTCAACTGCAGCTGGATTCCAGAGTGGCACGGCTGGCTTAGGAGACCCAGGCCGAATCCTCATTGGGCCAGTTCTGGAAGCCTCAGTGTGTGGAATACACAGCGTACCGTAGCGTCGTTTGATTGGTTCAGGCACGGTACCCATTAGGGATCTCTAAATTAGGCAGCCAGTGTTCTGGCTCTAACACCCCCCAGTAGTCTGGCTGTGTTAGGTGTACAGACCTCTAGCACGTTAGCATGCTGTAGCTGAACTTTGGATAGCAGAATGGAGAGTACTGGAGGCTAGTCCTGACACCTCTCTCTCTCTCTCTCTCTCTCTCTCACACACACACTATCTCTCTCTGTCTCTCTCTTCTTTCTCTCTCTCCCTCACGCTCCCTCTCTCTCCCTTGCTCTCATACTCTTTCCCTCTCTCTCCCTCGCTCTCTCTCTCTCTCTCACTCTCTCCCTTGCCCTCTCTCTCTCTCGCCCTGTCTCTAGAGTGCATGGAAAGGATGCAAAGCAAGTTAAAGTTCATTGGATGAGTTTCCTGCAATCTGCCCGGTTCTAATAATAGCCAGAAATGCTTTCATAGCTCAATGGTTGAGTTGGCTTGGATCTCTGCCTCTAACTGGAGCGACTGCCTATACAACTTCATCATTCACCAGATGCAACTCACCACAGATTTATTAGCATAGCACATGGCTGCAAATTCGGTGGACGGACCACCAACCTGGTCAGGCTGATAGCATCTTAAGGTCATGAGCCTGGCAGGTCGGGAGAAGTGGCTGGTATCTGTGCACATTTCAGACCATGAATGTGGTGCTCTGCACTAGGGCTGTAACGATACAATACGGTATGATAGTGATACTCTGAACAACGACGCAACGCGATACAATTTATCTTAATCTGTAACGATATGACGTGATTGAAAACAATTAATCGCGATACTACGTGATTCATAGCGATGTGAAGGTGACCATTAGATTTGACTGATTCTTCCCACTCCACCCCACCGGTACTCAGGAGATCATTGAAATAACACAAACTATAACTATTTCAAAGTTGAATTTTGGCACATAAACTGATGATTAATCACGATACAAACTGATTCGTGCGTGTCACATGCATGCAGTTATGTCGTGATGTTCGTATCGTGATGCACTGATGTTTCATTGCACCCCTTCCTTACACCCTCCTCAATCGATGCCAAATGAAATGGCTAAAATCTGTCACTGGACACTGAAACGTGGGCTGTAAAATTTCCTCCACGGTTTATTTCTGTGGCCAGGGAAACTACAGCACAGTACTTCCAACTTTCTACCTGTGGGATCAGAATAATCAGTGGAATGTCTTGGCTTATTTCCTGAAATTGCATTAAATTAAACTGCAGAACACTTCAGGCAAAATAGCAAAATGAATCTCTCCCCTAAGAGAAGTAAACACGTTTGTGTTTCCTCGGTTACCTTTTTTTTTAAGATTGTCCATATGGCATTCTTTACTGCAGTTCCAAATAACACGCAGGAGAAGCAAAACGACCGCTCATGCCACCAGTTTGTGTGTTTTTCCCTCAATATCAGGCCATTCTCTAGGGAACTTTTTTTCTGCAGGTGAATAAAAAAACAAACCAAATTCAAGGATTAATTCACTGAATTAATTAATTTGAAAGTTAAACCAAAGCCCTGGATACCTTGAGATTGTAGTTGCTTTCGGACAGATTTTCTCCAAAATGCTGTGTTTATTCTGCGTTTTTGCACACATACTGAGAGTATTCTACCTTCAGCTATGTGGAGGAAGAATATTCTCAATATTCGCCCTACCCATCTTCCAACGCGGCCCGATGATCGACCCCTGATGGTTCTTCTGTGCCTTATTCATGATATTGCACATTTTTATTTTTGAGTGTAACTCTGTTCTTAGCTTTAATGAGTTGCTGTAAGATAAGCAAATCTGTTAAGTGTCCTCTCTTGCCTTTCCCGTAAAATTCCAGGTAACTGAAAATACAGAGATGTTGTTGCTCTGTATTATTAGTGGTTCATCTGGGAAAACATCACATTGGTTTACAGAGGAGGTACCAAACACTTTTTTTTTTGCTTCCACTGAGTTTGATTAATAAAACAAGAACAAATTCATCGTTTCCATTTCATTGTCTCCCCATGTTGGTTTTATATACCCTCGCTGGTATTGTGAGATACGACTCAGCCACTGGAATCTTGCATGTTGTGGAGAAGGCAGCCAAGAGCATACAAGCGTTACCATAAATCACAATAATAATGGAAACCGCTGCTGAAACAAACTCACGGAGTCTAATCTCACTCAGCAGGCCATGAACCTCCAGCTCTGGGAGGCGCAGAGACGGAATTACAAACCGGCGTGGAGCGAGCGCCAGCTCACAGCTGAGCTATCCATCCCAGGCCTCACCAAATTGCAGCTTAAAACCACCGTCCTCGCTGCCAGCGCGCACTGCCAGGAAACTTGGGGAGAGCTGACTGCTCAATCGCCGTGGGAGACGCATCGCAAAGCTCACTCCCCGAAAAAACGCGGTCGCTGCTTCCAACATGGACGCCGCGCGCGGCTGGAGAAGCACAGCTTGAATTGAGACCGCCCCGCCGCGCGAAATCAGACGCTAGCATCGCTGCTACGCCCGGGCTAGCATACAAGCTGGAAGTGCCCATGTAGCCCCAGAGCCCCCCAGCCCCACACCCCCACACCCCCGCAGGCTTATGAGCTGCTGAAACCAGCCTCCAGGTGGCTGCAATCGGAGCGGAACTGGATTGTTGGTCTGCTGGCCCACTGCGTGAAAAAAAGAAAATGGATCTGCGCCTTTTTTTTTGTCTTCTTTCCCCAAAGTGCCCCAGAGGGTTTTCTGTTCCACAGGTATACTGAAGCTGACACCCTACCGGAGGGTGAAAGCGATGATGAAGAGGGCAACATCATTTCCAGGGAGTTGCCCCCCCCCCACCCCCCCCCCCCAGTCTCCCTTAGATATCCGGTTCTGTACCACAGAGACTCGACTCCTCTCAAAGCCCAGAGCCAGGTGAAAGTTTTAGATCTTCTGTCCCGTACTGGTGTGGTTTAAATAAGGGACGGCACATATAGCTGTCGAAGAGAAATGAGGACGGGTTAGAACTGTCGAGCACAGGGCTGGAGAATATACAGGAGACGCTCAAGACTGTGTTTTATTTGCAGAGTACATATATATAAAAATATCACGCTGTCTGAATACAGCCCCAAGTCTCTGTTTTGAGCTCCTAAATCTTCTCGGTTCCTTTCTCCATCACTGAAAAGAAAAGCAATAGATTTGGTGGGGCGGTTGCCAAAAGCATAGGAGATATAATGTGCATCATTCCGTCGGCCTATTCCACCTGATAACCAGAAGTTATTTCGCTTCAAGACGGCAAGTCAAAAATGTTTCTTTGATTCCACGGTCAGCAATCGCCGCAGTATGTTTTAACTGAGTAAGAAACTGCTTTTTTAAACGCATCACCATCGTTAAAAAATCTCCAGCAGGTCTTCTGGTCCCCTGGGGGCCCACACTCACCATGTCAGACTTCTGCACTCAGATGCTTCAGTATGTTTACATGCACCAAGCAATTATGAAAATCCCATATTTGTGAATTCAGCAAGATGTGAAGAATTGGGAACAGATGTTGTTATATCCTCCTGAGACCTGGCATAAATAAAAAAAAGATTAAGTATTTTATTATTTATTTATTTATTGTTATAAGGCATACTATGCAGGATTACTTAGCCTGTGTTCAGTTATAGGTTAATCAATTATATTATGTTGAAAGTAACAGTCGTTTTATCGTTGGAACTTTAACTTTTTAAATTTCAGACCCTTGCAAAAGCACTTATTGTCACCACCTTCACACTGCCAGTAATGTGACTTTATTACATTACGTCCAACAGAGAACAAACCAATTCTGTCGCTTTTAATCCCTTTGGCAAACTTCAGCTGACGCTACCGAGGAAAAGTGATTCCAAGGCTAAGCTCTGCTTCTTGAACGAGCCCTGTCGGCCTGTATACAAAAAAATATTATTAGTGAAAATATTTTTTTAAATATTTTTATATTTATTTTTTTATTGAATGTCCCTTGCAGTGTTGTTTTCAGCAGAATATACGGTTCTTGAGATTAAGACTAAGACAACAAAAAAATGAATTGCAGCATCTCCAAAGTTATAGCATTGTTTTTCAGTCTGAGAAGTTCCTCCAGTGCACTGGACTGTGCCCCCCCCCCCCCCCTACGCCCCACCCCACCCCCATGCTTCTTACCTGCAGGACTTTGTGAAGGAATTCTGGGAGCAGAAATCATATTCCTGAAACTCTCCTTAACCTGATTGCCAAGAGACGGAGGTTCATCACGAGTGATCATAGCTCCTCCTAACTATTCATCGGTTTTCTGGTAAAGACCAGTCAATCTCTGGTAAAGACCAGTCAATCTCTGGTAAAGACCAGTCAATCTCTGGTAAAGACCAGTCGATCTCTGGTAAAGACCAGTCAATCTCTGGTAAAGACCAGTCAATCTCTGGTAAAGACCAGTCAATCGCTGGTAAAGACCAGTCAATCTCTGGTAAAGACCAGTCAATCGCTGGTAAAGACCAGTCAATCTCTGGTAAAGACCAGTCAATCTCTGGTAAAGACCAGTCAATCTCTGGTAAAGACCAGTCAATCGCTGGTAAAGACCAGTCAATCTCTGGTAAAGACCAGTCAATCGCTGGTAAAGACCAGTCAATCTCTGGTAAAGACCAGTCAATCTCTGGTAAAGACCAGTCAATCGCTGGTAAAGACCAGTCAATCTCTGGTAAAGACCAGTCAATCTCTGGTAAAGACCAGTCAATATCTGGTAAAGACCAGTGTCTTTATCGAGGGTACACCTCTCCGGTCTCTGCATCTGAGAGCAGGAGATCCAGTGTGTGGCCGTTAATTTTCATATTCACAAATATCAGACCCTTAAAATACTGTTTTCCAAAGCGGTCTAAAATCTGTAGGAAGTGGGGATTACCCGCAGTTGGCTGTAATCAGCGTGTGCGGGGAGCTAAGAGACAGGACTCCGGGCAACTCGTTGGCGCCCTGCCGTCTCATAAAAGTGTGAGCGTTTATGTATATTATTTGTTTGATTTGATGATGAAAGGAGCCCAGAACATTCACAGATTCATTAAAAACAAACGGAATAAATGCATGTACTGTCACGTCTCATGAGCATTGCAAAACCAAAGCTAACGTTTTCTTTTGCTGATCATAACACACACACACACACACACACACACACGCATGCACGTGCGCGCACACACACACACATACACAGATGCGTACACACACACGCACACACACACACACACAGTCAGGAATTAATTATGCAAATTCTGGTCTCCATATTTCCCACATATTTACCTGGGAGCAAAGACATCCCAGCAGAGACCGGCTAAATGCAAATTTGCAATGTGTTTGGAGTTTTCTGTTCAGTTTCCCAGCATCTGTCGCGGTGTCCATCCACCAACCAGTTTTCACTGTGAAGCACAAAGTCAACATACAGTGTATGGTGTGACTTCGACAATAAAATATGCAATCATGCTGCATTCGATGACAGATATTCAAACTGCATTTTAATGCAATTCAATTGCCACTCTCAAGATATTTTGCTTCGTGTGTCACTGAGTCAAAAATGGTGAATGGAAAATTGGCCTCTGACATTAGCTCCTCCTGTTTGCCACTATCGAATCCATCAGAGCTAAATAAATTTTGGTCAGCTCACTAGTTAAAAGGCGAAAAGATTCATCATTTCCATTTTTTTTTTTTTTTTGGTTTTGTTTTGTGTTTTTTCACAGTGTGCAGTCATTTACATGCACATTGTATGCATTTAATTAAACAAGCTGCCCTACATTTTTTTATGACAAATCCTTCATTCAGTGTGGTTGAATGCAAATATGAAAAACTCTTAACTGTTGTACAGCATTTAAAGTTTCTAAATCTCTAGGCAACTCAACACAGGAACCTCACACAGATGGTCTTTTTTTTTTTCTTTTTTGGTCAGTTGGATTTATGTTACAAATCGAAAGCATACTGTCTGAAGAAGACTTCCACCGGGTGACCTTCAGTGGTCTTCCGTCTGATTTACCATCGGGACGGTATCTGACATAAAAACGGCTCGAGCTCGCAGGGAGCATAAAAAGCGCGAGAAGAGTTATTTCACGTTTCAGGGGCAAAGTCAGCTTTGAAAAATTTTGAGGCAGCTATGCATTAAAAATTAATCTGCCAGCTAGGGAGATTTTGATCATAAATACAACTTTATTGCCGGAATCCATCTTAATTACAAAGGAGCACGGTGTACGTCCACCCGGTGTGTAATTTTGTGGCCTCATGTCCGTGATTTGCAATCGAACAACATCATTCTTTAGACACGCTGCAGCCCGTCCTAGTGTTAGATAAGAGGCGATGTTATTTGTTTTACGCAATTAGACTCTCCCCCCACCTCGCACAACATTTTTTGAAAACTTGCCAAAGGGCTTTCAAATTGTGGATGGATTAAAATAGACGGAGGCAAACACTTAATGCCCCGTTTCACAGGGAAATAAATAAATAAATAAATAAAACAAACAAAAAATAAATAAATCTGAAATTCTGAGTGTAGTAATCTAGAGCCCTGAATGTCAATACTACTGTCGTCATAAATGAAAGCTGTCACATCACAGAAGGCAACATATTTGATGAAGCAATTAAAAGGCTGTCCATCGTGCGTAATTGCGCTAGTCTTCAAACGCTACCCACTTCAGCTGGGTACCGGTACCGTGCCGTCAGCCTGCCTGGCTGCCACGTTCCCTGATTAATAGCAGTGGGCTCTGGAGACCCCGGCACAATGAGAGATACTTTTTTAGCCGCTAAAGCTTGCTCAGCTGTTTACGGGCGGCAGCAGGGATGCGGGGATGCTGATTGTCCGGGCGGCGGCGATGATAAATAAGGACAGAGAAGAGGACCGCGTCCGCGGGGAGGCTCTGACAGCCCGGGGCTGCCGTCAGCAGCCTCTCGGCTCCGCGCGCGCACGCCGCACGCTATTATTAATGTCACCCGCGAGGGAGCCAGCGCCGGAACTGAGACGCAGCGAGACTTCAGGAAACCGAAGAAGGGGAAGAGTCCGTGAGCGCTCGAACGACTCAGTCCAGCCACATCCAGTCTCGACCAGAATCTATCGTGTGGGCAGCAATGAAGGAAAAAAAAAAAAAAAAAAGTTCGCAAAAAAAAAAACGTTTCCTACGAGAACACCTATAGGTATAGAATGTATGTATAGGTATGGGGCATGCCCCCGCCAAGGCGTAACTTGGCGGGATGGCATACCTGCCATCCCAATAAAGACAGTTACGCTCGGCTGTAGTTGTTCGAAGTCAGGCCGAAGTCGGTGATTGGTTAATCGTGTTCTGAGCTGAGGCTGGTGGGTGGGCCACCGCGTTAGCTGGAGTCACGTGGCAGCGCCTGTCTGAACTTGGCCACCTGTGGCTAATCAGCCACGGGGTTTATAAGCTCGCTGTCTTTCCAGTCTCTTCCCAGGCTGAGAATGGTGAGAAGAGCTTCGGGTCTCCTGGTAATTTGTGATTCTCTGTCCCGAATAGCAGTTTGGCGAAAAGCTTTGTGAAAAGAACGGTGCGTTGGCATTTAGGTTAACAGAATGTGTAACAAAAAGCCCGAAATGGGTGATTCAAGCCAAAAGATCCTACGTTCTCCAAACGATCTATAGAAACACAGAGGAGCTATGTGTAGGAAAAAAACAGCCCAACGCAACAGCTTTAAGTTTAAAGAGATTAAAGAAAGATTAAAGAGCTGAGCTATACATGTAAATGAAAAGAAACGCACAGCTAAGCTCTCACTTAAATTCTATCTTTTCCCCCTTTTAAATTTTGGTTGAGATCTGAATTTTAGTTTAGTCTTATTCCCCTAAAGCCTTCATTTTGTGGACACCAGTACAGTGTCTTTGAGAACCCCCCCCCCCCCCCCCTCTTAGTTGGTGGGGCTTGTTATTGTTTTTGTTAGTTCCCAGAAGGGCATATGCAAGGGTCACAAGTGGACAGGTAGCATGACTGCTGCCCAAGGTGTTGGGGGAGGTGATTTTTTTTTTTTTTTTTTTTTTTGGAGGGGGGCTTACAAAGCACCTCACTCCTGTACCTTGTTGTCTAGACTTTCAGATGGATTTGGACTTTAAAAAGGAGTGGCTTAGGAAGTGCTCACCGCTACTCATACCACACGAGAGGGGTGCAGAGAAGGGGAAAGAGCCGGAGAGAGAGAGAGAGAGAGATGAGCGATTATTATGGCCGGAGAGATCGATGCTCGTATCGATTAAGAGATAACCGTGTTTATTTCCACGGCTCGGGCAGTCTGAGGACCCGAATTCTGTGCCAGACTCCTTTCTGGCGGAGGAACTTTGGGGTTTTGAAATTGGACGGTGGATTGATTTGACAATGGAGAAAGAACTGTGGGTTAGCTTGGCTATTGATCCGCCCCTCTCTCTCCGTCCCCCCCCCCCCCCCCCCCCCCCCCCCCCCCCCCCCCCCCGGGTTTAATGTAACTTTCGCTAATAAACAAATTTGTGTTTCATAATAAAATCAACCAATTTATTTCTAATTCGTTTTTACATTTTTTTGACAGCATAATATAAACTTGGCTGCAGGTTGAGAAACACTGCCTCAGACAGAGGTGAAAATTAATGTCTGGATGAAGTGGAAAGTGATTGAATTCTCTTCAGGTCAGGGTATTATTAAATGGTGACCATTCTGAATTTAGCAGTGTTTCTTTTCTTTTTTAATGAACGTAATAACTCCACAGTCAATCATCCTCTGGAAAGCTAGAAATGAATGTAATAAAGAGTAACTATCCAACAGACTTCAACGGTATTCACAACCTGTCACATTATTAATAAAAATGATATCTTTTGGAACTGACGTTTTGACTACACTACATCAATCAGTTTGTTTCTAAAAATTAAAGCTAAGAGAAACTTAAGCAAAAATAAAATAGTAACCCTCACTTTCAATAATTTATGCTTCTAAACTGGTGTTCATTTAGCCTCGTTGTATGCACCAAACAGTGTTAAGCTCCTTGAGTTAAGATGAACGCTAATGTTCAAAGCACACTGCCACAATGTGCTTTATTACAAAAATGGTTTCTGACTAAAATATTCCATGTTATTAAACGGCCAGTTCATGATGTCACGTTGGACCAATCAGAGCGTATTAAAACACTGAGAGGAGAAGGGGCGTCGCCACTGGCTTTTCAATCGGGCAACGTCAGATGTTCCTCTTCCAACTCAAAGCGAATGAGCCCATCGGTAACCTGGACAACAGCAACCTCACGTACAGGCATACACGTTTTTTTAGCTAATGGCTTTTTGCCAGTGCCTGGTGTACAGACACAGCCCCTCGTGTCTGTTCAGATCAGACCAAGTGGTCTAAGCACCGTGTCTAAACACAAACGCTCTACTGGTGGAGCCATTATGTGCAGGGTTGGCAGTTGTGCCTCAGGGTTGCCAGTTGTGCCTCTATGGCTGGACCACACTAAGAAACAAGTAGTGAGCGTGATGGTCATGTCATTTCTGAAATTGCCATCACGCTGATGTCAAAAAATTTTACTTCCACAGTAGCTTGTGACAATAGGCGTAATTCATCAGTCCACTGTCTGAGAGCTCTGTATTGTAGATTATAAAACATCACAAAAAGTCTATCACAATAAGATCTTAAATAAATTTAACAGGTTGGTTCTGGAATTGTATGATGAAAGATTTACAGCAAAGAGATTTGTTTTTTTGGATGGCGAAGGTTTGTTATTAGTGTCAGTATGTAGATCTTTAATTATTTTGCAGGTTGGTTTTAGAATTTTATGATGCCGGATTTGTCGCAATGATTTTTTGGATGGTGAAGGTTTGCTATTGGTACAAATATCACGTGAAACACATTTCTATCTTCTATCCTGTTGTGCAGTGCTCCTTCACAGTGTTAATGCATTGATTTTTACCTGACTGGGTGAAGAGTTGATTTCTGAGGCTGGTAATAACAGCTATTACTCTCTGCTATTGCTGCAACCAATGCCAAAAATGAGTAACTTAGGCCATAGAGAAATATGGAATATCTTACATTGTACCTGGCCGTAAGGTTGGAATTTACAAGAAAACCACGCCCAGGTAAAACTAAATGACACAGCCTACAAATCTTTTGAAAAACAAGAATATTCTGAATTGGTGGTGTATGAAATGGCTGAACACTCCACTTCATCACAATTACTAGGTCTGCAGACCATGTTTGGAACACTGTTATAAACACATTAACGTGTACCCCGGAAAAAAAGTGTTCATACAGACTTAAATATCTACCTCCAAATTGATGCATTCTATGCCCGTTTTTGAAGGGTACAGTGACAGTAAATCTCTGGAAAACTTCTGGATGGAGTCAGGTATAGTGCCGCCTTGTTCATATGAACCCTGGCGTAGATTTTATTTTATTTTTTTGTAATTATTTTAAATTTAGTTCTGCTTAGTTGTTATTGGCTACAGCGGCAGATGCTAACACTGCGACTGTCTTGATGTAGCAACTGAAGAATTAATTTCTCGTGCTGTTGTCCGCTTCTTGTAATAAAGAGAGGACAGAAAAAAATTTAGATGCACAGGGATTATTAATTACATGCGGTAATTCATCTAGCAACACTGCCAGAATAACACGCGACGCATGCAAAATTGGCTAAGGGAAAACGCTAATTGACAAGGTGACGATATTATCGCAAGATCGCCGCATTGGAATTGGATCCATATTCATTTGTTTACGTTTGCTGTGTTTATTATTCCCCGTTGTGTCACTCATAATAACGGCGAGGCTTCTGGACTGAGAGAGGGAGTGCATCCCCGCCGCCGTGCTGTTTCAGAGTAAGCGGTGACTGACTGATCAAATTAGCCGCGGAAGCCGAGGTGGGAAGAACGGTTTCACGCATTTCATCATCGTTACCTCACTCTCGGCGCCGGCGGCGCTTTCCGAATGTTAATGATCGCGTGGCCCCGCGCTGTCTGTCCAGGCGGAGCACCTGAGTTCTCTCTTTCATGCACCTCTCCTCCCTCACATCGTAACAGCTGACCCAGTCGGCACTTTTTAACACATGGTATTAGTGATTTACATATGCATGAGTGCCCCGGTTCCCAGCCTGCACTCCGTTGTATAGTGATCGGAGTAGCACCTACACTCTGTGATGGTATATATACTCCCATCCTGCGGAAACTGTCAGGGTGACAGCGCCTGGTATTTCAGCGCGCTATTTTTTTAAATTATGTAGAAGAGTAGGCCTGTGACCTCCCTGCTTTATAAAAAAATAATAACGGAGCTCTGCCAGTCTGGCGCCGGAGCAAGTGACAGCCAGCACTTATCTCCTGGAAAATAAACCCTTTACAACGTGTCTGAAATGAGCTGTGGAGTGGGAGGTGACTGTGGAAACACGATCGTGACGTACGCTGTACAGGTAATGAGAGAACAGCTGTTAAGATTGTTCTGTCTTTATATCACCTTTAATAAAAACCCGCAGTTTTTTTGTTTTGTTTTTGTTTTTTTTTTAAATCTGCCTGAACACAACTCAATCTTTAGATTTTATCCCATTGTGTATTTTCACATGGCCTATATTTTAAATTCGTTACTAATTTGTGGCTATTTGCATCAACAAAAGGGTGGCATTATATTTAGTTCAGTGGAGTGGTAAATTGCTAATGCGCTTGTGTGAGTATCCTGCAATTTGGGTGCATAAACACCACCTGTGTGTGTGGATACAATTTTGCCTTGCTTTTAGGAGTTCATAAAAAAAATTAAAAAAAAACAAAGCATTTACTATAGTGACTCAGAGCACTTGTTGCATATATCTGTAGATTATATAAAGTAAAATGGGGGCACACAAGTATAATCGGTTTAAGTTGAGTTTCTGGCCGGTACGGAGCAGCGGAGGGAGCTGGCCCTGTATTTAGGAGAGCGCTGTCCATTCAGCACCTCGAGCACGCTTCCCCCGTCAAGGACAGCTGCAGGACCACGGAGAGCGTCAGTGCGTCAATCACGCTCGTAGGCACGGCAACAGCTGTGACCTGTTGTGAATCAAGGCAGCTGCTGCCCATTGCTGAATCAATGGGTTTTATGTAAAGGTCGAGCCTTCGGCCTTGGGGGGTGGGGGGGGCTGTCTTCATTTTGTGAGTTGCGAAATGTGTCTTGGTCTTTTTTTTCGGTTTTGACATTTTGTTATCTTACATGCTTCATGCAATGTATTGTCTCTCATCTAATCAGCACCAGTAACCACCAAAGCTCTGTCTCACAGCTGTTTTTAAATATGTGCACGCATTAATATTGTGGACGTACTTTAGTAGGAATTATCCATGGAATGACGGCGCGCTGAAACTTTGGCCATGTGTCAAAGACAGCGAGGAGGCAGCGGAGTGGAATTTGATTACTTCCTATGCCTGTAGACTGTGAAATGCAGGAAAGAAAATGTCAAATTTCCATTCAGGATTTGTATTCTGTGATGGTTGAACCTCACAAGGTGTGAGCAGGGAGGGTATGCAGCCTGTGGAGCTCTTTGGACTGAAGTTACACTCATATCTTTCACCGCCTGTCATCACATTAATATTGGGAGGGATTGGAGCCTAATAAATGCTGATTTACTAATAAGAGTAGACAGTTCCTCTCTTGCTGAATCCTCTCCCTGTACTCAAAAGTGTTTTATGGGGGTGAAGAGACTCGCAGGAAAGGGAGGTCAAGATGTGAAGGCCTTTATTTTTCCCACAACATCCTCTGCCAGGCTGAAATAATTGCTTCCCACAAACAGAAACACATGAGCAATTTGTTTGCTGTTTTGAAACCAGATATTAATGCGCTACTGGCAGAGGCACTCAGCAAGCGTACTCAGATTTGTGTTCGCACAGCTGTTCATTTGATCAAGGCTTGGGACAAACTGCACACTGTACAGTTTAGGCAGTATGTTCCTCATGCACAATAAGGTCACCCATATGGATTGCCTATATGGGGTAGTCTTGCATGACTTTTAGCATCACCTGAGCAAGACACCTAACCCCTAATTGCTCCCAACGAGCTGATTGGTACCTAGAATGGCAGCCTTTCACTGTTGGTGTGTGAGTGTGAGTGTGTGTGTGAATGGGTGAATGAGAAGCATCAACTGTAAAGCACTTTGGATAAAAGCACTGTATAAATGCAGTCCATTTACCATTCACTCTTAATGCAGCTGAGGACAAAAGGTGGCGCTCTTTCATGCTCGGTTTTTGGTGGCGGAAAAGACCCCCACAGCGTATCCCACAATGCAAGAGCTGACCAGCGGATAAGAAATGAAGTGTCGGCTCCTTCAAGGCAAGGAATCTGGCCGAGGCAGATAAAGCGGTCTTAAGGTACGGCCGGACAGTGACCATTTCCATTCCCCTACTTTACTTTAAATGTCGATGCGTATTGGTATTTGTTAAAAGTGTTTCCAAATGACAAATTCAAAACACAAACAGAGATTTTGTACGTCTGAAGAGAGGCGCCCTTGGCCGTCGGTTCCATTCCATCTCTAAAGACCGTCTCAGAAGATAGCGTAGGACACGTCCCACAGAACATTTAGGGCAGGATTTGCGCAACCGCAGAGATCTTAAGAGATGGTAAGGTCATGTGCGTAGGTTCGCGGGCCCCGTTCTTCTGTTATATATGGATATATAAATATGCGCTGCCCTTCAGAACTGTCTGTACATTTGGCAAAGAGGAGCGAAAAGGACGATGAGAAATGGCAGTTGTTTATCAGCTTCAGTTTATCTTGCGCTGAGACATATGAGAGAAATATAAGCTTTACCTGAGGTAAAATTGTTCAAAGAAAAAAAAATTATTGAAGAAATAATGTTGTTTTTATGTTGTTTTTTTTTTTTTCAAAAACATTCCTGCTGATATTTATAGTTTACTTTTAAAAGTTGATCTGAGTCTTTGTGTGAGTGGTCATTCCTGACTTCTTGTTTCACTGTTATAAAAAACAATTTAATTAAAAATAGTTTAAATGCCTTTAAAATAGCCATCTCCACCATTAGAGCAATATGTCTGAAGTTTTAAGCAGCTGGAGCTGTTGTGAACTTGACTGTAAGAAGGCGCAAATGTATTTCTGCCCCACGCACAGCGAGGAGGAGGATGGTTTGAGAGCCAAAATATTCTCCAAGGATCACACTTTGAGAATATGCAGCAGCTAGTTTCATCTTGGGGTCGACAAGTTGCAAAAAACTACAATTAGAAACCACCTCCATGCCGACATGCTATTTGGAAGGTTATTTTTTTCCTGTGAGCAATGGTATCACAATAAGATTTTATCATTTCTTCATAAATCCTATGTTCTCTCATATGAATATGAATGAATATTTCTGGAAGATTTCCGACCTGTAAAATTTAGGTGAAATTTGGGGTGTGTCGCCCATGGGCGGTATAGTTGCCCCATGTCAAAACACATGTATTTCCAGTAGGGATGGGCATGACTACTCAAGCATTCGGGTGCCAGAAAGATGTTAGGTGTTCTCATAACTGTCGTTAGGAACAAGACAATTGTAAGTATCTCTCCCTAGCATGACACAGCTGTGGTACCATTAATGTACGCGATCTGAATTACTTCATTAAACATTCAGCTGTAAAAGCACATTCCATATGGAATGTGATATATGTACTCAGCCTATACATTGGCTTCAGTGAATCAATACATAATGGGGGAGCAGCAATCTCGAGAATGGTTTCATACCTCTCCCACTAGCACACCAGAGGGGGCGTGACGCTGGAATGAATGGCTAAATGAAAAAAAATCTACAGGACACCCCGAAGGAAGTGTTTGTTGCACGGGCTCTATCATCACATTATTCAACATCCATCAGAGTTATTTCAGAAGTGCTGTACTGTTTCAGAATCGAATGCAATTCCGCGAAGCCAACGCGGGGTCAAGGGAGATGAAGACGAAACACCTCGGAGGAAGAAATGATCCTCAGCAGAGCCTCGAGGGGGGCGGGAGATTTGCTGGAACGAAGAAACGCAATTACGGGTGATGTGGCGTTTCATATCTGAAACATGAACTAACGGCAACTGTTTTACCTTAAAACGCGTGTAATGATCTGGTTGTATTGTAGACCTTTGGCAGAGCGTTCTGTAATTAAGTACATTAAGGGGCGACATGGCTCAGGAGGTAAGAGCAGTTGTCTGGCAGTCGGAGGGTTGCTGGTTCGATCCCCGCCCTGGGCGTGTCGAAGTGTCCCTGAGCAAGACGCCTAACCCCTAACTGCTCTGGCGAATGAGAGGCATCAATTGTAAAGCGCTTTGGATAAAAGCGCTATATAAATGCAGTCCATTTACCAGTACACATTAATTCTGTGAACAAGTGAATGTCAAGTGAAATGTATGCATCTGTCATCGAAAATATGGTTTCCTGATTGATCTCCATTAAGCATGTCCCTAAGGGAATTAACCCTTTTTCTTAATCCTGGTGCAAAAAGCTATGTCACTGGATAAGCTTGCCATAACAATACCGTATATCGCATAAGTCCCTGTCTGGCTCAGAAATCATTGGATGCTTCAGCACTTCCTGGAATTCCAAAAACTATATTTGATGCCTTAGTTCTGGGAGGATGTCTTGTCTGTGGCTGACAGATAACACTTTAATTAAACACAGAGAGCTATGTAAACCTGCTGCTGACTGTTTATGCATATGCTTAAAGACATGAAAGATTGGGGGATGCGATTAAAAAAATTCAATCTCATCAGTTCACACTACATCAGGCAGCTGCATAACTGCTTTTTTACACACTGAAGAAATACTCTTATAAACAAGTGTCCATAGAGCACACACACAGTAGGGAGAAACAGCTTGCGTACACATTAGAAACACACCTTGATAATATCAAATAAACATGTTTTTTTTAAGCTTTCTTGCCTTTGAATCATAACATGCTCCTCCTTCATACAGGTGAATACAGCATGTTATTCTACCTGTGGATTATTAATAATGAAAATGAGGCTTGTGATAATTTAAAAAATCTGTTGAATTAACGTGAAGCCATTTCACTCTCAGTCTTGTTAGGCTTCAGCACAAGATGAATTGCATGGAAACCGTAACCATGCAGAGGGTCATCAGTTTGGTTGTGAGAGAGATTCGAGGACACTGGCTCCTCCCCCTTGTTTGTTGAATGACGGAAGAGGAATCTGCTTGATTAGAACAACAGCCTGGGTTCAAATGCAGTCGAGTCACCTTGCATATTACTGCAGCTTAATCAGACAGACAGGCCAAACACTGCTTCTGCATCAATGTGAGCTCAAAGTTTAAAGTTAAACATTTTAAAACAGGAGTCTAGGGAACGTGTACTATATCAATAAGTTTAATTACAGCCTCCAAGACAAGTTTATGCAGGATTGAAATGAAACCAGAAATACATTTGTGATCTATGAAGGCCAAGAAACAAGTACGATATAACAACACAGCTGCCTCCCAGGGTCCTTCAGTCTCACACCCATGGCCCAACAAAAGGCAATAAGAATTTATTCCAGCGCGTGCCACATGGCTGTCAATTGGAGGACCGTTATCACAAATCAGACTTTCAAGGAAAGTCTGACACTGAAGCAAAATGTACGCTGAATGGAAATGAAAAGTACTTATTGAGCTTTGAAGTGTTTTTTTTCTTTTTTTTTCTTTTTTTCAAGTGAGCAATGATGGAAGTTCCTTTTCACGGACTCGATTTGAAGCAGAAATCCACTTAAAAACTCGCATTCGCCATGATTTCCCTGGCAAATAAGAGCTGGGAGGGCCGCCTGTCGGGCCACCGTCGGTGCCGCCAGCTGTCTGTCCGCCAGTGTTTTTCGCAAATCATCATTACAGCAGTGGCACCGTGACATTACATTACAGGCATTTAGCAGACGCTCATATCCAGAGCGACTTACACAACGCTTACATAACATTTACATTTGCATCCATTTATACAGCTGGATATATACTGAAGCAACGACAGTGTCCCACCCAGGTAACGAACCTGTGACCTTTAGGTTACAAGACACCTACACTGCCATATACTCTGGTAGACTGCTGCACCAGAGCCATCCAAGTATTTTACACATTTACAGCAAATTATCCATCTCCAGTGCTCTACTGTAGTCTGCAAGCAGACAGCTGCCTCTCTTATCACACTGAGGTACAGTCCAGTTTTCACTGCACATGCTTGCGTACATTTACACAGAAAGTGTTGGTTTCATCAATACGAAAGTTAACATGCGCAAGATCTAACATTTATGACTGATAGGTCTTGCATATGCATGTATTCTTGTGGTATAAAAGTGAGAGTCAAGTTATGACATATGCTGATTAATACTGAAATATGACAATTTCTCGGATCATTGTGCACGATTACCCATTGTAAATGTATTTTAATGATGCCACACATTCATGTTTCAAATATTCCGTATTTTCATATTGCAACCATCTGTCAAAGACTGCTTATATTTTATGATCACATTAAATTTATTATTATTTTTATTATTTTGACATTCAATGGCAAAGATTGTCTGCTTTATTGCATCTACCTCATGTAAAGAAAGAAATGTTTTCAATTAGCCTTTTAAAACTAGCTCTGTCAAAAAGCTGAACCGTCCAAACTTTTGATGTGTGACATCGACAAAATGTCATCACATGCTTCTTAATGCTTTATTGGCAGTTCTCTAAGCTCACCTCTCTCTATCTTTATGCAAAATCAATACAATGTAAACCCACGAAAGACGATAAAGGTGCTCAACAGACCAAAAAAAGAGCTTCCCAGTGATTTAGGGATCTCCTAAAGCAAGTAAAATGCAACATTAATTACAGAATGACTTCTCTGCAAGAGGTTAATTTCAGCGCCGTGTGCACTGAAAACTCAAGGTCTCCAAAGCGATAGAGCTAATGAATTTCAGTGTGTCGTTTCTGAAGAGGTTTCACATTTGCATTTTCAGAGTTCCACAGTTTTTCAAGTGTCTTTCAAGTGACAAAGCAACGTGCCAGCATAACCACACTTTCCTCACAAAAAAAGAAAAATTGTTTATTGAACAACAAACGGATATATTTGTTGAATTTTTCTTGGATCTGGGAGCATACGAGGTTGCCTAAAATTCCACTCACTCCCACGTCCCAGCACACTAAAGTACACTGAAGAAAAATCCATCAGGGAGAACTTCAGTTTCATCTTCATCGTTAATTCAGTGCATTGTCATGTCTGCCTGACTCCCATTCCAAGGTTTCCTTCAAGGTGATGCATGGTTCAGTGTGATGCCCTTCATGCACAAGAACTGATGTGACCAAAGGCAAGAATACGGGTTGAGGAAAGACAGTTTCTCTGGGTGAAAACATTTTTCTTCCCCCTCAATAGAGAATAAATATTTATGGCGGAATTCACAATGGACCCCTCTGCAGCTTAATACAATTTAAAATCTTAAAATCAAATCATTTTTATTTAGTCTATGGAGTGCTTGCAGACTAAAGATGTCTATCAGTTTGTGTCATTTTCAGCACATGGAGAAGAATGTGGGTGAGGACACACAGGGAAACTACCACTCCCATGATCCTCTTCTCACAGCCCCACAGCTCTAGCTCCTTCAAATTGGCAGCAGGAAATGCCATTTGGCCTAGGGGGCTTCCTGTATCTGACATTGTGGTGCTATGAGAGCAATGCAGGGGAAGCCATAAACTGACATATCAGACATTGGTTTCTAATAAATGGGTTAGTGTGGGTTCATCCATGTCTGATTGACAAGAGGAGTCACAATGGACCAATTATGCGCCTGTGTGCTAACAATTCCCCAATCCTGCGTTTCCACATGGGGCTTCATCAGTATAAACCCTGTAGAACTTTTTTATTTATTTATTTTTTGATATGAACAACCTGGTCTGACCTTAGGAAACTTAAAAGACCCTGAAGATAGTTTTCACGGACTCTGCGCACACAGAAAACTTGTCTGATCGCCAAAGGTTCGGCCCATCATGTTTGCAAAAAGTTAAAACGGTTGTCGTGGGTTAAAGGAATTATTATATTCATGTATGTATAATTTCAGGATGTTGGGCTCTACTGACTGCTTGAATCCTAGTTTGCTGAATCAATTTACTTCTGAAATAAATTTGATGAAACCTCACATTCATTCTTAATATGAATGCAGAAGCTCTGCCAGATGTGCTTGATGCTGGTGTGTTTAAAAAATGCATAACAAATGCTGTGATTGACTTTTCATCCTAAACCATAGATGAAAGCTTGCTTAGTCTGCAAAAATTACCGTGTCATTCTTGAGCAGTGCTCCCTTCCCTTTCATGTCTTTGTATGTTCCCACTTTTAAAACTGAACTTCGATTGATTGAAATCTGCTTCTGACAGCTTGCTCCATAAATATGGATAATTAAATTCTGTGGGCGGTCACAAAAAAAAAAAAAAAAAAAACCCAAATGCACTGTAAATGAGCACATATGATATTGAGAGGAAAACAAGAATCAGATCCAAATGAAATTAAAATGTACATTCATCAAAAATAAGTTGCTAAAACTTCAATCAGAGTAAATTACAAAGAGGGCCAATGTGTGTTAGAGTCGTTCTGCTCCTCGGAGTCACAAACGGGTTGTTTTGAATCATTTACTCCATAATTTAACAAGGTTTATTGAATATGGAGTCATTCTGATGTAAACATGCATTGCAGCTGATTTGTTGCTATTCAACTGCTCGGTGTTGTACTGAAAATGTGAGTGTTTGGTATGTACATATTTACATATCTGCATATCATAATTCACAGCAACAGAGTAATGCACATGTTTTAATTTATTTTTTCATAATGATCTGTTTTGCCAACTCATTATTCTTTCTTCCACTGTTCTGCTTCTGGTTGTTCAGAGCTGCCTGAGAAGCATGAACTCAACTTGTTCCTCTGTCTGGGCAGCAGGGTCAGGGGGTCAGTTCTCCAAATTCAGCTCCAGTTGCCTTCTCTCTCTGCATGTATATTGGAAATTATTGAACTGTTTAACTACAGAGAGTAGAAATTCAATTTTCTGGAAAAATGCAAATTTCAATAACTCCACGTGTCACGCATAGTTCAAGATGTAAGTGTCTCAGTTCAAAATCCGTTCCAATTCCATCGCTTGACATTCCTTGAAAATCCAGTTCACATGGAAAATTCTCCTGTTGGAGTCTCAATAGCAATTATCCCATTCATTGTTATTTGTATTGAAACTGACCCACCGTCTGGCTGGACAGTACCATAAAGACTCCAAGCTGGAAAAAAAGTTGAGTTTGATGGCATTTCAGAAAAGAACACAGTGTATTTATAAATAATCACAGTGTATTTATGAGCCTCTTATCATTCATTTGCATTTCTGTATCCCCCTGGACCACTCCAACTTGGTATGAACCAGCCATTTAATTTACAGCCTATTTATAGCTGGGCCTGGTACTGTATAAATACTGCCTCCAGCAGCGCGTTATTTCATCACCATTCCCAGGATTCCATTGTCTGATTTCCGTTGGGCTGAAGCGTTTCCCTTCCCATGCTCTGCTCACCCACTCTGTCTACTTCTCCCTCCCATTGGGGACGCCTGCCGAAAAATCTGCGAAAATTCGTTTCTAGGGGTGCGTCCTAAAACTCGTCCTGTCCTTCTTTCTGTCCTTGATAAGCGATCGGGAAGTTGCAAGACAAGCTGCTGTCCTAAGGTATGCCCAAATTTTGAGGGAGAAAAAAATGTTTCCTTCGTGCAGGGTGTGGTTTTTTTTTTGCTTGTTTCTCCCTGCAACCCTCCTCATTTTCTCCCAAAAATCTCCACTCCACTTATTCCATTTTCTTTGTTTCCAGTGTTCAGTTTCTGTTATTTATGGAATTATGTCACAAAGCTGCAGAGAAGACCATCAAGAGTCCATTAAGCATGTAATGCAGGTAAGTATGTTACACCAGAGGTGCTAGCCAGTTTAGCTTCTTGCCCTACACTACCTGTTCTTTTATCAAACATTAAGCAGCACTTTTAATTTGGTGTAATATCTGTAATATCTGACTAAAGGCATAACAGACAGTCAAACATGGGAGTGAAAGAGGGAATGTAGGGGGCGGAGACTTTTACTTTGACGATTCGATTAATCAAAACTCAAGTCAATTTTTTCCAATAAAGTATAAAGCACTACATATAATGAAACACACAGAAATAACAATAAATCACCAGAAAAACCTCAAAATCACACGAACACCAGGCTCCTGTTACGGCACCATCTTAGTGCGTGTGTGGGGCTCTGGGTCTGGTATCAAATCCAGAAAGAGCCAACGCAAATTAACTCCCTAGCAACTCCTGCTGGTCATTGAGCTGAACTGTGAACACATGAACTGTCATCCTCCGACTCGTGTCTGTGTGAGGCCAAGTTGTGAACGGTGGTGTGATGAGAAGCGGTGGAGATGTCATATGCTTTGGAGGTGCATGCAAATCACCACAGAATGCCCCCTATATCAGTTCACCCCAACCCCCCCCCCCCCCCCCCCAGCCACAATAAATAGCACTCAAGAATAAAAATGACAAAACTACATGGGCCATCGATCTTTCTCATTGTTATCGGCATTAAACTTAATGTTCTTATTCACAGTGACTCCAACAACTTCCTAAAACTGTGTCCGATTTTTGAATCGTCTGCATAAAATAATTTATTTTGTTATTTTGCCACTATTACAGCAGTTAAATCTATCGTGTTTCATCCATTAAACTCAGCTCTTCACTCATTCGTGGAAAGGGATGTTCCTTTCATCTGTGCTAATTCGGGGCATGGAATTCATCCGCAGTTTGCCATTTAAAAAAAAAAATAAAAAAGTAATCCGGTGTCATCTAAGAGCCAGATGTGTTCAGATGTCACTCAATATAAACACAATTACCAGGCCCTCTGTTTGAGACTGTCATCTGACTAAAAGTCATCTCCCTTAACCCCGCACTAGATGGCCATCCAGGACCCGGTTTCCGAAGGCCAATTTCTTTCTTTCTTTGGTGACATTTTGCTGTGATGTGAAGAGAGCACAAGCCTCAAACAGCCCACCTGCGCCTAGCCGTGATAACGGCAGCTTTTAGCAATAGCTTGCATCCTCCATATTAAGGTTCCACTTGTGCTTTCTCTCTGTGGTTATGGGAATAGGTAGCACAATACTGCACAATTATGCCTGCACCGTTTTAAAAATATTTTAATGCCCCCCTTCATTTCCAGGGGCCATTCCCATATCGCTCTTAGTACAGCTGTAAAAAATCCCAGCATTCTCTGCTCCAGTTCCTGCTTTTATACGCTTCCTGGTTAAAAGCAAGTAACGGCTACCACTTAGTTCTAAAAACAGCTGATATAAACTTTAAAAGTTTTTTTTTTCTATCAATTTCTGAAGTTAGTACTGCCACATAATGGGAGAGCAGCCATAAAATATCTGTGATGCTAAATGAGACAGAAGTGTAGAAACTGTAAATATAGCTCAGCTGTTACTGCGGGCTTTGAAAGCTATTCATCAAAGACAAACACTGACCGACGCAGTGTCCTTGTGTCTCACTTGTGAGCTGTTAAAATCACACATTAGAGGACGTTACCATGGTGTTGCTGTTGAAACTCTAGGCCTTGGCTGGCTTTAAACAGCGGGAGTAGAGAACTGTCCAAGGCCTGCTGAAAATGTGTGGCCTGTTTATTGCAGACCCTCTGGAAACGGTATCACTTGTAATGTTAAATTTATTTATTTTATTTTATTTAACCTTTATTTAACCAGGAAATCCCTTGAGATTAAAATCTCTTTTTCGAGGGAGACCTGGCGAAGATAGCACACCATTCAAAGTTACAAAAAAGTAAATGAATAAAATCGAGCGTGTTAAAAACAGACAAAGGACAACAGATACATAATACAAAATCCAACTTATGAATAACAATTGCACTCTTCGGTTACGCAGTTTTTTACCAGAGCTTTGAACTCTCCCAGAGAGACAAAATCATTACGCTGTAGTGTGTACTGAAAATGAACAGGATTATAAATAAAATGGGGAGTCATGCAGCTGTGTACTCTCAGGTTTATGGCTATAACTTGCTCTGAAACAGACTGTTAAGCACAGATTCTTCTGCACTACAGAACTGCAAGCCGCATTGGGACTAATGTTATGTCATTTATTTCTTAATAAGATGGGTCGGAACCTCCAGTCCTGGAGGGCCGCAGTGTCTGCAGGTTTAACTCCAGTCCCGGAGGGCAACAGTGTCTGCAGGTTTAACTCCAGTCCAGGAGGGCAACAGTGTCTGCAGGTTTAACTCCAGTCCAGGAGGGCAACAGTGTCTGCAGGTTTAACTCCAGTCCAGGAGGGCAACGGTGTCTGCAGGTTTAACTCCAGTCCAGGCGGGCTGCAGTGTCTGCAGGTTTAACTCCAGTCCAGGAGGGCTGCAGTGTCTGCAGGTTTTTAGGTCTCCTTCCAATAAGCAGCCAGTTTAGGCTTGTTTGTCAATCAATGACTTGAACTGAACACCCTGCAGAAAACCAGCAGACACTGCAGCACTCCTGGAGTTTGTTTTTTTTATTTATTTAAAAATCCCACCTGAATTTGGAATGTGTCATTTCTGTCAATGTGTTCAGGTACTGTATGCCCCCTGTGGATACCTCGAGAGAGTGAGCACAACTCGCGGTTTTCCTCCAAAAAAAAAACACGGTGTCAATTCTGCTTCATTTCATATCACAGTACCACAGTCTGAGCATGTGCAGGGCAGGGGCGGAGGAGACCCAATCAGAGCAGACCACAGGCGCCCAGACAGCACAACAGAGTTCATTTGAGCAACTGAATGCTGCAGCAAGCCCTGCTGACTGAATCCCACCCAGGTGATCTTGAAAAAAAATGTTAGAAATGGACTAACACAAGGTTTTTAAGTGCTAAATGCATTTCTGATGTGTAAAGATGAATAAACTGAACATATGAAAGAAATGTATTTATTTAAAAGTGAGTTTCCATGTGTTTCTTTTTTTCTCTCTCTCTCTCTCTCTCTCACTGAAGGATTTCTCTCACTGAAGGAGAACACTTCTGTGTTCTTTCTGTTTTTTTTTTTATGCGTCACCTGGTTATAGGTGTTGAAAAGTTATCCCTTCTGAGGAGCGGAAACTGGTCCATTCAGCCTTTCTTTTCCTCCAGCTGTTCTGCAAAACCTGCAAGATCCCACCCTGCTGTGCTGAATCACATCCTGACATCTTAGGCTAAATCCTTCCTTAAGGAGCAAAAAAAAAACCAAACTCTTTCTGACCCCCATTTAGCCATTATTGCATGAGCTTGTATATAAACTATCATAAAAGTAAGACTAAAGAGGAGACTTAATCATCTTTAATCATCTGGCTTTACGAGAGACAGGTATAGCCATTATGGACATTGATTAAATGCTGTTGGATGATCATTCACAACCAACCCAAGGGTTCTCAAGTACCTCAGACAGATTCTGAAAGGGGGAATTTGTCGCACTGAATGACCGAATTGAGGCTGCATGCAGAACTGAGGCATTTTGTCAAAAGTAATTATGTTAATGATGTCTGCTAGACAAATTTGAATATTTCAAACCTCAATCAGCTGGACACTTTATTGCATTATATTCTCTGAGCAGATGCTCGCATGCAGAGTGACAAAGTAGCAGAACATAAATGCACTCACTTGATTTACGAGCGATACTGCCAGACCTGGCTAATGTTTTCAACAATAAAAGGCACAGTTCTGTAGTTCTGTTGGCTGAGACTGAGGGGAAACAACAAGGGTGTTGAACAGGAAACTCTCTCTCTCTCAGTCAAATTCAAATTCAAGTTGCTTTATTGATAGAAAATACATATGTAAATATTTCCAAAGCATCAGAAATCAATTAAAATACACATGTACAGGGAAATACTAAAAACGGTGAACATTCTGAAAACACAATAACAATATTAATGTTAAATCAACACAAGCATGTCATTTTTTAAAGAAAATTTAAAAAATAATAATAATACCTATAACAATGTGATCTCTTTCTCGCCAATCTCTTTATCCAGCACCTTCAGCACCATAGACAGCAGCCACAGCCCAGAGCGATCACCATAGGCAGCAGCCACTGCTCAGAGCGATCACCATAGACACCAGCCACAGCCCAGAGTGATCACCATAGACAGCAGCCACAGCCCAGAGTGATCATCATAGACACCAGCCACAGCCCAGAGTGATCACCATAGGCAGCAGCCACTGCCCAGAGTTATCACCATGGACAGCGCAGTAGTGACTGCATAATTCAATCACCAGGAGTCGGCTGTCATCGCAAGCAAACAGCAGCTGCAATTCAAGGCTTCATCCTTCATCAGCACTGGATAGACGGGGCCCCCGCCCGAGGAACAGGGAGCTTGCGACTCTGCACGGTAACAAGTGTTGCTTTCTTTCTCAGATCTGGAAGCCACCTAGCCCGGTGTGATTCCTAGGACCCACCTGACTTTACATTACATTACCTGTAACATTACAGGCATTTAGTAGACCCTCATATCCACAGCAACTTACACAACTTTTACTTACCATTTACATTTGCATTGCATTTATACAGCTGGATATGTACTTAAGCAATGCAGGTTAAGCATCTCGCTCATGGGTACAATGGCAGTGTCCTACCCGGGAATCAAACCTTTGACCTTTAGGTTCCCTTAGGTTCCAGCTTCTTACCCATAATACTACACTGCCACCGGAACCCCCGGCCTTACTTACCCCTACTTGCACTAGCTTGGCCTCTTGTACCAAGTCACCTGACCTTTCAACATCAGGCGCTTGGGCTTCTCCCCACATCCCACAATTCCCACTGTCATGTAAAAACAGACACGCCTACGCTAACCACGCCCACAGGGCTAACATTGGCTCCTGTTAGCCTGTATGCAGCCTCTCCGTGGTGGTGCCTGTGATGGCTTTTACAGTGCGTGCGAAGTAAGACCGTGATGATGTGCTCCATTACCTACCACAGGAGCCCCTAATTGAGATATATTACAAGTGATCTGCTATTAGAGATGCATAAATAAATCACACACAGAGACGACAGGGAGTTCATTTTTTTCCAGATTCTTTCCTCTGAACACGAATCCCACACTGATGTCAACAGGAAAGCATCACAACACCTTCCCGACACAAGCCAGTGCTACCCAGAGAAGGCTTCAAGATCTGTCAGATGTCATTTGGAATGGCTGTCCCAAAATTACACAAAATGCCTGCTTCACGATTACTGGCCCAAAGACAATAATGTCAATTACAATATGGTCCATCGTTCAAGTTAATCCATGATACCAGTTCACATACCGCAGTACATAACTGAATTAACAAGCAATTTTTCTAAATCGGTTATGTACTGTGGTATGTGAATGAAACCAAAATGAATGATCTCTTTTTTGGCATAAAGGTCAAAAATTAATTACGACCTATTTTTCTCAATTCCTCAATGAAAACGTCAACTGATTGTATGTTATGGTTAGTAGGATCCTTCCCTGAAAGTTCTCAGGGGTCTGCAGGATACCAGTTAGAAGGTGATAAAAATATGTGCTCGTCAAATTTGACCTGTTAAGACTGCTGCACGCGTTCGAAGTTCAACGATTTGAATATTCAGGGATGTCTGCTCTGAAGCCTACAGGGGCGGGGCAGTGGATATGAGTGAGTGGCCTAAGCTCGAGGGAAGCCATTTTCAAATGAGCGGTTTTAAGACCCTGTGAGGGAGTGCATTTTCAAATGAGGGTTTTAAGGCTCTGTAATAGGAGCGTGTATGAGTTAAAGGCAGCTCTTGTCCGTATTTCAAGCTTTTTAACAAGGTAGTTGGGCACGACTTTCGATAGCCGCGAAAATCCTGCACCTGTTCCTCAGCCCATTAAGCATAACCAACACCCCCCCCCCTTCCCGCCCCACCCCCCATCGCACCCCATTTCCTCTGTTTCCCAAACATAGCATCTCTATTCATAAGTGAATATATTTGGTTTATTTCAGGGGTGGGCAGTTCCAGTCCTGGAGGGCTGGTATGCACCAATTACCGAGGCTAAATGGGAAAACAGGCTGTAAACACCAGCACTGTATTCACTCGTTGACTACATCACAGTAAAACGTTTCATGTTGGGACACAAGAACGGTCTTCGGGTTGCTATTCATGCACGCATCAGGAAATGGGGCTGAAATGTCAGGTGATGTAAATAAAACTTAATTGGCTGGGCCAATTAAGTAATTAAGGCCAGGAGTTGGCATGGAAACCTGAAACAGACTCGTTGCCCACCTCTGGTTAATTTCATTAATATTAATTAATTGCATTTTATTGGTTGCTTAGATCATTTTGAAGAATTGAGGAACTGTCACTCCGTCACACATGTTTTTGGGATTCTTTTGCATTTTACAGCCCTGGATGAAGTGCAAGTGATGGGCGCACAGGTGCATTTTTACCTGCCTGTGAGATGGCCTGAATGGCTTGAGGAGCAGCTCTCTTCTGCGTGCTTCTGCTTCAGAAGCAGGCTTGCGTCCTCAGCAAAGTCTTCTCGCAGTTCCGGTCTTTTGCTAATGAGGACTTGCGGGCACTGCTTTCAAAAACAACTTTGCTGGCATGTCTGTGGTCGCTTGCATTTTTTGTTTTTTTGCATTTTCTTGTGGGCAGAACCTACACCATTGGAGTTCAATCGGGGCTTTCACAGGAGGGTCACACCAGGAGATTTCAATGAATATTTCAGCTAAAGCTTTGGCCGTGGTTACAAGTAAGATAAGTAAGCAGGATAACTTTTTAGCTTCAAATTTTTAACAAAAAAATTGAGAAGTTGGGTCTAAATGTGGTTACATCATTATTTGAACTGCTTTTTCACAGAAGGCCTTGGCGAGCAAACAACTGCAACCTGAGGCAACCTGTGTGTATGTGTGTGTGAGTGTGAGTGTGAGTGTGTGTGCGTGCGTGCGTGAGTGTGTGTGTGTGTGTGTGTGTGTGTCTGTGTCTGTGTCTGTGTCTGTGTGTGTGAGTGTGAGTGTGAGTGTGAGTGTGTGTACGTGTGTGTGAGTGTGAGTGTGTGTGCGTGCGTGCGTGTGTGTGTGTGAGTGTGTGTGCGTATCCTTTTGAAGTGGCATTACAGCTTGTGGCCCACTTTAATTCAGACGTACATATTTGCTTTAGTGGACCACAGACACAATCAACGAAGGCCGTGTCTTTCGCAGTTCCACAGATGTAAATTAAAGGTAGAAGATTATAGAGGTGTATTAATGTCCTTGCTTTAATAATTGTGGAACTATAATTTAATCAAAATGCGGCCATTGCCTTTGATCTGGATCGTAATGTGTTGCTTTTATCCTTATCTAATGTATTTTAATTGATGTGATTAAACAATCATCTTGCTCCAGTGAGCACCTTGGTAATGAGCTACTCACTGCCCCAGATTTAAAATTATTCTGACAGCCCTTTTTATTATTTTTTACAAAATGACAGAAACTGAGACTACACATGGCCAGCTAAAACATATGTACACAGACCACCAAAAAATTGGTATAAATCAATGATTTCCACAGCTCTCCTCAAAAGTTATCAAGCAACTGAAAATCAGGCAGTTTCACTTTATCTTGTTGATATAGTTTTTACTCTCGGGTGAATCCTATTCCTGTTCCGCTGAGCCGCCAGGCCTCACAAAACGAAAGGAACGACTCTATTTCCCTTTAACAGGAAGACTCGGGAGTGAAAATTAACCCCTACACTGTCCTGTCCCTTCCCAATCCTGCTAAAAAAAATGTAAATTTTTAGACCTGTCCTGTCCTGAGCCGTCCCATTCCCACAGGGAGCACAAGTTTACAGCCCTGTCTAACATCACACCAATCAATCAATCAATCAATCAATCAAATTTTATTTATATGGTAAATAATTCACAGTAAGTAAATCACAGCTATTGTCACAATACGCTTCACAGACAACTCTGGCCTAAACCCCCACAGGAGCAAGCCTAAAGAAACAGTGGCAAGGAAAGAACTCCCTGTGGCAGATGGGAAGAAACCTCGGAAGGAACCAGGCTCAAGGGGGGAACCCATCCCCCTCTGGCCGGCTCAGGGTGTAGATTGGTGATCAGCATGGACAGCGATGATCAGCAATGACATGGCATTTCAAGCTATTGTGATGCTTACAATTGAATAACTTGGACACACAAAATGGCTGTTCATTTATATCATCATATTGCAAAAAAAAAAAAACACGTAGCTCATATACACAAATCAGATCTCTGTACACCTCTAGCTAACCTCCATGGGTGGGAAGTGGTAGGATAATTAAGAAATACTGTAAGATAATATAAAGAATAAAATACCCTGTAAGTCGCCTCTTAACATTCTACTTTACATCAACACGCCTGACCTCCATATCAATTTACTGTTAAATTACTGTTTCTGGAAGACTTGGACGGTTTAATTGAGGTAAGTAACGGTTACAGAGCTCAGAAGCTTAATACACCATAACGTCTCTGGGGTTTACAAGAGGAGGGAAATTGCAGGCTGGGAACTTAATAGGCCATATAATCATAAACCAAATATATATACTTGTTGGTGAAGTTTAATGCTAATTTAATCTTCAGTGCGAATGCTGCTTTGATCATTCCTACATTTCACTAAAAACAACGATGACAGTCATTTTGGGCTTTTTTGGTGAAAATGGTTCAGCAAACACAGAATGGAGTATTTCTCATCCAATCAGAGCAATCAGCGGTGGATGTTTGCATTACCAGGGTTGGCCGGCATAATTGGGGGTGTGTCTAAAGACATCTCTGCTCTGAAAACGTGATCTTGCATAGTTAGTTTGTTCTCATCCAACAAAACCATCTCTTAATTGCTGGCTCTCTGCATAATTTCAGAAGATCTGATACATCCGGTAAGCAGGTGAGAAGCCTATATGTATTTTATAAATACTGCACATTCATTCATTACAGAAATTTCTGAAATCTTAAGTGCATAAAAAGAGCAAATTAAGCATATATATTTTCATATCTGTGTGCACAGATCAGATTTATTTTACTTACGTTTCCACATCTCAACTTTACATTGTTCTTTCAGTGCCTATTTGTCACACTAAATGCAGGCATCTGCTTAATATATAAAATAATTACATCATGAAAAATGCTTTAATATAATATAAAATCAATAAAAGGCAAAAGACTGAGTTTCCCGTTGTTAGTGTGCACAGTGAAGTGATGGAAAGCACACATCTCAAGAGAGATTTCTTTGTGCGAAACTTCACATTTTAACGGAGTAGAATAAAAGTTTTTAACTTAGATATTTCCAAATTACAGTAAAGTGGCAGTTCTCCCTCATTAATTCAACACTGGAGGCTAATATGTTTATTTCTCTCACTCTGACAAATAAATTGCTCCAGACAGCGCAGCTAAATACATTTCCAGTTTAAGTGTATAATGTTTTTTTTTCCTTTCATATTTAAATAATGTTTTGTACAAGTTACTTACTTTTAATCGTGTTGTCTGGAGAGACTCCAGCTGATTGACTTTGCAAAGGCCTGGAAGTGAAGTTCAGTGTGCTACTGTGCTCGATGTATGAAACATCTTACCTGGCCTGGGACTGTCAGACTTTAATGCCGTGTCGGAGCCACACATTCGAAATATACCTTTTGGTGAAATGCATCTCATTTCTTCTAAAGTGTAGCAGCTAAAGCTGAAGTGAATGTAATGTTAATCTAGTGTTAAACTGGCCATGTCTCATCTTGAAGCATAGTCTCCGGTAACACAGCAAAGAGTAGTATAGCTGGTCTTGTAACCTAAAGGTCACAGGTTCAATTCCCAGGTCGGACACTGCCGTAGTACCCTTGAGCAAGGTACTTAACCTGCAATGCTTCAGTATATATATATACAGCCGTATAAATAGATGCAATGTAAATGCTATGCAAAATGTTGTGTAAGTCGCTCTGGATAAGATCATCTGCTAAATGTAATGTAATGTAATGCAAAGAGCCTAATTTCTAAAAACCAAAGTAACTATGCCTACAATTGAGAGCATAAAAGAACAAAATACTCATCTTTACTTTGGTTTCTGGTAGTAGTATAACCAAACATTGCTGGCTTACTTTGAGTTATAATTCTTAACTTTTCAAAAGCCCTGTCGTGCTTTCCAAACTGGTCTTCCAATCTGGCACAGCAATACAATTCCCATCATGCCTGTTGCCAGCATCTTTCCAGAAGCGATAGACAATGACTTTGCAATGAATGATGGGAGCTTGAGGTGAGGAGAACATGGAAATGATTGTGTATGCTCTTTCAATGTGACGTTTAAGATAGGAATACACTTCCTCATATAATACACACATTTGATTTAGAAATCGCAAAGACTACAAAAAGTAGCTGAGAACATGAATGTTGACGCACATATAGTTTTCAAATAAAAAAGTATAGCAGAGGTTTTTCCATCTACATGATACAGAGTAATTTGTATGAATTGTAAGAGCTCTTTTCAAGTAGGTGTTGCAAGCATGGAGCTGTGGGTCATTCACTCTCATAAGCAGATAGCAGAATTATGTTGTTTGGCATTTCCGGGAATTTTTCATTTAAGGCACTCCTTTGATTTTCTTCAAAGAGGCAATGGCTGTTCCTCTTCCCCGAACGACCCGACAACAACACATCTCTCAGCGATCTGAAATCACTTCAGTGAAGGCTGATAATTACTCGAGCATCAAGCATCTCCCTGCTTGCCTGACTAACCTTGACAGACTCACAGCACAATCAAAGCTCTCGTGGACCTCATTACAAAACATTCAGTTCCTTTACTGAACCCTGTAAGATAAAGTTTAGTTGACAGAAATGTGTAAATAAATCCCCGTTCACTCTCACCTGTGTATAGATAAGTGGGCAGAAACAGCTGAAAAAAGATTATTTAACATTTCAATGGGAATCTCAAGAAAATACATTTCCAATGGTAGCTTTTTCTTTAGGTTCAGCTTATAAATGAGACCACATTGAGAAAAGTTTGTGGGATGCTTAAGGTATACAGCCAAAAAGATAAATTATTTATACAACTATATTGTTAAAAATAAGTAACACCTGAGTTTGGCTACATTGAGAATACTGTGCAAAGTGTTGGATTTGCATTTTTAAAAAAACAATGCATCTATTTGTACTCAGTGATTATTTTCAACTTAAGAACTTGTTTAGATTTGCATAAATCCATTAGGGTTGGCCGGATCTGGACCGTTTAAGAAAAATGCACTTAATTTAAAAGGTTTACTTTAATTGAACAAGTTTAGTCAACTTTAAAGCACTGCGAAAAAGCATTTAACAACCATATCTCCACTGGGGCTTCTGACATCATTCAAACAAATCCAAAGTGCAGGCTGTTCTCTACACACATTTAACTTGGTGTTTTTTTCCCCAAATCAGATCAGAGCTCTGTTTTACAAAGAATTACTGAGTTAGCTGTATAAGTGCACCGAGTAAAACCCGGAACCCTCCCAAATCGGGAACATGGACTGAAATAAAAATTGCGCACTTATCCAGTTAACTCGGTAACCTGGCTTTGGCCCCAGAGGCCTCTTACAATACAGGATCAATACAGGAAATCTGTACAGCCACAGAGTCGTTGTGAAATAACAATCTGTGAAGTACTTCATATGGTGATGAACACCCAGGCTTTTTGTCTTCAGCTGAACCTAGCTTGAAGACTAGAGCTCAAACACTGAAGCCGTACAGTGCCATACCGTGCCATGCTGTGCCATTCTGTGCCGTACCATGCTGTGCCGTACTGTGGCCTTTGCTGGAGTTACCCACGCTGAAGAGACACTGAAGGTGCTGGCTAAGCGTAAATTCCCAAGGGCTGTCATTCATTACTTCACATTCAGCACACTTCGCTGCCACTCTCAACCAGAGCAGCTTAAACAGAGAACATCTGCGTTAGTCTCAGCAATACAAAAGCGAGCAAAACTATGCAAGCCTAGCCTCGGTGTTTCTGTTTCTGTATGGGGCGGACTAGGTCTCGGCGGGAAAAAAAATACAAATAAAAATTATGATTCATATAGGATAGCTTTGGGAGCAGTGGGATGATGCACATGAGTCAGAAATCAATTTTAATTCTTTTGAGACTTGTCTGCCCATGCATAAATGTTCAATTTTAAACAAAGCCTGTGGCTAGTTTCCATTGTACCTTGCTGATTCTGCAGATAAGGTTGTGACTCTTATAAACTTACACAGTGCATGCATGTGAGCAGAGCCGTCCCTGACCTTTTTTGGAACCCATACAAAATTTTATTTGGACTCCTCTCCCAGGATGATCATGAGCTGGGAGGAGGAGGAGGAGGTGGAGGGGTGGTTGGGGGTGGTGGAATTGCAATTGTGGAACCCAGTGGCTGGGCCCCTTGAAAGCTTTAATACCCTCACCCCCCCCAGTGCAGGTGAATAACAGTACTAATCCCACACGCATGTGAATAATGGTAATAATCCCCTAGTAGCTTTTTCTTCTATTATTGGCTGCCAGTTTTGTATATTGTATATTTGGGCCTACGCAAAAACTTGGTCATACATTAAACCTTGTGCAATGGCATGCCATGGCATTCAGGTCATGAATCATTTTCTCATTACCTTTAAAAGCCAGGCAACCAGCCCATTTATATCACAACCTTGATATTACCATACTCTTTCACCACTCTAAAGTTCATTACTAAGCGCCCAGAGACAAGTTCTCACAAGTGAAGGCCATATCACTGGACCAACTGACTACCTTATACACTGAGAAGCACACTCAAAGTGATTGCCCCTCTTAAGGGAAGAAAATGGCATCTGAAAAATCGTGCTTCATACAATATGTCTCATGCCCTGAAGCAGTCATTAAGGCAGTTGGAGAAAAGGAGGCGCTCCACTACATGAGTGGCAGTTGGACTCGCACGGAAAGATGGCCGCCTTCAAAACAAACAGGCCCTTGGATCAGCAAGATAATCATATTTTTCAGATCTGGTGGAGGATAACAAATATAACCCAACACGCTGGACAAAGATAATAAATATAACCCAACACGCTGGACAAATTTACAACAAAAAAACAACATAATCAGAAAGGACAAGCTATCCTACTATATCCTACATTCCCTCTTCTGATATCAGTTCTCAGCATCTGTAAAGAGCCATAGGCAGGAAAAAGGAAGTTAGGAACTACAGGAAGAAGCTTTGACTTTGGCTTTAACTATTTTAGTTCTATTGATGTTAATAAGGTGACCAAACTGGTTACGTCCTTGAAACAATCTACCTGACTCCTAGACCTGATACCAAAATTGGTTAATGTACTTCTCTCTTTGCTTGGCCAACAAAATAAATACATAAAAATAACACATTCCTATTATACTATGCGTGACTGAGTCCCAGAAAGTCATCGTTATTTATATATCTAAATCTTGATCCTGAAAATTAGAAAAATTACAGACCTCTTTCAACCCTTCCTTTATCAAAAAATCATTAGGGAAAACTGTTCAGCACACACTCGAGTTCAAACCATAGCTTAAATACTCTCCAGTCAGGGTTTAGATATCGTCATGGCAATGAAACAGCACTTCTTAAAACTGTAAGCTCACTCTCCATTCGCTGATATGGGGATGCCGTTAGCCAGGACGCTATTGCTGGCATAAATCAGGTGAAAGTACTTCAGTTCTCCTGCGTTATCAGTCGCTCTGGATAAGAGCTGAATGAATGCGGTGTAATGCGATGTACTGCTCTCATCAGTCTGTAACTCTGCATCAGTACTTTTCCTGCTTGCCTTTGAGATCACCATGTGAAAATACACTTCTGTACATTTCCTTGGCTAACAGAGACTCCGTAAGGTGTCTGAATTTTAAATTGCATGACACACGGTTGTACATTTCAATGCGTCAGCCAGATCAAGCACTGCATCTTTCTTGGCTGGAGACACATCTCGCCAATATTTACACTTATAGGCGTCATAACATTGAAACCAGGATTTTAGGCTCGAAAAATCACCTCACCTGACCTTTTGTTAAATCTTTACAGGTGCTCAGTTGTGGCAAAACGGCTGTGAAAGATCCTGACAGCATATTGACCCTGGTCCCACATCTCCAGGGTGGCCTCATAAAGCTAAAATCATCCACTTCCTGTCATTCGGGACACACAGAAACTGAGGCTAATTTGTTGCCGCATTGGGGCTAAATTACTGCAATGCCCAGGTATCTGGCTAGTACTCCACTAAAGAACCCCCTGCATGTTCAGAATGCAGCTACCTGTGTCATGGTTTTGGCTGATACCACTATTTCTTTTCCTTCCTGCACCTTTTCTTCAGTTATTACGGCCATTGGTTTTTTTTCTGCGCCTTTTCTTCAGTTATTATGGTCATTTAGTTTTCTTCTTGTCCTTGATTGAATCATACGCGTGCAAATCCCCTTTAACTATTTGCACCTGTTGGCTCTCTATTTAAGCCCTTAGCAAGCTGATAAGCTTTGCTTCAGTGTCACTTGCGTTACATGAAAGCCGGTAACTTGGTCTGTTTGGTAAGAGGTTTAGGGTTTGTTCAGTACTAGATCAGTTCCTCTTCTGCGTCCTTTGTCTTACGCGAAGAGTTACTACGGAACTGAACTTAGAGGTTATTGGATTGTGGGCTACAAAGTTAGCACTACTGTCCTTGCTCATTTCTACTTCTCTCTCTAGTGATTCTTTTGACAGTCCTCTGTGCGAGGGCTTCTTAAAGTTCTTGCGTTCTCCAATTTTTTCAGACCGTTATTGTTGTTGTTATACTCATACTTCTTAAGCTTTTGTTTGTTACCCAGTGCATGGGTTGTTTAGAGCTTTTCTTTGGGATACTCTTCCTTAGGAGTATTGTTTTTCTTTTCGTTCTTTTTCCCTGTCCTTTTGTCTCTTGTGAGACTTAGTGGTTATTCTACCTCTGGTGAATAGCTTAAAGAACCCCTGTTCGGTCGTGGTTGGTCTCCCAAAACCCCCACTCCATCACAACCTGCCCCCAAAAAAGTATGAGCACACTACCCCAGTACTAGCATCGCATCCCTGGCTACCCATCACGCACAGGGTCACGTGCCAGTGTATTTCTCAGACATGCACTTCACTCTCAAGGCAAGCTATCTAGCAGTCCTGAGATTTTCAAAGAACTTAACAGAGGGCAGAGTCTTTTTTCCAACAGAGCTCCCATGTATGGAGCAACCATCCGTAAGGGTAACTGGACTCAGTGTCAATGTTTGAGCTTAAGGCTTAAAATGCACCTTTACAGTCAAGTCTATGAAGAGTCGAGAGAGCGTAGCATGCAGCCTCATTTTACAGTGGAGGCAAACTTTCCGTACTGTAATTTCTGCAGATGGGCTCTCGTTGTGTTGGAAGATGTCTTGCCCTTCAAGGCTACACAGAGACTGTCTCTGTCCTTGGAGTTAGGCTGCCATAGGAACATCTTGGAGGATCATACACTCATACGTTGCCAAATCTACCCTTCGTGTCCATCTGTTACCCGTTGCTATTTCTTAATTGCCCATTCCTGTTCCCGTCTTCGTCTTTCACAAGTCGGGGGGCCTACCCAGAGTCCCAAGCCAAGCCCTGAGCCTGCTGTCTGTCCTTCTTCTGTTTGTTGGAAAGCCACAGGATTTCGCTAAAAGCGTATGGCATTGTTTAACTTCCTTTCCCTAGAATTCATTCGGTATAAAAACTCACATTTGAGCACAGCCAACAACAACAAAATAAAAGTGCCAGGGACTTGCTCCCAATTAAATTTTTTGGGAAGGTACAAAGAAGGACATAAAACCAGGGGAGATATGGGAAGTGGGGAGGGCGAGGTACTTATCTTATCAGTCCAATATTCTTGTGTTCTCAGTAAACAGACCAGAACACCTCCTTTTTAAGAGCAGCCTCTCCCATAATTCCTCCGATACCGCTCAGCCGATGCTCTCGAATGTCACTTCTTCTGCTTGCCCCCACTGCCTCCTAGATTCATACTGTGCATGAGCACAGAGAAAGAACATCGGCCACAGTCAGTGCACACAGTTTGAGAAGCTGAAAGTTCATTTACCGGTGGAGAGGCTGCAACGGACCACTGTGCAAATTGGGACCATTTTGATCGCTGTGACAGCTGGAGGGTTTTTAATATTTCATTGCCATAGCAACAGAGTAATGGATACCGAAGGACACGTATGCCCCTACTCAAGTACCCGTACGGCAGCAATCTAATCCTTATTGGTGCTTTATCATTTACAGATAACACTTAAGTGTATTTAATTATGGCTCCTCTCGAGTAATACAGCACTGCTGTAATGCGATATGCATGAAGATGAAGATCAAAAGGGAGAAATGGAGAAATCCTTTTCTCTGCTGATAAAAGAAGAAAAAAAAAAGTTTCCTTTTCACTTGTTCTGAAATTTCACGGTCAGGTCTGCAGCTCCGCGCAGGGAAACAGAACCACGGCTTATTTGCTCCCTGTTTGCTCCCCATTTACTGAGCTGTCGAGGAGCGCGGAATGGAAAACGGGGGCAAGAATGGAAAAAAAATTCCAGCCGCACTTTTCAGCCGAAGGTCAGGCGCGCAGCACCGCCGGCCTACAAAACGACCGGAACGGAACTTTAAAACCAGAAATAAAATCGGCCGACAGTTCTTCCATCCCTAAACAAAGCTGATTTTTTTTTTTTTTTGGTTCAGAGAACCACCCAGCTGTGTTAGAATGCGTTTTGTCTTTCGTCCACCGTTGTTAACTTACATAAGTAATTTCCTTAATTGACTTACACCCATCAACTGACAGCACTTGTATTTAAACTTTTAATAACTTCAGTCATATAAGTCACTTTAAATGCTGAATAAAACTGTTAAGCTGAAATGTGCCAGTAAAATATGCCTTTTAAAATAATCTCCTCTGTGGACCTACTGTAATATTAATGAATGCATTTTTAATATTTCTATTAATTCTGAGAGCCTTGATTTATCTTTTTTGAGCTAGCTAACTAAATTTAATACGCCTGTCTGTCTCAAACATTGCTTCAGCAGGGACTGATTTTAACTGTTCATAGCACTTCATTTATTTAATGAGATCATGAATATGATTTTATTTCCCTTTATGACTTTTCAGACGATGCATTTAAGACGTGTCATCTTCTCTAAACATGAAAATCTGTTTTTGGTGTGATGGAAGATTTGAGGCTCGGTTGTGAATTAAGTTGAACAAAATAGTGAAACTTAATTCCACATGTTTCCAAGGAAACTTCCCCTTTGGATGTGTTTTTTTTTTTTTTTTGTTTAAGCAGATTTGTATGAAAATGACCATTGGCCATCAACGACATGCACAGCATGATGTTTCCAGACAAAGCCTTACAGATTAATACTATGTTTACAGAGATCAACATCAAATGGCAGAATCATCCATCAATTTGTCTAGACACTAATCCTGACATCCAGGCATTTTTGGTTCCGTTTGTTTGACATGTACACTGATAATTTTTCCGAGGTGACAACAGGCACAAAGATGAATCGGTGACTTGCTGCTCAGATCGCTATAATAACTATTGATTAGCATGAGTCGGATTACGAAAGAATGACAGCTTGGCTGTATGAATATAAAATTTACCCCAAAAGACTCCAAAATAGAGAACAGGCAGAGCTATGGTATTGGAACACAATGAATCTGGTTTCCACAGAGATAGTAGATAGAGCTACACAAGTAAACTGGCAATGCCTTGGTAGATAAACACAAGGTGATAAAAGTAATCTGCATGTGATTGTGTTTCCATCTCCGTAGGATGGACGATGCAGCTATAGACACTTGACGTATTTTTTTCATAATTTTGACGAGAGAACTAAACCCATTTTTGATGCATTGATATTTCCTCCTCTTTCCAAAGCACGTTTTTGGCCATTATCTTTGTCCGTAGAGCTCCTTCTCTAACTTTTTGACTTTTTTTTTTGTTTGTATTTCTTTATATCTTTTGTATATCTTTTGTTTGTATATCTTTTTTCAGCCAGGTATTTCATACAATAATATAAATATCAGTAAAAACATATCAATATTTTTCTGATGATTCAGATATTGATGCTAGATACATTCTTGTTTACTGCTGAATGTGGATGGAAATTGCACATTTTCTCTCACAGAAATATTCCGATAGAGTTTATTATTATTGTTCTGTGCAGTCATACAGCAAACATTAAAAGACGCTACTCTAGATTTGTCATATTTGAAATTAGGAGAGAAACAACATTTTAAAGATTTAATTTTATTTTGTTCTGCTTGAATTCAGATGTTATTTGATGCCAATTGGATGTATAAAAATAGTCGCCAATGAGATCGAGAAATTAAATTAATTTAAGATGGATGTACAGGCTACACCGTTTCTGTGAAAATATTTCCCTTAGTCATAGTTTGTGCAACCAAGAAGGGTCAAATATTTTCAGATGTGCATTTCGTTTTTAATGATCTCTACACTGTTATGTTTATAGCAGGATGCTTATAAAACTACCATCAAAAAATTTAATTTACAGTATATCGTTAAGGTTCAGAAATTAATATAGTGGGGTACTTACTAAAATACTATTTAATTCTGTAAATGAAAAGGCACACCGTATGTATTTAGGGATTCATTAACTAAGTAAAATAAAAGATCATTGATGCCACGCTTAGAAACATGTGTAGATAATTTACATACTTCCTATTGTCGTGATACTTCCGTGAGAAGCAGCAGAACAATCTGGACCGAAGGAGATAATCCACATCCACATTCACTATCTGGACAGGAGGAGATGACCCACATCCACATTCACTATCTGGACAGGAGGAGATGACCCACATCCACATTCACAATCTGGACAGGAGGAGATGACCCACTGGATCTGTGCCAGATCTGACCCACATACACTCCGTATCCAGACCCGGTATTGGCCGGTATTGGCCACTTGTGCATTTGGAGGTCCGGTCAAGTCCATGTTATTGATGTGGCCCAGATGTTGTGATTGACTCTGGATAAGACACATTTAGAGCATTTATGAAGTAGTCTTACTTCATAAATCGCAAAAATTTAAGCATGAAAAAAATGCTTGCAAGCGGTGATATACAATCAGTGATATAGTTTTTTATCAAGCCAACGTTTAATATGTGGATGGCAATGCCGTTATATTGCAACGGCTGACCTTTAATAAGGCATTTAAGGAGTATTTAAAATGGTTCCTCGAAATGTTATTACAGTTCTCCTGGGATATTATGCAAATGCCGTGGCAGAACTTGGCATAAAAAAGTAAGTGAGAGATTGGTGCAATTACACAGGCCGCATACCCCTGCTGCAAGCTTTGTTCCAAAGGGATTTCAGCCCGGCCCAGCTCAACATCGAACCCTTTCATACCCCTCTGGTCTGCTCCACTTTCTCTGCCAGGAACTGCAGGGGACCGCCTACTGACACTGTCACTGCTTCACACCAAGACAACAGTTCCACCGCTGGTAATTTCACTGAATTAAACTTCAGTGAATGTGTGTCTCAAAAACCAAATGGAATCAAACAAAGCTCAACTGCTTGAAATTGGTTCATTTATTAAACAAACAAACAAAAAATAGTTATAATAAAACATGTTTTAAACTTGTTGAATTTTTTTTTGTTGCACCAAGTTTTTTTTTCCGCCCCATGAAATAAAGAAAAACAAATGTTGCATAACTATCTCAGCCCACAACACTGACAAGTCAAGCACAAGTCAAGTCACCTGGTGCAGCATGTTTTCGTGGAGCAGGTGTGCAGGGTTCCCCCACAGGGCACCTGCTGCTCCCGGATCGTAGTCTTGACACGGGCCTTGCGTTTCGGGGACCCGTGTTTCGGAAGCACAGTGCTTCTCGCGCTCCTCCGGGGTCCTCTAACTTTTGAAGCGGTGTCTCCTGCATATTCTCCGTGTAGAGCAGCAGAGGTACAGGTAACAGGAGAGGTACAGGTAGAGCGGCAGAGGTACAGGTAACAGGAGTGGTACAGGTAGACCAGCAGAGGTACAGGTAACAGGAGAGGTACAGGTAGAGCGGCAGAGGTACAGGTAACAGGAGAGGTACAGGTAGAGCGGCAGAGGTACAGGTAACAGGAGAGGTACAGGTAGAGCAGCAGAGGTACAGGTAACAGGAGAGGTACAGGTAGAGCGGCAGAGGTACAGGTAACAGGAGAGGTACAGGTAGAGCGGCAGAGGTACAGGTAACAGGAGAGGTACAGGTAGAGCAGCAGAGGTACAGGTAACAGGAGAGGTACAGGTAGAGCAGCAGAGGTACAGGTAACAGGAGAGGTACAGGTAGAGCAGCAGAGGTACAGGTAACAGGAGAGGTACAGGTAGAGCAGCAGAGGTACAGGTAACAGGAGAGGTACAGGTAGAGCAGCAGAGGTACAGGTAACAGAAGAGGTACAGGTAACAGAAGAGGTACAGGTAGAGCAGCAGCAGAGGTACAGGTAGAGCAGGAGAGGTACAGGTAGAGCAGCAGCAGAGGTACAGGTAGAGCAGCAGAGGTACAGGTAACAGAAGAGGTGCAGGTAGAGCAGCAGAGGTACAGGTAGAGCAGGAGAGGTAGAGCAGCAGAGGTACAGGTAGAGCAGCAGAGGTGCAGGTAGAGCAGCAGAGGTGCAGGTAGAGCAGCAGCAGGGGTACGTGCTGACCTCCTCGGCGTCGAGACGGTGCACGCATGGCCACTGCCCGTTTGGCATTTCTCTCACACGGCATTCTGGGTGATTTATTTTGACAGTCTCTCTCCCTTTGATGGCTGGAAATTAAATTCTGTCCTGGCGGATATTTCCAGACCTCACCGCCGTAAGTGCCTGCGTGCGTGCACACGCGCATGTGAGTGTGTGTGCATGTGTGTGTGTGTGTGTGTGTGTGTGTGTGTACTGTAAGGAGAGGGGGCGCGGGATGTTAAGGGAGGGTGTATAACTGCAACCAAAAACCAAACCCAAATGCATAGCTACTGAATCATCACACCCCTGACATATTATATAAAAAAATAATGCATGTTCCCAAGCATCTCTGAATGTGCTTATGTTCCGCTTGGAACATCTGTTTTCTAAAAGGTCCCATGTTAGTGGGAGGTTCGCTCCACAGTGTGAGCTGATGTTTTTGTTTGGGTTGAGGTTTGGGAATCGGTGGCAGCTGGTTGATTCCTCTTTGTGTGGGCATCCAGCTCCGGAGCTCAGACAAACACATCTGCCTCCAGATGAGCTGAACCAATTGCAAAAACAAAAAAAAAACAAACAAAACTTTCGTTAGACTTTTCCTGTACTTACAGGTCCAGAGTATCCTACACAAAATGCAAAAAGAATCCAGTTGAATCTAGTTTTGGACAGGCCAGTACACGCACAAATGTACACAAATCCAGTAAGATATACTGTATGTTTACAAAAAATGTGTGTGCCCTGCGATGGATTGGCGGCCTGTCTGGGGTGTGTTCCTGCCTCTCGCCCAATGCATGCTGGGATAGGCTCCAGATATATGTTGACTTTCAAAATGAGGCAAAGCCAAGGCACCATGCTCTAAAAACATGAAAAAACCTGGGATGGATACAAGGTGAAAGGGTATTGTGGGACTGTGTCCCCACCACGTATGTGTGTGCATGTGCTTCATGAACAGAGTGAAATATAAATGGCGCCTGTAGCTCACACGGTTTCAGCACCAGTAACCGTAGTGATTTGTGATCTTAGAGCTTCTTAGAGGCGACTGTAAGACGCAGTATTACAAATTACAAATTAAACTTGAAAGGCAACATGAGGGATGAATGTGCCTAGAAAAAGCAGGACAAAGGCTTCTGTCTCAGACGTCACATCCCCACAGAAACACCACGAGGTCAGAGGTCATCCGCGTATCCAACAATTCATGATTGAAGTGCAGTTCAAGCATGAAGAAAATGTTTTTTTCCCCCCCACTGGGAAGCAACGGGCCACAAGACATAACAAATGCGGAGACGTGGGGGGTGGGGGTGGAATCTGCAGTGCTCAGAAGCAGCAGTAACAAAGCATTCAGAGCCATATGCTCTTCTGCGAAAATCTCGCGTGACATTCTGAGCTGTGACATTCTGAGGTCTCCCTCGGCGGGCGAAGGGGTCCACGTGCACACACACACACACACACACACACACACACACACGCGCGGGACGCTCTCTGTGGATCCCCCCACACACGGGACCCTCTCTGTGGATCCCCCCACACGCGGGACCCTCTCTGTGGATCCCCCCACACACGGGACCCTCTCTGTGGATCCCCCCACACACGGGACCCTCTCTGTGGATCCCCCCACACGCGGGACCCTCTTTGTGGATCCCCCACACGTCCCGCATTCTGCTCAACATTCCGAGCAGGGGACCGCGTAAGCGGCTCGGGACACAACCGCGTTCAATTCCCTCCCCCCCCAAATCCCCAGGCTTCTCCCCCCCCCCCCCCCCTCCCTGTCAGGTGCCACGCTGGGCATCCTCCGCTGGGCCGGTACTGGCAGCGGACCAAACGGCATTAATGTCCCCTGCGTACAGTAACACGGGCCCCCCCCCCTTCACCCCCCGCCTAGCAGGCCCGGTGGAATGCACAGCTGGGCTAAGCCGCGGGAAATTGGGAACCTGCCGAAAAGCCTGGGGTTCACCGTCGGCTCACGGGAAGCCTTCAGAACAGCGCACAGAGAATAAACATCGTTTTATTACATATGTCAAATATGTGCTGTGACAGCAACAGAAATAAATCTTTATTATCCTCATCAAAAAAGCTAATAAATGAGCCTGGGGCTGGACGAGAATGCGTATAAGATGCAAAGCACATGTAAACCAACAGGATGCATCTTTCTTTATAGGGCTAAATTCTCTTGTGCTTGTAGACTTGGGTGTGAACAGAAATGAAATGAAACAAGGCTACAGGTACTGAAATGATGGCAAAAAGGAAGGAAAGTAAGAGTGGCTTCTCTGCGTCTTGCTACAATGCAGACATTTTTAAACGAGCGAGCTCCTACTGTTCTCCAGTATGAAAACATGCAGCTTGTGCAACCTTTAATAAAACCCGCCGGTGTTATTGACATACAAAATATCTAAAAATATACGGTTATATACAATGAGAGCTATTCTCTCATATTCCATGACTAATATTGTGAATTGTAGCCCATGTGGGCTGAGAGAAAGAAAATATTGAATGTTGTGACTCATGTGTATGAGAAATATACAAAAAGCCCTTTTCTTTGAATTTTTTTTGTTTTTGGTTTTCTTTGCATATTTTTTTGTTTTGTTTTGTTCAGCACATTGTTAATCCTCTGTGTGCCCGAACAGTTGTTGTGCAGATGGCATTTATCTTGGTTCACATTATAGCCAATTTGCTGTGGGAGGCGGGGAGAGCTTACTGCCCAGTTCATGTGAAAGGTTACACAAGGAACTCAAACTGACAGAAAACTTCTCACGGGGGAATGGACCTCGGTTAAACAGGCTCTACCTCAGAGAGCCAAAGGAGGCTGGAATTTGTTTTAGAGAGCACAGCAAACAGCACAGCCAGCACCATCATCATCTCACTGCACCTTTTCTATTTTCTGACTTACAGTCTGCGAGGCGCTTTTAAAAAAATAAAAAAAAAATGTTGAAGGCAGTAAAGCTTCGCTCCGTTTGCCTAAGCTGGGCAATATAACTTTGCCAAGTCACAGTCGGAAAAAACGCAGCCCAGAAGCACATTAGCGATGCTGTTAGCCAACTGTGACTGACTGTCTCCCTTAACTGTTCACAACACGGCCCCAGACTCAAACCAGTGGTACCGTTAACCAACTGTGACTCTGTGTCAGCACAGATACTGACAACACAGCCCAGACTCAAACTAGTGGTACCGTTAGCCAACTGTGACTGGGTGTCTGCACTGATACTAATAACACAGCCCAGACTCAAACTAGTGGTACCGTTAGCCAACTGTGACTGGGTGTCTGCACTGATACTAATTACACAGCCCAGACTCAAACTAGTGGTACCGTTAGCCAACTGTGACTGGGTGTCTGCACTGATACTAATAACACAGCCCAGACTCAAACTAGTGGTACCGTTAGCCAACTGTGACTGGGTGTCTGCACTGATACTAATTACACAGCCCAGACTCAAACTAGTGGTACCTTTAGCCAACTGTGACTGGGTGTCTGCACTGATACTAATTACACAGCCCAGACTCAAACTAGTGGTACCATTAGCCAACTGTGACTGACACTGACAACACAGCCCAGATGCCACCAAACAGGGGCTAGCAGGGAGTCCACATTCACAGCTAACAACACAGCCCAGACATAAATTAATGTTGCAGTTATCAGACTATTAACAGGTCAGCTTGTTTCAGCCAGTTGGAGTTGGGTGGGCTTTATTCAGCCAAGATACTTGGAGTTGCCGTGTTCTCTTTCCCCCTACTTGCTCACCAGGTGTCTACAGGCTACAGGTGTGAGTGGCCCTGGTGAACATTCCAGCTTGGGTCCAGCTGATTTGGAGATGTTCAGGTGCTGGTTGAGCAAAATGGTACAGGTAACAGCAAAAATGGTTGAGAGAGCTGGCAAGACTATGTCCTGCAGGTGGACCAGCTCATTACAGACAATTTACTGTAAGAAAATTCCAGATGGTATCCGGCTGGAGCAGAAGCATGGTGGCTCAGTTGGCGATTTCCACGTCGGATTGAAATGGGGGAGGAAAATCTCAAACGTTCATGGTAACGAATGGAAGGGCACTGGATGTTGGCACCGCTCAGGTGCATGTAGACAAACACACACACACACAAACGCACACACGCACACACGCACACACACACACACACACATGCACACACACGCACACACAAGCACACAAACACACACACGCACGCGCACACACACATGCACTCACATACACAAACGCACACACACGCACGCGCACACACACACTCACTCACACACACAAACAAACACATGCACACAAACACACACACACAAGCGCACACACACACACACACACACACAAAAACATGCGCACACACAAACACACATGCACACACACGCACACAGACACACACACACTCACACACATATATGTGGCGAAGCCACACAGTATTGTTAGGCTTCAGTGAGATACACAATCCATGCATTCAGAAAATGATTTTAAAAAACGCACTTCGTCTGTTTCTTTCCGACACAGAAAAAGGAAAGAAGTAGGGCACGATGTTCATGGTCCTCTGGGTGTCCATGGGTCATTGAGCAAAATTGTGTTTCCAAAAAAGCATTAAATGTTTGAGGAAAACTGCTTCCATGTGTGTAACTGCTCACTCATGTGTGAGTGGGGGCAATACTTGGGAGGAATCAACCTGTTCCTGTCAGATGAAAACTGGGTACAATGCTGGGTGTTCGGTACAAGACATGATGTACAATCGGTGCATGTCTTGTAAGAAAAAAAATTCCCTTTTTAGCCTTGGTTCTTCTTATTTGTTTTGTGTGCTTAATGAACTAATCATGTCTGTAACCAAATGAGCCCTCTGACCACCCTCCCCCACCCACATCAAACTACCAGTGCCCCAGGACAGGGATGCTTTAGCTCTGAGTGGCTAAGAGGAAAGTAGCATAAGCTGTCCCTTGATCAAAGTCGATGGTTATTTCGGCTGTTTTGTTCAGTATTTATGATGATTTATTGCACCGGCTTAATTCTGTGTTTTCGTTTCTATGTGTTATTTACTTTTTTAAGTAAATAAAGCAGCCCTTGTTGAACCCATACACACACACACACACACACACACACACACACACCAGTTGTTATTTTAGTTTATCTTGTGGATTTTTCCCTGACCCTAAACGCCCCTCTATGAGAGCGTGCGTCAGACGGGCTGGAAATGACTTGATATAAATACGCATTAGGAGCGCAGCGTGCGACAGCGGAAATGGGACTGACCCCTTTTCACCCGCCATTCCTCTCCTGCCACTCGTCATTATTCCACCTGTGGGCAGCGGGGTGGGAGGTGTAGGGACAGGCCGTACATTCACCTGTGGGCAGCGGGGTGGGAGGTGTAGGGACAGGCCGTACATTCACCTGTGGGCAGCGGGGTGGGAGGTGTGGGGACAGGCAGTGCATTCACCTGTGGGCAGCGGGGTGGGAGGTGTGGGGACAGGCAGTGCATTCACCTGTGGGCAGCGGGGTGGGAGGTGTAGGGACAGGCAGTGCATTCACCTGTGGGCAGCGGGGTGGGAGGTGTGGGGACAGGCAGTGCATTCACCTGTGGGCAGCGGGGTGGGAGGTGTGGGGACAGGCAGTGCATTCACCTGTGGGCAGCGGGGTGGGAGGTGTGGGGACAGGCAGTGCATTCACCTGTGGGCAGCGGGGTGGGAGGTGTGGGGACAGGCAGTGCATTCACCTGTGGGCAGCGGGGTGGGAGGTGTGGGGACAGGCAGTGCACATTCACGCTGCTCTGATCATAACTCCACACTGAATCAAAGTGCCTGGCAGGTCTGCTTGGGGCAGTATTTATTCTTTTCTTTTTTTTTGTTATGCAGTAATGAGTGTGAATCCAAGATTTTATCTCTGTGAGACTAGACACCTTCAGCGGACTAGAGTTCCTTTCCCAAACTGCTGGGGTCCAGATGCAAGTCAGCTACAAATTGTCAGGATTGGCACCTTTTTATTTGAATCTTTAAAAAAATTTTAAAAAATAAGAAAAAAAAACTACCAATTTTCATGATGAGATCTATAAAATAACTTAAACTTAAAAAGAAACTGAGAGATAGCCAAGGGGGTGAGTTCAAGTTTGAACCCCTCACTAGAGATATGCTGATGCAGGATCTCAACGAAACCAATCCCCCCCCCATCCAAAATGCAAATGCTCATGGGGGAGGATTTGCAGGAAAACTGGAGTAGTAGTCAGTTCACCCTCAACCCCCCTCGTCAACATTCTTCTGCACCTCCAGAAACGATTAACTATAAAAAGCATTTTTTTTCTGTTTTTCTGTAAAATGACCTGGAGGGATTACATTTCTGTCAGAGGTAACAGTAGCTCAGCTGCCTATCACTACATTTCCCATGAGCCCACAGGGCTGTGTTTGAGCTTCGTTTCCTGATAAAATGTTGGCACAGTGCTGCTTGCCGTCGGCTCTCAGCACTGATCTGATCTCAGAAGCTGATTGAGATGCAGTTTCAGTGTAGCGTTCAGTCTCAAAATAAGCATTCTGAGTGGGGGGAGAACTACATCTCAAGGGTCTCCTGGGTTCATGGCTGGTTCATGCCCAGGACCTTCCTCTGGGTGTGCCCCCAGGCTCTGTATTTGGTCCCATTCTCCCGTCCCCTACATATGTAATCCCTGGTGCATAGGTGTCCAATCTCATCCACAAAAAAAGTGTTAGTGTGGGTGCAGGATTTTGTATTAGCCCAGCACTTATCAAGGCTTTGATTTAAGACCATAATTAGTTAATTAGCTGATTGAGATGTCATGGGGCTGGGCCATAAAACAACCTAACATTTCTATCCCGATGATACTGAGATTTTCAATCCTTTACCTCTAACTCGTTTTCCCATGCAATCTATCCAAGTGTGCTCATGTCACACACACACACACACACACACGTCCTCGTGCCTCATCACTGGCTGCCTGGTACAGCTCACGTCAGCTTTAAAACACTGGTGCTGGCCTACAGTGCAGTTAGTGAACGGAAGAGCTCCACGACACCTCCGATCAATCTTAAAACCCTACATCCCAGCCCAATCTCTCTCTCTGTTCCACAACCTCATGGTGACTGGCTACCCACACCCCCCCCTTCCCCTCCCTGTATGGCTGTTTCCCCCAGGCACAAAGCTTGTCTGTACTGGCCCTATAGTGCACTTCCCAAAGTGGTTGGAACAGTGGAATCAATGGCTGTCTTCTGACACAGACCGATGACCCATCCCTTCCGACTGTATATTAGTTCACCTCCCGTCCACATTACATAGCACTTCCTCCTTTTGTGTATATTTAGGATGTGGAATTTTTATAGTTCAGGGTTATATTTTAAGCTTTCATGTTTCTCCTCTCAGGTCTTGTTATGAATTTCAACGGTACGTACTGAGAGTCTGTAGTTTGGCTAATTAATTACTTCATTAGCCCTGGCATTCACACCATTTCAGCTGCATTTCTTGACAAGCGCATGAATGACAGCCGAAGACTGTTTGTGTCCCTACATGAAGCCTTTCACAGCGATGTAATCTACAAGGGAACCAATTTCGGTGTATGCAGCCAATTAGGTCATTTAGCCCGGGTAATTGGAGGAAACAATAGCCTGCACACACACTGGCTCTCCAGGACCAGAATTGGCCACCCCTGTACTAAATGGATGTAATGCTATGTCACAAGAGGGAACCTGCTTGACCAGCATTTACATGCATGTGGAGAATGGCCTGTATGAATCAGCTTTGTTTGCAATGAATGGTGCACACAATTGAATTTTAATTTTAAAAACTACCATTCAATGCACTACGGTAATGGTGGGCAAGAAGGGCTATTTCTGTTTCTGGGTCCTTATTAAAATAAATAAAACAAAATAAAAGAAATAAAATTAAATTTAAAAATTTTAAATTGCATGGAAGTCGAATGGAACGAGTCAGTGGTCAAACACGAGACCTAATCAACGAACAAAGCAGAGGCTAGACGAGAAGCGGAATCGAACGAAATAAGGTCAAGCGAAGAAATCACTACCCACAAAACACCAAGCACGGGTTTGAAGAGCTAGAGTCCAGTCTAAGATAGTCTGAGTGGCAAACGGCAGCTTTTTCAAACCGAGTGATCGGAGACGAAAGCAGCCAATCAGATTGATGAACCAAAAAAAACAAAGCACACCTGCAACAGAGACAAATGTTAGGTAATCTGATGAAGACTCGCCACTTTTTTTTTCAGGAGGATGAGTTCTCCTGAATGAGTTCTTGTTTCGAAATCGGCGTAGTAGTCCTCTGTCCTATCTATTCCAGCACTTTAGGATCTACATTTATTCATATGTATTTCGGTTCAGTTTATTGTTTCTTGTCTGTAGTGTAGTTTGCTTTCGTTATATTCTTTCTGTTCTTCCAGCACGTTAATGCTTGTTCATGTTATGTAAACAGAAGTGTCCCTCAGTAAGTGTCGCATGGGTGGAATTTTGGGACACACAAAAATGACACGTTTTCCTCTCAGGTAATTTATCAGTGAAACAGTGGTGGTTCATACAATATTAACTGCATGCACACTGGTCCTCCAGGAACAGAATTGCGTACGCCTGCTCTAATGTTCATTACAGTCTAATCGGTCTTGTGTAGCTTTAAACAATATTTAAAATACATTTTATAAAACGATTCCACAGGACGTTAATAGAATCATCATGGGCTCCCAGCTAACAGACATGGCTACATCAGAGAATGCACCGTCACAAAAGAATGCTAAATTTGTTTCTATTCAAGCACGTTTCCCTGAGTCTGTCATATATACTGCCAGATGTGTTGCTGCATGGCGCACGTTGCTAACGTGCAGTGCATTGCATTGCTTCAGTCAAGATGTTAATTTTCCATCCACTGACAAAAGCTGTGCTGTAGAGTCTGAGGGTCTGCAGCAGGCTCAGGACTCACTTTTCATTGGTTAAACCAGAGTGCCGTTCACCATGAGGTCGTCACGCCAACCCAACAACAAAAACAAACGCAATGCATCTGACAGGATTAGATTCAGGAACTGGGCAACCATGGCAACGCAAGACTCTTCGCTTGGATTCCAGCGTGGGGGAAAAAGGGTGCTTGACGTGATTTAGTCAACGTCTAGGCCTCGATTCCATTTGCCAGGTGGAATTACAATTCTTAAAATAAACCGAACAGCGGAACAGACTTTAGCACCATTAAGGATCTTTCGGAGTTTCAGTTTCTCATTTCCACGAGGAGGCCAGAGCTGGGCATGGCTTAGGTTCTTGCATGTGATTCTCCTGCAAAACATTGCATCTTTAACGGCATTTCAAAGCAACAACAAGAAACTGCCTTTTTTTTGTGCAAGCAACAGTTTTCCAACCCTGTTGATTACTATATTGAATCAGTGACAGATTACCCCAAACTGTAGGAGAGAACTCCTATATTGCATTACTGCAAGGCATAAATATATTGCTTCCCCACCTTTAATTAGAAGCTGAGGACCTTTTTTGTACATTCCAGTTAATCAATGAAGAATCCTGGAGGAATCTCGTGGGCTGAGTTAATCTCCGAGAAACAAACTTTCATTAACTTTTCCAGACTTTTAAACCATGGGGCAACGTAACTTTGCAGACTCCCACGTTAAAATTTAGCTTCTCACACAAACAAACCCAGCATTTATCGAATGTATCACAGTCATGTAATATTACACCCCTTTATAACACTGACAGATCTACCTGGATACTGAGCACAAGTCTAGATCAGCAATATATTTTGGATATATTAAAAGCATGTTTTGACCTCAAATGTACCTACACTTCTAGTTTAGATGGAAGCCAACATAGATGAGATCTTCACTTCTAGCCTATGAATTATCTTTGTCCAAAAATTGCAACTAACAGTACCGGTAAGTGCTTTCAATCAATATAATACTACAGGAGACCAGGCCAACACTTTTCTTTCCTTTTTCCCCCCAGGAACTCATTCCCTAATGATTCAGGTACACAGACAAGCCAAAAGTCATTTCCATCTTAATTTTCTTTGGCCATGCACTCAGTCTCCACAGATGTCACTTCTCCCATCTAACAGAACGCCCGATGGGTTTTATCCACTAGGAGAACTTCCTGCCTAATGAACAGGATGTTCGCTCTGAATAGATTGCCATGTTCCGCAGCGCCCCTGAGAAATGGGCGTGTCGCAGGAGTGAGAACATCGGCACCGCTGGGATGGCGGTTGAGTAATGTATACTGTGGCGAGTTAAAGAACAGAGTTGGCCACAATATAAAGGGCATCTTTCTGCAACTTTCCAGACAATCGGTTCAGGCGTGTTTTCCATTTAAACTGTTCCCGTTTGCATAAGATTCTGGGTGATTAAAAAATGGGCGCCATCAAACTTAGCCCTGATAAGTCATGAGAGTTGCCGTTATTTATTTTCTTCTTAAGATCAGCAACCATTTTAGACCTTAAGATCAACAGCCATTTTAGATCTTAAGATCAACAGCCATTTTAGATCTTAAGATCAACAACCATTTTAGACCTTAAGATCAGCAACCATTTTAGACACAAGAAACTAGGTGATGTGGCCAAACTTTGTTCACTCATGCTTAGTTTTTATCTCCTCTTCCAGAACGTTCTATAGACGAGCAGTTTACAGCATTGACATTCAGCCACTGCCTTGACACATCTTCTCAACTGAGGTCCGCTCACGAATGATTTCCATTGGCAGTCCTTATCATACAGAGATTGAGCTGGACAAGGACAGAGCAGCGATTACTTTTTCCAGGCAGTTTCCAGATGACCGGTATCGATCAGGAGGTTTATTGTCTTCTGTTAAAATTTTACATTTGAAATTTGGAGCCCAGTTGAAACACTAATGAAAGTAGAGTTTGGCAGATGCTGTTGAAAATAACTCCAAAATGAGGTTGGCATGTTGTCTAGGAAAACACTTTTCTAAACTTTTTTTTTTGAAAAATCTAATATTTATAGCAGCAGTACCAAATGGCAAATAGTTTTTTCAGAAATACATGCCTTTTGAATTTAAGATACACTTTTCTGATTGCTCAGTATACGGTGGATTTTCTTAGGCCTATATTTTCATTTTTGTGGCTTTAATGATATTTCTCATTTTTATTTATTTATTTATTTATTTGTCTCTGTCTTGTTTTAATTTCCTCTTTTTACTACTGTAATCTTGTATCCTGTTTGTTAGTTTTATTTTGCTTTTATTCTTGTCCTCAAAGATGAAGCACCATGTGTTGCATTTTATATATGAAACAAATGAACTAATAAAGTTTATTATATTTTTAGCGTTACCAACAGCACATAAAATGTGCAGGTGTGAGAAAGTGAAGCCCAGTATAGTGTGTGTATCATTGTTAAGGCTGGTGATTTGCTCCAATTGGCAATGCACGCTCCTATTAATTGCTGCATGTAAATAATTCCCTCACGACTTGGTTGTGCTCATAAAGATAATCGTCCGAGTAAAGGATCTTGTTAATCTCCAAAAATACATTCCCTCCTGAATGCTGTTCTTACAATGATGGCTGGTTTGTCGACAGGAACCTCTTACAAGAGGTGCATTCATTTCTGCTGTTCTGTGCGCGTGCGTGTGTGTGTGTGTGTGCGTGTGTGTGTATGTGTGATTTCACAGTGTACCTCATAGGCTACATCCATGTTATCTGACTAATTTGCTTAAACCTGCAGTTTCGCAGGTTTGGGCTCAAGACTCCCTGGTAACATTTCTGGATAAATTATGAACTTTCTTTGTGAAACCAAAGATCCTGAGTTTATCCCAAAATTTCAACAAACTAATGGGGTAAACTGAGTTAGCCACACTTGTGAAACAGGGCCCTACCCTTTGGCAAATGTTTGCTGACGACTGTAAATGTCAGAACAATTTGACATCAACGAAATGACAAGAATAAAACGCACGTGCCTGTTTTACGGTACACACGGTGTGCAGGTTCAGCTCGGCGGTATTGCTATTTAGTGCCTGAACACAGGAGTGAGATCTGCTCATCTGCCAGTGTAATCATTTCTGACAGCAGCTAACAGCCCAGAGATTAAACTGATGGCCGCTCGGTTTCAGGCCAAGCCTGCCGTGACAGCCGGCCTGCCTTTTTATTCGCTCTGGTTAATCACTCCGCCCAAAAACAGGTCGAAGAGGTCCGAAGAGATGAGGAGAAGTCCCATACCGCTGCAAATCTTCTAGAATTACTTTTCTGAAGCTGTGACCTCCCGTGGCTCCACGGAGTTTGGCGCTGTCTCTGATCCCTCTTAAGCACCCTGGCCTTTTCGTCCAACACCACGGCTGTTCGATTTCCGTTTCCCAGCGGCCAATAAACAATGTCCAGGCCTAAGAAGGTGAAAAGCGCGAATCAGCAATCGAGAAGCTCCTCGGAGTGACGACCAAAAAAGTTTATCTTAAAAAACGTGTTTCCTGTTTGCCTCAGCAGCCTCTCGGCTTCTCCCGCGCAGCGCAGCGTCAGTCGCGTTGTGAAGATCAGATCTGAGACGTTCTCTCTGCTCTCCCGTCCCTTCAGGAATCTATAAACTGGAGCCCATTACCCAAAATGTAAAATCAATGACGCGACGCAGACGTGCGAAGCGTTCACGCTAACCAAGCTGAGACACTTCAGAGCTCTAAATTCTCTTAATTGCAACTGATATCAATATTGATTTTAAATATATATATATATATATATATGTGTGTTAATAGAGTTAAATGCAGCATACAGAATGGTTCATTTTTTATCCAGATGGAACAGAAGATGTTCACAGTGTCCAGGGTCTAATCGCCATAAATATATCTCCCACAAAAGAATGCATGCCTTTGTCAGAACACCAAATCCAGTAGCATCATTTATACGGCTGATATTAATGAGGCATATTTTGAACAATATTGAAGCCTGTATTCACTTTGGGAAATTACAGAGCCAAAAAAAAATAAAAATGTGGGTTTTTTTATGTCAATAATTTTTGAATTGAGCGATAAAGTCATTGAACATAAATTTCTCACGGCTCAGCACAAAATAGAACCAATCGCTGCAAAGGGGCAATAATTCTCCTGTGATTCACGCGGTTCGTTTGCCTTCACATTGGTCCTCATGAGGTTGTCTTGCTTGTTAAACTGTTTTATTCTCTTTTTTTGTGACACTCTGCCATGATTTGGCTATTTCCCTTGCAAGGTCTCCTGTTGTGTTTGTTTACTAAAACAGGAGTTTCACCAAAGTGTGCAAATCTTTAGTGAGTGGTTTATGACCACATTTACTTTGCATGGTGCAACTGTATATTATTACATGTATGTTAAATATTTTATATTTCCAGGGCCTGGAACTTCTCTAAGCTTAAAAAAAACTGTGAGTCAACAGGCATTTTTTAAAACAGGTTTCTTTTAAATTCTGCATGATGGAATGGTGAATGTTTAGTCTGCACCCACCATCTTGATTTAACCGTGGAAAGATTAAAGGACGCACATTAGAAATATAAGCTTGTTGGGAAGAGGGAGTCACAAGGTGCCCCTGAAACATTAAAAAGGTGCTCATGCAGACCACATAAATATTAAAAGAGCAAAACTTGACATCTTGGTCAGGTACCTTCATGGCAATTACATAATTAAAAAAAAAAAAAAGATTTTGATCTATGGAACGACCGGAGTTGGATTTTTTTAAAAGGTTGTGACTATTACTTTTATTGTGTGTTTCTAACACATTCTACTGATGGGTGAAGATGTGAACAGAATAGCAATATTTAAGAACAGAAATAAGTTTTTAATGCTTTTAATTTGAATTACTTTGCCCCACAGACTCCATTTCTGGATGTTCCATTTCCTCTCTGGCACAATTTTGGTGCTGTCCCGCCTTCTACAACACCCCGAAAAAACAAGAAAGTATTTGTCTGATTGGCTTGGAGACAGAGGTTGCAGCAAACAAAAGGACTTGTTCAATGCTATGAGTAGTGCAAGAAGAAGCACCAGAGCCGTATATGATTTGAACCAATCATTGTATTTTGTTGTGGAGAGCAAAATTGTGTGATTGGTTCAAAGAAGTCAATGACTGAGAGCTGATTTTTCTCTCTCTCTTTCGAACCATTGTGGGATTCCTGAAAACTCCCTTCTCCCTTCTCCCTTCTTTTGAAGTCAGATAAAGCCGTTTTCCCTCCCCAGTGTAAAATAAAGCCTTTGCCCTCGACTGCACTGCACCAGCTATGTCCGGGGTTCAAAAGGCTCAGGACATTGAAGAAAAACGGGCTTTATTCACTGGAAGGCCTAAGTTTTTCTTCCTCGGAAGGTTTTTCCCCCTAAAGTTTTCCACATCTTTGGATTTCAAAATGATCCTGCCGACCTGCAGTTTACTTGATCGACTTTATTGTATACTATGCATGTTCTGTGTACGTAAGCGACCTTGTTGGTTACATACAACCAGTGCTACTTGGAATGATTTGTAATTTGAAACTTCGGCATGATGAAATGGTGAATGTATATGTGAGAGTGCTGTAAAAACTGAAAGAATTTTATAATAATTAAAATCTTAAGATGTAAGGAAATTAACTGGTACGAATCAGTTTTTACTAAAGAACCAAATGTGAACAAAACTAACACATTGACTATATCTAACGAGCACATTGTCTGCCTCTCAAAGAAAGTTCAAAGGGAATACTTAGCTGCCCAGCCAGAGGTACAGAAAGACTTAATGGCATATCTTGGTCCCCCAGAGCAGGAGTTGTTTGGTTCCCTTAAAGGTAGTCAGTATAAAAGAGAACAGCGGTTTCACTTGACATTGTAAAATACCCGTCTTTGATAATATTAAACACATGTACTGGAGGTGATTTCCTTGATGCAATAAATGGTCAAAGCTTGCCTCTTGACACACTAGCACAAATCTCCAACCTTGGCTGTCTGCATTGGCACCTCAACAGCAACGGTTTCAAAAATGGTCAGCATTTTGAAGTTTAGAAGCCAGTTTGAAAACATTTCATTGTGTGTTTGCAGAGGTAATCACACGGGAGGTTGCACTGTTGAAGAAGATAACTCGCCTTTTCCGCGGTGTGCCTGCCCTGCAGTCACAAATGGAACAGAATTGTACAAAATGTCAAAAGGGATCTGAATAAAACCTCACAGATCCATCACGCTTTACAGTAGCTGGGTCTCTCAGAGGACAAATACGAGTACCCCAGTGGGACCTTATAAAATGTGAACTAAATACGGTCTATGTGCATTTGATTTATTTTTTTAAATTGATGAGCCAACCCACCCAATTTGCTAAATTGAGGGAATGGATTTGCATTATATTCCCAAATATGGAGGCCAGGTTCTTGGGCTACAGACACACAGATCACCCAGATGTATGATTGGATCGGGATCATGAGTGGCAATTTGGTGTGCACGTTTTTTCAAAAAGCCCTCGACTGGAGTTCCATCATGAGGTAATCATAAATAACACTGCACTCAAGCACACTCAGGTCTTAAAACCTGGCTTCTTTCTCAAAACAATTTTCAACCTCGAAAATGAACAGCGTGTTTTTCAGCAAGATTGTACCCGACTCCAGTTTTGAAGAAAAGAAAAATCAGGGCACAGGCTTCCATGCATTGACAACTCTGTGATAGCTGTTGAATGAGGTGTTCTTTGTTGGAGTTATAGTGAAAGCACATAGGATGGTAGATCTCCAGGAACAGGGTTGGGAAGCACAGCTTCTGTTGGTAGGTCATATCCCTGTCCTTGCCTTCTCTGTCTGTTCAGAGCCAACAGCCCTGCTGACCACGAGCAGGAACCATCCCATCTTGTTGGTACAGAAATGATACTGCAATCAGATCTGATGTTAAAGTGTGTTTACATCACATAGGATATTATATTTTAAAGCTACATGTTCAGAACTGGAAACCTTCCATCAGTCAAATCAATCGTTTGTTGGATCAATCCCAATGCACAAAAACATATTGCTTCTAATGGCCTTCAGTTGGAGGCCTAGTGAAAAAGATTTGTGAGTATGAAACAAAATTGACAAACACACCACCATGAAAACCATTTTCTATAAAACAGAAAGTATGCCAGGGTAAAAATTTGAATGAAGAACCACACTCTTGTCAAGTTTTAAAAAGTTACCCATACTTTTCCTAAAGAAACCTTTTTGCTGCTAAAATATTTTACCTGCTAAAATTCTCATTGGAATGCTGTTTAAATGAGAAAGAAAATGGCATTTTACTTTCTCATCATCTGTAGTGTACCATGCTTTAAAAAGATTCTATTTAAAACATAATTTAGCATTGATGCTAAACAATGACCAGAAAATATTTTTTCCTTTAGTTGTTTTTTCTCCCTGCATACCTGATTTATGGCACAAATGACTAATCTTTCTCCAGAGAACTGACATGCTACCAAGGGCAAGTCTTACTGCGGTAGGAATGTGTGGCACTGTGCATGGGGGCGGGGAAGGAGCAGACTGGGTCGCCCATTCATTGCTCAGTGTTAGCATCCTGCTGGCACTCAAATCCTCAGGGGCCTGCAGGACCATGGACAGCACTCAAATCCACAAGGACCTTCAGGACCATGGACAGCACTCAGATCTTCAGAGGACTTTGGGTCCATTGACAACAGCAGTCTTACCAACAGGCAAGCATAGCTGAGAGTGTTGCCTGTTTCCTTCATAAAGAGAGTTATAAAATCACAATCTGCAGGGGATCAGAAGGGTGACAGAATGTGGACAGAACTACACTATTAAGGAGAGAAGTGCCCTGCTGGGGTCTCTTAATAACTGGTTTCTTAGCCTTTGGGGCCGTTTGTATATTGGTAGAGTTGATTTGTCACTTGGCACCTCCAAAATGAGGTAACTGAAAGGGTTATTGTGAATTTCAAAGTCTTCATGGGCCACAGTGAGAGTCCCTGAACATGTTCGATTATTTTGCAGGACTGCATGATGGTAAGTCTGTGATAAATCCAGAATCACAGTGTGAAGATGCTGAAGTGATAATTCAGAAATGCCCATGGGATTTGCATGGTAAATGCCTATAGCATATCCAAGCTATGCGCATAAACTGCAGAATATTTATTTTAAGAGAACCCCAGTTTTCAGCCAAAACAGCCTGCCAAGATTTCTGTCACTTCCAATCTGATTGCTAATCCGTTGCACACTCCTGTCATTCCAATGTTTTTTTTTTTTCTCCCCCATGAATAATGTCAGACATTTTCTTTTAAGAATTGCTGCCTCTGGGCTAACCTGACAAAAACTAAACAAAAATAAACCAACAAACACAAAGTAACTTCAACAAGTAAATGTGCAGCTCACAGCGTTGTCCTTCCAAAACGGTGCGTTGTTTCACAAAGCTCCATGGAAAAGGTGCACTAAAGAGATGTTTAAAGTCATCCTCCATTTCTACTAATTTTTAATTATTGCCTAATTCCCTGATCTGCAAAAAAAAATGTTATTGTTAAGCCAGGCTCGCTGTTGTAACTTCCGGAAACTGGAGAAAGGGCGGACAGGTGTGAGCACTCCTCTGAACACTCAATGTCATTTGTCCTTTCGGAGCTGGACCCCCCCCCCATGTGCAGCTCGTACCTGGCAGGCGGGGGGCGCCAGACTGACCGGACGAAGTCGAGTGCTGTTCTGCTGATTGACTGCTTCCCTGCTGATGTTCCGGCCAGTTCTGTGGTCCCTGTAGTGGAGCCCCCAGCTTCAGTCAGCACAGTCAAAGTCCGGAGGAATAGATGACTTACAGCAGAGACACTTTTCTATCTGTGTGAACAGTATCGCGCAGAGGATGTTGTATTTTGATTTGAATGGGAATAAAGGGATTTTCTTTGAACACTCTCACAAAGAAAGTTATTTTACTCTAAAAACTAAAACTCAATTTTAGACTTTTTATAAGTAATTATTCGTAATGTATGGGCAATCGTGAAAATATTCCCATGAAAATGGAAATGTGCATTAATTGTGCGAAAAATAATTTGTTCAACAAGTTATCTTGCGATGAGATTAACTTAATAAATTTTATGTTGACATATTCTCTTACATGATAAATAAACAGACTCAGTGGCTAGCTAGAAGTTACTAAACTGAATTTGATTTCAAGATAGCTCCCAAGGTCATCTCCATTAACTTTCCTTTAATTTCCTTGGTGTATTAAAATCGGACTCCAACTTGCAGACATCGTTCTTCATTGCGTCTCCATTATCATATGCACATCTTGTTTGTTTCCTCCACCACCTTTGATCAATTATAGTACAGTGGTTTTTTAATCTTGTCCTAAGGCAACAGTCTTGTCGTTTAAAGCAACAGTCTTGATCATATTTAAGTTCTTACAGGTTTTGCTTTCTTTTATTCCAACACGATGCGGGTTTCACCGACTTGCTCTGTCCTCGAAAACAGCTTTGATTTCATCTGTCAGTCTATAATTGAAGTACATAACTGTCTGTTCAAAATGTAAACCCTCTCTGAATTAATCGTTTACCACATAACACACTACAGAAGGTTAAAGCATGAGGGGATCTGACTGACTAAAATCCGGGGATATATGACATTGCATTCCTCAGGGAATACACAGCTATTTCTGACATAATGTTGACCGTTGTGTATTTCATCATTCGGTGCACAAGTGTCTTAGTAAGTGTCTTAAGAACAGCTTGGTACAGTTAAGAGGTTGCAATTATGGTGGGAATGAAAGCCAGCATACAATTTGGGTCCCCAGCATCAAGTTCAAAAACCCCCTGATTTAGTACTAGTCTATATACAGATTTACCTGTGGAGGACTGTTTGTGTGCTTTATAGTCTTACAACTATGATGACTTGTGAATGTAGGGGGGGGGAAATGCTATGTCTTTCATGAATGAAGATGTATAAATCAAAGTGAGGTTCAGAATTGGAAAAAAAAAAAAAACAGAGAGCTTTTACTTCCATACTACCCATTTGAGAGTTAACATGAGAAAAAAAAACATTTTGCCTACGGATGGCTGAAGAATATCTTCCAGGTCCAAGGTCTTTACGCCGGCCTGTGGCGTATTCAGCAAGCATCTCTCTCTGCTGGAATGTGTAGACTCCCCATAGAAACACCTGAGATTGCTGTTTGCTCGAATGAAAGGATCTCTCTTTATTGATCTTTCCCGTGCTTATGACAACCCTACAGTACTCATCACCTGACATGTGGAATCACATCAAAAGCATCACACAGTCATGCAGACCTTCAAAACACCCTATTGTACACATGAATTGATGAATTTGGCCAGCATTGGCCAAGGTATTTCTATTTGAAGAGAACTTACATTTCTTATACCTGGAATTTTGATGTTTTCATTTAATTATATAATACAATAGTTTATTTTATTTTTTTAACCAATATTCTTGAAAGATTTGTGTACACATCTGCCAAATCTCAGTTCTGCTGTCTGTATGTGTTGTGTTGTGTTGTTTTGTTTTATTCTTATTTCTGGGTTATTGTATCTTGATAAAATCCAACACTAGTTTTACCTACCCATAAATCTGACCTGATGTTCTCATGGTTATTATTCCAGATTGTATACATACAAAAAGGTAGGGGTGTACAGTTTCAGGTCATTTAATTTTGTCCAGACACATTGTGAATTCATGGTGGTGTTGGAGTAGGGTAAAGTGACATAGGGTTAAATAGAACTTTAAAAGCAGAGTCGTCATTCGGTATAAGTGATGTACATTTGTATTTTTCTGGTGCAAGCCAATGCCTCATATATTTTCTGTTCTCCTAGTGATAATCTCCTGAATCCTATATTCCTGAAATGGTCTAACAGAGAAAGGTGTCCTATTGAAGCAGCAAGGACATGCAAGTCCACGCGCGGAAGTGACTTCACCTTTTGTGGCAGTTTGCGATTCTAAACCAGCCGTGAATGGTCTTTACGGAAGGCAGCGGGCCGCGGAAAATCACTGACGACGACGTGACCTCGGAATGATGAACGAGCATACAGCGCGCGAGGAGGAACGCGCATCTCGCAACTTTTTTTGTGCTGAATTGTAAAGCGCAATATTAACGATTCGACGGGGGAAAAAAAGACCAGAAAAAATCTGGAGAACGCCGCCGTCAAAAAGCATAGCACTCGAGGGACTCCTATTAATCCTTCCCCTCTGACAGGCGGTGCGATTGTTCCTGGCTTACAGCCTCCGCGCGCGACGGACCGTGCCGTACTGTCCTGTAGGTAGCGCGGGTCGAATTTCTTCAGTGCTGCCTCTGTGACAGCGAAGGTGCTGATACCGCGGTACTTTTCCTCTCTTACCCAATCGAGTCGCGAGCCACGAAGTGGCTACACAGCTCGAGGTCACAAAGGTTTTTTTTTTTCTTTTTTTCTTTCAACAGTATTAAACTTGCTTTAAATAATGTGAACCGCCATTCGGTCTGAAATTGGAAGCCGTTGATGACTCAGATATTGGAGCAAAGGTCAAAATAGTAATCATAGCCCATGCTGGAAATATTTATTGAACAAGTTGCCTCTCGGAATTCAGGTTGTGTCCTCAGAGCTTATTCTAATCAGTTGCATTAGTCATTCCTGCAAATTACATTTGTCACTCTGTTTAATAACCTCTTTAATCACCTAGCAAGTGAACACTGGTTACTTATGAGTTGCACAAATTTGAAGACCAATCTAAATGAAGTTCATTTTGATGACAAATGCTTAGTGCTTCTTAAAAAAAAAAAAAAGAAAAACAGAATCCATCTGAAACAAATATGTTGCATATTACAGTAGCTTCTTAACATGACATCTTAGCTTTGATCTGACTTGCATTGTGGCATTTTAAGGCTTATGGGCACATGTGAGTGGCCTAAAAGTTTACACAGGTTGAACAGTAAAAGTTTTAGTTCAACTCAGAACCGTCTTAAAAGATTTGCTTTAAAAATGGATGACTGAGTTACTAAAAATGGATGACTGATTTACTAAAAATGGATGACTGAGATGTTTTGTTTTTTGTAAATAAAACAAGCCAGTAAAAAAAAACATGCTGCGAAATAAAAGTTCTGAGGCATGTACTGAGTCATCGGTGCTCTGAATCTCTTAACATATTTCTGAGGGTTGTCCAATGTGAATGCAGTGTAGTCCACTGTTAAGACTGTATCATGCCCATAGCTGTGCAATGCATGTTTTATCTGTCCATGGTACACATAGTAAATGGGGGAAAAACTCCACTTTTTTTTTTTTTTTTTTTGGTGAAACTGTCTGCTCTGACAAGATGAAATTTGTTGTCAGGTTATAAGATTTATTCAGTCTTTTGTTAGTTAGTTTGTTTGTTTGTTTGTTTGTTTGTGTTCCCCTACCATCTCAAATGAATTCACAGATGACATGATTCTGAGCGTGCACTTCAACCCTCTGTTGCCTTCTGCTGATGTCTGTCCGAATGAGTTCCAAGCTGACCTCATCTTTTTTTTTTCTGTTGCTCGTGAAACGTCAGCAAGTAAGGGCTGTCCTGAAGATCCTGCCAAGCACTGCCCAACAATGACCCTTCTTTCAAATTCAATGTTTTTCTCCTGCAACCACGCTAAGCAGGCCTGCTCAGCATTTTTATACATAGCCCTTTGGATGCTGGGACACTACTTGCGTAATCACCTGTGTGGTAGTTTTTGATTTGCATACTTAAAACTGAGAATCGAGTGATGAGCGATTATTTCTGGATTATTTCATTTTATTTTGGGGGGAAAGGAATTTCTTCAATCTACTACTGGTGGAAACTGACATAATTAATAAATATTGTCTCCAAATGGAATACAAAACATAAATTTTTTTCATTCTAAAGTGAATTGAACTTATTTTGTCAAAAGGTGACCTGTCTTATGAACTCTCATATTTCTAGTTAAAAATAAATTCAGAAGACAATACCCCTGGTTCATTCAACCATAGTCTGGACTCCTCAGCCATACTGTCTTCAGATGACACCGAGGGAAGAAGAAGCTAAATTAAATTTCAAATATTTATGAATGGTAATACATTTTAACTCTGTGCCCAAGAGTGACATGTAGCATCTCAGACGATGAGACATTAATTTTTGTCCCAAAATTTAAATTTAAAGAATGGCTTCGCTTTCTCTATGCATGTTAACATGAATTAGAAGATAGAAACTTTCATTTCACTCTGGTCTCTATTCAGCATTAAGAATACATTCAATTTCATAATTGGCTTAAACAGAGAGTATGATTTACAAAGTCATTTTGTTTAGTCAGGCCAGCTAAAATGGTCTCTTTGCTGCATGGGATATTGATTTGACTTGTCCTGTCAATCACATTTGATCAAGATATGCATTCTGAAGACGTCGCATCGTAACACAATTTAGATAAAGTCAGCTGGTCCTTTGTGGCTCATGCAGCTACTGCAGAACTGCGCAGTGCATTGATGTGTCCTATGGCCTATGTGCTGAATCCAGGCCATGCCTGTGCGAGCTCTGGCTGAGAGCCAACCTGTGTGCGGCATTAGCAACTAATGCATTAGTATTTCTGCACTGAGCAGAGCTAATATTTATACATAGCCAATTATACAGCGTACTTCTGTATGTACTGCACTGCCCGTGCATACAGCTGGATATTTACTGAAGCCGTTCTGGTGAAGGACGTTCATCAAGGGCACAACGACAGTTTCCCACCTGGGAACTGAACTTCAGAAAATTCTGACTGTCATTTTTCATTTTTTATTTTATTGTACTTGATATCCTGGGTCATGCAAACTGCAGTTGGGAATGTGTTTGCTCAAAGAATGTATTAATGTATTAATGGACACAAAATTCATCTCATGCTCTTGCTTAACTGAAGAAACGGTGTTTTGGTACGTCTTATTCAACACATGATTTGTGTTGACGTTTTAGCCGTTTTATGCGTTCAGTTTGGGTACGGCTTTTATCTGAATCCGAACTGAATGCTGAATTACAGTGGAGATGCCGATGTGCACAGTACAAAAGAGCTTGACAGGTAGGGCTCACAGAAAAATAACATGATTGACAACTGAGTTTTTGCGAAAGTACAAAGGAAATCTGGAGCACGCACACACACACACACACACACAGGGATGAGCAGGCAGTTGTAACTCACCGAGGAAGCGGTCCTGCGAGACCACTGCGAAACATCACAGTCCTGATTTTGGTACTTCAAAAGGCTCAGGGATTGATTGGCAGCACCGAGGTAATGAAGCAACATTAGAGTGCAGTGAGCCTGCCCCAGCTCCAGGGGGAGGGCTATCCCTGCAACGAGGCGCTCATTCAGTCTCTTTCATCTATTTCAGGCAGGCCGCGTTCGGCTTTTACCACAATGTAATACAATATTAATAACACCAGCTACGCACAGACCAGTGTCAACATGGATGAATTTCAGATTTTTTTTTTTTTCTTCCCCCCCCTGTTGATCTTGGATGGATTCCACAGGTAATGGCCGATAGAGTGGAAACACCTGCATGCACGAGGCATGCTAACCAAACGCAGGTGCTGAAAGCAGGTGCTTCCGCTGATAGAACAGTCACTGCTGTGTGTGTGAAAATGCTGGGGTGGGCTCAGCTGGCCGCTATTTGGGCCACCTGACAGAGAGGAAGTGACCTCACGGACCGGAAAGAGAGGTGATTGGTGGGCAATGCCCGGCAGAAGCTTCAGTGATGAAGACTGCTGAACTCGTTGTGCAATTTCCGATTCCAGCAGTTTTAACAGCTAACATCCTTGTTTTAAAGGGTTAATGTCCGGCACTCTGAATACAGAACACAAGTGCATGAACAGTTACAACTCCTCACTTATCCAAAATGAGAGAGAGAGAGAGAGAGAGAGAGAGAGTTGGTCATAAGAAATTATACTGTCTCTGGCTCAAAACTAGATAATTGACAACATCATCAACTACGCACAGCTGTGCTCAAAAGTGCTGACGGCCCAACCATGCTTCAGTTCACGGTGCAAGGAGAAAGCAGAGAAATGCAGTTAGTCGACTACAGGTATCAATGGCCATCAAGGACTTATCAGAGAGGGATACGACGATTCGTTTTTACTTAATTTTGGCAGTTACCCCTAATTGGCCCTATTGTGCTATTCAAAGTTTACGGTTTATCAGTCAGTTCACAATAGCTCCTCCTAATACGTCATTTGTGCAAAAATGTGGTAATTAATCATGCTATATATGCCTGTGGCCTGTTAGAAAAAAGGATACAAATTGGACAAAGGGAAATATATTCTAAACAGAAGAACGTACTAGACAGCTGTGGAAGATTCATTAAAGAGACAAAAGGAGTTTTGTGCAATGTTAGAATAATGGTATGGAGTGATTAGGCAGAGGAAAAATGGAGGTTGTCAAGGAGTAATGGTGGACTCAGATAAATGAGTCATAAGGACCGTGTGCAACTTCTAATAAAAAAGCTAGAAATGGAAGAACACTTCCAGCACTGCACAGATATTGGTGGCAAAGATGGCAATTACTTTTTTCTCCTTTTTTTTAGAGAGAGAGACAGAGTAGAATATAGGTCAAGGACTCGAATATAACAAAGGTAGATTAGTGGAAACAAAGTCTGCTGAATGCTGTGTATACTGTGTGACATTCTTCTGGGAAGATTTCTTTTTTTTCCCTGTTGGTAATTATGTTGATAATAATTCAGCTTTAGAAGCGGTGTACACAAATTTGCCCCAGTAATGATGTCTGTATTGGGTCACAAAACATAAATATGTGTAATATCCTGAGCGGGCAACCAAAAGGGAAAAGGAAACATAGCGTTCACAAGCAATGACTTTGTGGGGTTTTTTTTATTATTATTATTTATTATTATCTTAAACCTCTCCTTTCTTTTCATAATGCTGGTGAAGATGGGAAAGTGATTGCTTGTATTGTTTGGTTTGAACACCTGTGGAAAAACTAGCAAGCAAACCATGGTGCAGAAACCACTCTAATTAAACTTCTACTGGACATGGATTCAGGCTTCATCTTCATTGAAGTGGATTTTAAATACACATATTCTGACCTGAGACAAGCATCGGTATCTCTCGTATAAAACACTTTCCTATTAGGAATTCCTCCCAAAATGTTTTAAAAGAAACTTAATATTGCTTTAAGGAACTGCTTTATGTGTGCATGGGTGTGTGCGTGCTGGCATACAAGTCAGCCCTGAAACCACAACCTAAAGGGAGAGCAATGTATAAGTATGATGTTTCCATCAGATTTATTTTTCATCAACACTAGCCTAACTGTCCAACATGGTTCCCCTCGTCACCTGCACACGTTCCCGCTGCATAACCACAACAGGCGCTCGACCGCGGCGGGTCCCGATCCCGGACACAAGCTCAGGTTCCGTTACGTACTTACAGCAGCGTTGCCATGGTTATCGGCAGCCAATCCTGACAGGCCTGATGAGTGACTCCCGCTTATGAGCGTACGGTGTGTGCTCAGCGACGCTGAGAGCTGGGAGAGGCCCCGTGATGAGAGTGTTTAGGTTCATCACAAAGGGAGCCGTGGGCGACACTGAGAGATAATTGGCGTTGGTGCTGTGCACTGCATCCACGGGACCTCCGGTGATTTATTCTGTGCAATTTCCTTATCTCCCCAGCGAAGAAACTCCAGCCAAGCAGCGGCCAATCAATCTCCGCCTGGCCAATGAGAAATAACTTTTTTAAACGTGCACAATAACACACTATCTGTGACCCACTAGGAGAATCGATGCTGGCATGTTGCGGTAGCGAGTTTATTTAGGCAGTCAGACGTCTTTCTGAGCATTCCATGCTTTGATTGCTTTTTTGTTTTTTTTTGGGGGGGGGGGTTATTTCTGCAAGTCAGCTACTTGACCCTTTCCACACTGCGGTTCGTGCAGTTCATTCCCCAGAAGCGGATGGCGGTGACTTGACCGAAATATCAATAACTGGAAGAAAACAGATCACATTTCACTTGGAGTGGCTTGCACTTGCACAAACTAAACGATGTGAAACTTGTTTGGCCAGACCTGTGCAAAGACTGGCTGCATATCTTACTGCCATGCATTTTGCTAGATTAGATTTTCACAATATATGGCTCAAAATAATTATCATTGCATGAAATATACTGTGAAAAAAAAAAAAAAAAAAAAAACATGCCAAGAAGGAGGGGACATTTAATTCAATTTAAATTTTATTTAATTACATACTGATACTGTATCATACAATATACCCATTGCATTTGTTTTTCCTCAGTGGTTTCCTTATATATTTACACTGTAGCAAATTCTGTGATTCAGATTTACTCGACAAATTAACACGTTCTATTGTGCTTTTGAATTTGAGATGGCAAGAGCTGCAGGGAGCTTCATTCAGGGAAAGAGGGGACATTGGATTGCCATAACTATGATGAATTATACATGCCTGGATAAGAACAGGTCCCTGTGAGCTTCTGCACAAAATAAATGCACTGAAAATGCACAGAGTGTAAGGTGTCCATATGATAAACTCAAGCCCATCCTGAACCTTGTGGAATAGCACTGAAGACAATGGTGTGATAAGAATGTTAAATGAAGCAACAACTAATAGAAAGTCTGTTTTCCTGCTGCATCAAATACTGAGGCTGTGTTTGTGTGACATAAAGCAGAAGGAGCAACAGCATGGTATGGTTTTATTAAATTAGAGAGAAGCGTGTAAGTTTGGCCTCATCCTTACTGATGCACAGTTTAAATTTGGGTGGCCCTATGTGATCCAACAAAAACATGCAGGAGTCTGAAAATGAACTTGAGCTTGTGAAGTCATCTGAAGCAGGAATCTCAAACCCTGGAGAGCCGCTGTCTCTGCTGGTTTTTCTGCTGTGTTCCAGCACTTAAGGGCTTGATTTAAGTCATCGATTGGCTAAAGAGTCCGCACATCTTGTTTCCCAAATTGTCGGATGATTGAAAAGAGAAACTTGGCGGACACCAAAGCCCTGTAGGACCTGCCGTTTGAGACACCCGATCGAAAGGGTTGCTTTTACTTTACTCTCCAGGAAACGGGGTTGGAGTTCGGGTTGTGGGGGGCTGCAGTCATGGGGCTCTTGGTGAAAACTGACGGAGGTCCACCATCTTTAAGAACATTCCAACCCCGTTAAATGCTCCTTGAAGGGGCTAGGGGACCCCTGAAGGATGACTGAGCAAGGAAACACGAGTGCATACTTTGCGGAAGTATTTTTTTCTGGAAAGCATGACACACACAAATGATCAACGTCTGGATCCACCCATCTGCCACGTCTGTAACTGAAGTGGTGTCAAGCTGACGCTTGACTGAACGAGGACTTTCCATCTGCCTAACACGCGTTTCCTTGATTCCTCTGTCCTCGTGTCCCTAAGAACAAACGTGTCCTTACAACAAACCTACATATTGCACCTTCAACAGCAGCTCCAGCACGATTTGGATTTCTATCATTATTTGCTAAAGACTTATTTAAATGCTGGAGTGTATGTGTGTGTGTGTGTTTCTGTCTGTCTGTCTGTCTTTGTGTGTGTGTGTGTGTGTGTGTTTGGGTGTGTTTGTGTGTGTGTGTTTGGGTGTGTTTGTGTGTGTATGTGTATATGTGTGTGTGTGTGTGTGTGTGTTTGTGTGTGTTTTGCCTGGTAGTTTTCCACTCAGCATCTTTGCTCTCAATAAATGTCAGCGGTCAACAGGGGCTCAGTTCCACATAAAAAAAAGACTAAATATTTTTTTCAGAAAATCATGTTTACCTGGGGCTAAGATTATATTTATGAGAAATAATCTACATTCAGGCTTTCCTGCTTTGGAAAAAAAAAACCTTCCTAAAGGATGTTTATGCGTCTAATTCCTGAGCTCCTCCACAGCCCCCATCTTTATAATGCAGGCCCTGAAAATAAGATTTTGTCTTTGGGAACCGTGACAACAAGGATCTCATCAGTGCTCCACTTAGAATGTGTGACCACCTCCGATTGTTGAGGGCCCAGGAAAGTGCAGGTAAATGAAGTGATTGATCCTTTTCATGTGTTATACTCGGGCCAGTTAGACTTACCATTCAGTTGACAGCAGGTGTTTTCTGCTGGGGAGGGGGGGGGGGGGGGGAAATGATGCAATATAGTACATCAAGGCCTTGTCTGTTGAACTTGTTGAAAGGATTGTGGAGAGGTCATAAAAGGGATCGGATACCCGTGCATGTTTGACAGGAGTGAAGGGTACCACGTCATGTTATCATATCCTAAAACAAGGTGTTTTTTTGTTGTTGTTGTTGTGTTTTTCACATCTCCATACCTAAGTCTCCTGGCCGCAGGGAGATTCTGCAACATTTTTACGGAGGACTGGCAGGAGATAAATCAGCAGACCCGTGTTTCCGTTTTCTCTCGAGAAGGACATCGGATGCAGTGCAGTCTCTGTGTTCTGGGCTGTCACGGTTAACACAATAATTCAACAGAGTTTGAACTTCAGAGTCCCTCTGAAGAAACAACCGTGTGATTCAAGACTACGGCGACCGCGCGTCTGTACATATTTCACCCGTCCGAGCTTTATACCGCGAGGGTAAATGAAGACACACCAGGGCCCGTGGTAACTGCGAGCCGTGAGCATAATGGTCTGTGATTTATTGAGAGACTCTGTTCGAAGTGGAGTAGCTCTCAGTCAGTTAATGGCTGAGAAAAAACGGATCAAATCAGGTGCTTGCCTTTATTTCTTTAAGAGACGTGCGGTTGTGTCATCACATTTTTTAATCGTTAAACCGAAACCCATAAACCCGAATCATTAACATCGCGTTTTTGGCATGTCTATCCTTCTCAGGTCAGCGTTTTTACCAAAACATAGCGAAGTTTAGCTGTTGGTGATCTGGAAGATCATTCATTTTGGCCAACCTTTACAAAGTGTACACTTTACATCATGATCAGTACGGGGACTATTCAAACTTGAGATTACATTCGTCAAAAGACATTTTATATTTGTATGACAAAACACTCAAATTTTCCTAGCATGACTCTCCTGAGATCTACTCAGCCTCTGTACAGCTTTGCTCAAGAGTTTGCGGAGTAAAAATTATACATGATCAATAAATTATATTAAAACTAAATAAGACTGCGATTAGTCTGCTTTTTGGAGCAAGACATTTTCACTTCATTTCCAGATTCGGCTGTTTCATAAAACACATCTCCTCTCTGGCACATGTGTGTTGCATCATCATATTGGCTGTGAGCATGGCATCGGGCCGATGGATTCACTTTATCTGTGTCTTCAGCCGTCCCTGATGCTACTGCGCACACCTGTCCAACGTAATAAGAGAGCATTAAATACACACACATAATGTGCCGTTGTGACTATCCTGAACAACAGGAACGAAGATCTCCTCTCAGCGGCACAGACAGTGCAGGCTGCGGCCAGACAGTGGCGAGGGCGGCATGTCTGCAGCCGGCTGGACTGTGATGCCCGTCTCCGGGGTGACCTTGCGTAAGCCTAACAACAGGCTGGCCTCGTCCACAGAATTTAAAAAAATAATAATAATAACCCTCAGCTGAGCTGCCCGACTTCCAGTCGTCGTAACGCTCACGGCTGCACTGCAAACCCATTCACCGCCGCGCTGTTATTTATCTTTCAATAAATCATCCGGCGTTAATGTTACTGGGTTTTTACCTCATTAGTTCTGGCTCGTTACGGCCTGGAGAGGGCGAGCCGTCTGCTTTAATGCATACGTTAAATACGCTCCTCCTAATTAAAAGCCTCTGCGTTTGGCTCGCGGATAAAATGGCTTCCCTCTTCGCTCTTCGCCAAAGGGCTGGAGCAAAAATAAACATAAGGGGGGGGGGGGGGGGGACGGTAATGGGAGATGCGAGCGAGAGAGAGAGGAGAAGAAAGAGGAGTGCTCTTTTGTCAGCACTGTTTGTGGCTGTGTCAGCTTGTTATTTCTTACACTGCTTTTCAGTCAACATTTGTCCTTAACTTTCACTAAAGTAATTAAAAGCAAAAAAAAAAAAAAAAAAAACCTTTATCTTCTGAAACGCTGCATGGCGAGTTTGGAAATCAAGGTGTTGTGAAGAAAAATTCTTTCATTTGCTTGTGAGTCATGTTTATCGAATACAGGTCTTAGTTATAGCTGGTTTACAGTTGCTAAATCTCTGTGTCCTTTTGCAAACAGAAATACTTGTTATTATGCTGCTTTATTTTCATTCTCTTCCCTTTGGACAGGTGTGTTACCTGCCCTGAAGTGTGGAAGCATTGCTAAAAGTACTGCTTTTGTTTTGCTAGCATTACCCCAGATCCCCCTCACCCAACTCACACACGTGCACATACGCACATACAAAAACACAGACGCACACAAGCACACACTCACTCACACATACACACACACACACACGCACACGCGTACACACACACACACACACACACACCCACACACTGACTCACACATACACACACACACACACAGACACACACGTACACACACACACTCACACACTGACTCACACATACACACACACACACACACACACACACACACAGACACACCCACACACTGACTCACACATACACACACACACACACAGACACACACGTACACAGACACACACACGCACACACGTACACACACACACACACACACACACCCACACACTGACTCACACATACACACACACACACACAGACACACACGTACACACACACACACACACTCACACACTGACTCACACACACACACACACACACACACACACTGCTCAGTCTGTGAAGTTCAGTCACTCAGAAGCTGAGAATCCCATCAGGGAGCCCCAGTGCTTAGTCACTGCCTCCCTCGGGGGTCTGTGTCCCAGACTTTGATCGCAAGACTCCAGGCAACCGAGGAAATATCTCAGTCCAAAATAATCCATACTCCGCTCTGAGCTCTCTCCGCAAATAAATAAATAAATACATACATAGACCAGGGAGGACTGGGGCAGAAATTTGAAACCTTGGAGCCGTCTTTAAATAACTCTCAGGAAAACTTTAAATGAGCGACGACCCACCGGGGCGCAGGCGAGGGTTTGGGGGTGGCGGCCGGCCCGCTCCGATTGGCGGCGAGGCCCAAGCCTGGTCAGCTGTGCTTTGGGTAAGAGGCGCAGGGGCAGGGAGTAAGGGCCGCTCGCTCAGGAGGGCTTAGCAGGCGAGGCGATGGCATACCGTAGGCTCTCTCTTTATTTCGACTGAGTGAGTCTCTCCCGCTCTGTGTGTGCGTGTGTGCGTGTGTGTGTGTGTGTATGAGTGCTTGAGAGTGTGTGTATGACTGTCTGTGTGTGTGTGTTTGTGTGCGAGTGTGTGTATGAGTGCGTGAGTGTGTGTGTGTGTGTGTATGCATGTGCATGATTTTTATTTTTAAGCTCCAAGGCCAGGGTCTCCAATCATATGGTTTTTGTTTCAGCCCAGCACTACGACACCTGATACCAACTAATTAGCTGATCATCGTCTTCAATCAAGACCTTAAGTAGAATCAGGTGTGGTAGTGCTGGGGTAAAACAAAAGCCTGCACCCACACCGGCCCTTTTCAGATAAGACTGCAGATCCCAGCTCTAAGGCACTGCTACCTGTTGCTTGAAACACAACAGAATGTCAGAGCTGATCACAGGGTCACTAACCTTCCACCCACCCTTGAAATGTGCTTATAAGTTTTCAGAGAACAAATTAAGATTGAATAATTACTCTAAGTAATCAGCTATCTTGTTATTGCTTTACGTTTATTCTGTTATTCCTTAAATCATCCGCCTGATGGTTTTATTTCCCAATTTATTTGACACTATAAAACTGCATGAAGGGAGAAGGGGGAGAAAAATCTTCCCTTGTCAGCTCGTGAAATGTTTTCCTGTCACTCTATAAATGGTTAGGGAACCTATGGTCATTTCTCTACTTAACATTATGTAGGGCATCTGTTCTAATGGCTCTTTGAAGCCGTTTGGTCGTTTTATCATGGCCTGCGCGTGGAAGCTTTGTGGGGCAGCATGCTCGGCTGGTCGCCGTCGGAGAGACCGTTAAATTTGTTTCGCCCCCGAAAATAAACGCACCGGCGCCGCTCTCTCCGGATCAGACGGCTAATTAGAGCGATGCGACCGCAGCCCTCTTTTTGAATCTCCAGCTGATTGCCCACAGGCGCGCAGATGCGACGTTGGCTAGAAGGTGCTTTCGCAACAAACAATTTGTCTCCGGAACAGATGCGCGCGAGGCAGTCCGTTTTTTTTTTTTTGTTTTTTTTTTTTTTGCGGGGAAACCTTTTTGAAAGCTTTCAGTAAAGCGCAGCCGACAGCTTGTTCCAGCATAAAGGTCTCCGCGCATCGATCACCGCGCAGGTACCCCCAGATGGCAGGAGCCCGGAACTCTCTCACCTTACACAGGAACCGCTGCAGTCAATTCAAGTCATTTCAAATGACAAACAGATGGCTGCACCTTTTGGAAGCCATCAGTGTTTCCAGGATTGGATTACATTTCAGATTTTTTTTTTTCTGGTCCATTGTCTTATGACTTCTCAAAGGCTAAGGTCCTGAATCTTGTTTCATTCGCTCACGGGATGCGTGGCAAAGTGAGGAGCAGCCAGCATCGCCGTGGATACGAATGGTTTATCGATTTTAGATTCACGCTGCGCTGCCATTCTGCGCTAAAAACGCCCGGAAAATTCCAGCGCCTGCTAGTTTTGAAATGTCATGCTCATAAATTTCTCCCAATGGAATAAAATATCATGTCAATATAAACAAAGGGGAAATGCCTGACAGCCCAAAGAAAATGTGTTGACCTATTGCAAGTTACATGGCAGTGTTTTTTTTTTTTTTTTTTTTTTTTTTTTTTTTTTTTTTACCTGATGGCCAGGATCAGTTCTTTTCTTACATGATATTGAATGCTAGCCACATACTGTCCAGGCCTCTAATCCTTCCTCATACTGGTATAAAATAATGCACATAATTACATTGCATGACATTTATGTGGCAGACACTTTTATCCAAAGTGACGTACAATAAGTGCATACCGAAGGTCATTGGAACAACTACAAAACTCAGGTCCAATAAGGTACAATACGCATTATGTAACAGTTATTCATAGCCATGAACACATTAAGACCAGTTCCCACAGTAAGCATAGGCTAGGTCAGATAGTAATGTTAACTCAAAGTAGGAGGCATGACAACAAGCTACAACATCAAGATAACTATACATGTGCACCACTACCCTGACCAGGTAATATAACAGAGCGCACACATATTTACAAACACACATGCACATACTACCACAACCAGCACCCTCTCTTGAAATTTCTAATCAGAAACATGCACTCCCGTGGGCAACAACTTGCCAAGAAAAAAAATAAATATTCACTGAAACACAATGGGGACAGGGAAGCCAGCCCAGACGGTCATTTGTTTCTGTCTTTGAGCAGACACTGCGGAAACGCGTCCAAACCTCACCGCCCGTTCCTTATGACTGATCACCTCTCCAGCGCCGACAGTCCCAGGGCCCAGGTGGTCAGATTTCAGGAGGTCTCAAGCCTGGCTATCAGAGAACAGCGCGTACCCTTACAGCAAAGGACACGCTGCGGATTAGACATTAGACATAGGTTTGCTAAGACCTTTAGCAGGTGCAAAAACCTTTTAGCTCGGGCGAAACCAATGACATGAGCAATGATTGGTGCAAAACAAAACCACGACCAATCATAAGTCTCGTTACTAGTTTTGCAAATGCTATTAGGTTATAGTGAATCAGGCCCCTTTGTCTGATTCTCAGAGGACGGTTTACAGAAGTCTGAATGCCCTGAAACTTTAGCGTATGGAAAGTTTGGCCGTCGAGTTTCAGAGCAAGAAATTGATGGTGTACCATCCCTCCCTCTTTTGACTCCTACTCTCTCCCCCCTCCATAAAGTGTTCCACCTCCCTCTGGGCTAGACCTCCGCTCCTCCGCACCCCACTAAGTGCTTTACTGTGGGAGCACTCTAAGCTAAACCAGGAGAGCTTAGATTGTAAACCAGATGAATGAGTCAGCAGTAGCAAAAAATAAAAAAATCTAATAAATCTAATGATATATGAGCCTCTCATACCAACACTGTAAAAAATCATGGTGCAAGCACTGAAATGCAATGCTACATTACACAATAATAAAAAAAGACAGGTTACACTGTACATTTTCTAAAGTGCACAGTAAGGTCAACCTGGTCTATTAGGAGCCTGTTTTTCTTTAGGACAGATGGTCAACATAGCAAGCGATGTACTCAACCACTGAAATACAGTGCTGTCAATCAAAGGGAAAGGGCAGTTGAAAGCAGAACGATAAACCACAGGGGGTCTTGTGAAGATGTGTCGGTATTTTCTAGAAATTCCTGAAGCATTTTTTCCCCGTGCTGAATCGTGGTTTCGTAAGTATCGGGGAGCTCCACTGTTAGGACAAGGCGGAACACCATTACAGCCACAGCTGGAGGAAGGCCTGAAGTGGTGATGTTACTTAGAGACATGACAACTGTGGGGACACTGCTGTGGTCCAAGTTACGATTGAAGCTCAAAGTCAAAGCTCGGTTTCTGTGCAGTATTTCAAGGGGACAACTTGGACAAGACAGAAACAAACACGTAACCGTCCAGACCAACGGCGCAACTCACTTCCGCAGACACATTTTAGCTGGCACCACCTGCGCATGCGTCCCACAAAACATCCCTCAAAGGTTGTCCGTGAGTGAGTGAGTGAGTGACCATAATTTGCCATGCATAGCCCACGGCGGCAGTTCCTGCGTGTCGTGGGAAAAAGACAACATTGGTGTGAATGTTGGGGTGTGTGTGTGTGTGTGTGTGTGGGTGTGGGTGTGGGTGTGGGGTGGGGAGGTTGGGGGAGTATATTTAATATACTGCACCATGTTGCAAATAAATTGACATAGAATGAAATGATACATGCTTTACAACAATGAAATATATACACATTATTGCAGTTTTCAGATATTGCAATATGCAATATTCACCTATAGATTGTGAAGTGTTGCAATATGTTTTCTGATCTTGATAATTCATTTCATGTGAATGTATTGCATTATATTCCATTTGCGTATGACTGGCTTCAGGAGAGCTGGAAAAAGGGGAAACAAGTATTAGGAGCTGAAAAGTACTGTTTTCAATCAGCTAAATATAATTTTCAATTAATATTAGTCAGTTAGTTGATTGAATAACTAAGAGGGCAATTACTTTTTCACATGGGTGATATGGGTGTATGATAACCTAAATAAATAAAATAATATTTTTAATTTAATTGTTTTGTGTTTTGTGTCTAAATGATGAAACAATTCCGTGTGACAGATATTCTATAACAGAGGAAATCAGGAAGGGGGTGAATACTTTTTCACAGCACTGCAAATACACACACTCCTGAAGAACCATCTGGAGAGATGGACTGTGTGGAACATATCCACAAGAAATACAGGTTTCCCGGTTGTGAGGATCTATATTTGCCGGTTAGTCAGGTGGTAGATTTACACTAAATACATTATAAACGTGTCTCATCATGGGCAAGCGAATTATACCTTGCCCAAACAATCATAAGTGGGTGTAAACTGGTGTAAGTGCTGGCAGTTAACTTCTTAATATCTGTAATGAATCCCCTGTATTATTAATATTAAGGGAATGACGCCAACAGGGAATTGGAGCCAATTACATTCCAGCGTCAGTTACTCAGAGAATTAACTGAAATCCTGCTGAAAAATCTACGACGATCATTATGGGCTTTCTGCACGTGATCCGAATTTGAATTCGTTCAGGCTGATGTGAAAAGGAACTGATCCTAACCGGGGTATCCTACGTACAGCACCCCAGAAATGTGTCATTTATAATAGAACTAAATAATTTGTGAATTAAAATTCAATTAAATCTGCAAACATACTGATAAAATAGATAACTTTGCTGAACATCACATAATTAGACTAATGGAAGCCTATCTGTATAATATTAATATTCATAAACCTGAATGCCTCTAAAATGCATTTTTCACTGGCATGTCCTCTAAAAGGATCACAGTTTTGTCTGTCATTCCGAGGCATATTCTTCTTCGTAAGTTGGATGTTCAGTTTGACCGCTGCGGTGTGCGAGGCGTGATATTTCAGTCATAGCGGGAGAGCTTTCAGCGCCGGAGTGCTCATTCGGTCCCGAGTCCTCCAGCCTTTCAAGTGGCTGAGCCCATTTCCCAGAAGGCACTGCTGCTTCTCTCCCGGGGGTTTACCGTTACGTGAGCGCAGGTTGTTATCGCTTCCTCTCCAGTGCTTTTCTCCGCGTTCTCGGGGGTGCTTGGAGGTCCCCTCTAGTTGTTAAAACTCTGTGTCTTTTTTTTTTCCTCTCATGGTCATGAAGACACAAAGAGCTTTTTTTTGTTGTTCCGGAGGCATGGCGTACGCTCTGGCGGCCCTCTGTCGAGTTCCAGCCACCGCGGCGAGTCTTCATTAATGCAGGGCCGGACTTCTGAAAGCGGGCTATTTGTGTGATCTCTCTCTCTCCCTCCGCAAAAGGGGGGGGGGGGGGAGGACGTTCCCGCCGGTTCACATCTCTTCCCCGTCTACACCTGCGCTGATTCCTTTTCGGTTTGACACCTTCGCCCACCCGCACCCTTGCGCACCCCCGCGCACCCCTAAGGCCGATCCTCACGCTTTCATTTCTGAAGATGAGAGAAGAACGGGGGTCCTGGGCTGCCCTCACCACATCAGAGGACACGAGCCCGTCCTTCTGAGGCCCAGCGGCTGTGATCTCGCTCGAGCGTAACAGCGCTTCCCCACAGCCTGCGCAGACGTGGCATCGTCACTGGAAGAACAGAACAGAACAGAGTCCCTTAGTTATAATGAAATTTAAAAAAGCAATGCAAATATTGTGTTTTCAGAACATTTGTGATATTTGGATTGTGCCTGGTGTCACGGGAGAAGCCAGTTCTCTTTGATGTTTTTTCTTGTGGTTTTTTTTTGTCCTTTGTAGCGTTGTGCATTTAGACGATTGGAATCCCCAGCCTCTTCCAGCGTTTTGGGAATCGCTCACACACTCGATAAAAAAAAAAAAAACAGTTTCTTCAGCTGATGATCCATTTTTCATGAGGCAGATGTGGAAGTGGGTGGGCAGCGGGGGCCACAGACGGGGGTGCTCTGAATGTCCAGCTCAGCGAGTGGGTTGGGGGGGGCCGCAGACGGACTGGGGGGGTTCTGAATGTCCAGCTCAGTGAGCGGGTGATTTTTTTCGTGAAGGTTCATGTGCGCGCAGCTCCTAAATACAATATTTCCGACAGCACATAATGGCATCGTAACTTACCGACAAAATGGAGAGACAATTCTGCAGCCCAGAAGCAGCTCAAATCGGCTTCCCTTTCCCCAGTAACCGGTCCCCCTTAAATCGGCAGTCCAAGCCGTTTGTAAAAGTGAAAGGAGACAAACGGTTTGTGCTACTGCCATTTAAGGTGGACCGCCAACCTTGAATTGGGTGCTGCGAATAGTGAGCCAAGTTCAGCCGCACGCGGACGGGCCTTTCCGAGCCCGGCACAATCTCCACACGGGGTCCTTATCGCTCCCCAACACCGCAGATCATCCCTGACCGCTTCTGTGAGAGCCCAGTAATTACCTTCCCTCACACAAACAACGCACCAAGATAATGGTAAATGGGTATTTCTTCCACAATTGTTTCCTTGCAATGTGCCAATCTCTTTGGCTGGGTGTGGGGTGGGGGTGGGGTTGGGGGGGGGGGTTGTGGGAGGGGTAGTTGGGAGGAAAAATTTGATGTTTGGCTAAATAAATGATTATGTCACGCTCGTCAGATAAGGCGCAGTTTTTAATGGAAAAAGTCTGTTCTGGGCGTAATTAAAGCCGCTGCTGTCTGCGCAGTGCCCAGATGGATTATGGGTCGACGACAGACCCGCGCCATCCCAGCGATGAGAGGCTGCGTGGAAAAAGGCAGGCCTCGTCTCTCGAGCCAGAGCGAACGGTAATGGAGGACGGGTGGACATTACTCCCCAGCCGAAATACTCTGAACCTCAAGAGCGTTCTGTGCAAGAGCGTTCGCTAATGCACGAGCACCCAAAACTCTCTCCGACCCACTTACAGGGAAAAAGGAAAAAGAGCAAAAGGTTTTTTTGATATTTTTATTATGTTATAAAAAGTCATTTGATATATGCGCATTGTAACAAGTACATACTGTCTGCATTTGGCTGTATAACCCAGAATATATACGTATTGAGTTGTCTTTGAACACAGCATACGTGTATAACACTACTCTCTCAGAAGAAGGGGTTCCAAAAAGGCTCTTTTTTGTCTCCAGAGAGGAACCCTATCTAGTGCAAGGGTTCTTCGTTGGGGGAAAAAAGGTTTCAAACTGGGAGCTTGCAAACTTTTCCCACCTACCATAGAGGGTATCATTAAGAGCTAAAATGGGTTCCCCTACAGAGAGGGGCCAAAGAGCTCTGTTTTTTTCTGAGAGTGCACAGCACCTCCACTGCGTGGGCTGGTCTCTTTTGCAGGTTCGGTCTGGACGAGGCCTCGATGGACGGGAGACGGCCGCTCCATTTGCTGGCCAGCGCTCGGCGCTATTTCAGACGCACCGGAGGGATATTAATGTGTGAACCGCCACGAGCTCCCTCCTGACACCCATCTGTCAGGTTATGATGGCCGGGTGAAAAAGGATGACTTTTCGTATGCGGCTTCGGCTCTGTGCTGGGCTATTTGTGTTATATAAGGGGGAACCTGGGAGCCCCCAGCCCCCCCACCCCCCTCCCTGCACCTGCAAGAATTTCTGTATCTTTTGCCTCCCTCATCCATACGACACATACAACCTGAAATTGGTCAAATGCATTCATAATAAATGTAAAACACAAGAACAAAAATTAATAATAACTGTAAGGGTGACATCTCGCCCCGTGTTGGCCTACTATGATTAACAGCGGGGTAGAAAGAGGAAGAGAGGGAGACAAAGTATACAATAAAGAGGGAGAGATGGAGAGAGAGAACACCAACCCTAACCTGCCCTCCCATTTTACATCCTGAAGCATGCAGGCATGTTATCCTCTCCTGTCCTCTCATTTTAATGTATACATTTTTACCTGACGAAGATCTACACATGTTTTGAAACGCTGCTGAATAAAGGTGCATACTGAGTTTCAGTGTGCAGGCCTTACTGAACTGTTCATGTTCCTCGCCCCGCCCAGCCCAGCGCCTGGTTTAATGTGTGTATGTACATCATTATTACCTCGGTACTGTTTTCTCATCAACACCGTCGTTGCTAAGCGATGTTGTCAAAGCGAGCAACTCAAGTCGAACCGCGAGGACGTGACGTCGGTCCCGGGCCGCCTATTATCCCCGTGAGCCTATTATCCCCCGTGATCCCGAGCACAAAGCCCCGGCGGGCTGTCCTCCATTGTGCCGTCGGGCGAAAGCCTCGGACCGTTTGTTCGCGTTCTCTCCCCGTCGTTAAGTGCGTCGCGGGAAGCGGCGCGTTCGAGCGTTGGAGGGCCGCGGGCTCGCGAGAGGCCGCGTTCTGAGTGGTCCTCGCTAAGCCAGTGTGCATGACTCTGAGTGGTCCTCACTAAGCCAGTGTGCATGACTCTGAGTGGTCCTCACTAAGCCAGTGTGCATGACTCTGAGTGGTCCTCACTAAGCCAGTGTGCATGACTCTGAGTGGTCCTCACTACGCCAGTGTGCATGACTCAGAGTGGTCCTCGCTACGCCAGTGTGCATGACTCTGAGTGGTCCTCACTAAGCCAGTGTGCATGACTCTGAGTGGTCCTCGCTACGCCAGTGTGCATGACTCTGAGTGGTCCTCACTAAGCCAGTGTGCATGACTCTGAGTGGTCCTCACTAAGCCAGTGTGCATGACTCTGAGTGGTCCTCACTAAGCCAGTGTGCATGACTCTGAGTGGTCCTCACTAAGCCAGTGTGCATGACTCTGAGTGGTCCTCACTAAGCCAGTGTGCATGACTCAGAGTGGTCCTCACTAAGCCAGTGTGCATGACTCAGAGTGGTCCTCACTAAGCCAGTGTGCATGACTCTGAGTGGTCCTCGCTAAGCCAGTGTGCATGACTCTGAGTGGTCCTCACTAAGCCAGTGTGCATGACTCTGAGTGGTCCTCACTAAGCCAGTGTGCATGACTCTGAGTGGTCCTCACAAAGCCAGTGTGCATGACTCTGAGTGGTCCTCACTAAGCCAGTGTGCATGACTCAGAGTGGTCCTCACTAAGCCAGTGTGCATGACTCAGAGTGGTCCTCACTAAGCCAGTGTGCATGACTCAGAGTGGTCCTCACTAAGCCAGTGTGCATGACTCTGAGTGGTCCTCGCTAAGCCAGTGTGCATGACTCAGAGTGGTCCTCGCTAAGCCAGTGTGCATGACTCTGAGTGGTCCTCACTAAGCCAGTGTGCATGACTCTGAGTGGTCCTCACAAAGCCAGTGTGCATGACTCTGAGTGGTCCTCACTAAGCCAGTGTGCATGACTCAGAGTGGTCCTCACTAAGCCAGTGTGCATGACTCAGAGTGGTCCTCACTAAGCCAGTGTGCATGACTCAGAGTGGTCCTCACTAAGCCAGTGTGCATGACTCTGAGTGGTCCTCGCTAAGCCAGTGTGCATGACTCAGAGTGGTCCTCGCTAAGCCAGTGTGCATGACTCTGAGTGGTCCTCGCTACGCCAGTGTGCATGACTCAGAGTGGTCCTCGCTACGCCAGTGTGCATGACTCAGAGTGGTCCTCGCTACGCCAGTGTGCATGACTCTGAGTGGTCCTCGCTACGCCAGTGTGCATGACTCAGAGTGGTCCTCGCTACGCCAGTGTGCATGACTCTGAGTGGTCCTCGCTACGCCAGTGTGCATGACTCTGAGTGGTCCTCGCTACGCCAGTGTGCATGACTCAGAGTGGTCCTCACTAAGCCAGTGTGCATGACTCTGAGTGGTCCTCGCTAAGCCAGTGTGCATGACTCTGAGTGGATAAGGAGTGCACTTTTGGTGCCTGCTCTCTAATTTCTCCACTCTCCTCTCCTCTCCTCTCGGGCACAAAAATCTTCACAAGTACCGGTGTGGCTTAAGCCTCGATCTTTCATTAGCGGTAAATAAATCAGAGTTCAGTGCTGCTTTCCAAGCAGTTACCGTCTTCGCAGTGGAGGGGGGGGGGGGAGGGGGGTGAGGGGGAAACCCGTGGCAGCCTTAGCACAGGCAAGCGCAAGGATTTATTCACCTCATCAGTGTTCCCGAAATTGTAGTGTGTCACAGAAAAAAGACCCACGCACAAACAAAAATCACACGTCAATACCTGGCCTCAGACAGGGAACTTCTAGTTTCTTTTCCGTTATGTTATTTTCCAAGAGTGTCTATTGAAATTTATTTATCTAGTTTTTTTTCTTCTCCAATTGGCTCAGGGCTTTCTGGCTTTTATGATTCCCTCTGGAAACCAGCAACCTGCACGCTGTGACATTGCATTCATTTTTTTTTTTTTAAAGACACTATAAGAAACTCATTTTGGTTAATGAATCACGGATAGGAATAAGACCTCTGACCTCTGATATCATACTAGATGGTACTGAACATTTCTGTCCACCTGATATATGAGGACAGCATGGTTTTCCATTGCTGTTCAATACTGACAAAAAGAACTGGACATATTTGTGGATTGCGCTGGTCTTTTCATGCTCTACTGTGGCATGCAAGGGGTTTCACTACTCTACTTTCAGACTGACAAAGCAGAGCACTACAGAGTGACAAGCCCGCCCACTTTTCAGGATATGACCAATCATATTAGCTCAGTGAAGATGGTTCGAAGACAGGAATGGACAATTCCAGACCTCAAGTTCTCTGCTCAAGTATTTCTTTAACTCAAGTTCTCTGCTCAAGTTTTTCTTTAACTCAAGTTCTCTGCTCAAGTTTTTCTTTAACTCAAGTTCTCTGCTCAAGTTCTGCTCTAACAAGTTCTCAGCCTTGCCCCACAACGCCCAATCAATGGACCAATGGGCCATTGTAGGATTAGCGTGTGCTCTGATTCCACCATTGAGGAAGGAGCAGGAATAAAGGCCCTGCTTGTCCAGGGGTAACTTTCTCCCAGCATGCATCTGAAGCAACAGGAGGTCCTGCAGTTTAGTCCGCTCCGGGCAGCTCTCCCGCTGCGCACCCGAGCAGGAGAGCGGGAGGCTTAAGTGGCTAACACAGCTCCAACGCTCTCCCCGCAGCTTCAAACCGGCGGGCTCGGCTGTCTAATAAACCCACCCCCCACCCCCCCGGGGTTCCCCCCCCCGGGGCACAGTCGATCTGTCATCACAGTGGTGACGATGGCGGCGTTCTCCTAATGAATCAGGAAGCGCTGGGCCCCGCACCGTCCCGTCCCTTCCCAGCCCGTCCCGTCCCGTCCCGTCCTGTCCCAGCCCGTCCCGTCCTGTCCCAGCCCGTCCTGTCCCAGCCCGTCCCGTCCCAGCCTAAGCCGCACGGTTCTGTGATCTTCGGGGCCGCTGGCTGTTTCGGGTCGTCCCGCTGGCCACAAGCAGTCGTCAGATTGTAGTTTGTCTGGGAACGTGCCCAAAAGCCAGCTAGCTAGCTGACTAACCAGATAAGCAAATTTAACATTTACAATTATAAAACACTTGGGCTGAAGTGTAATTCAGCCTCCAAATATACCATTTATGCACGTGTGCAAGCAAAAAAGAAGAAGAAGAAAAAAAAAATGAAACACATATATGGGTAGACATTGAGTCTGTCAGTCCAGGAGATTGTAGACCATTTGAACATGTACGTTAAAAATCTTAGCAGCAAATGATAATCACAAAAAACTGCATCGCACACTTCCTAAAACTGATCAGACTTCTTATTCTTGAAGATGAAATAGTTGTTTTTCTATGTGTGCACCTAAGGTTGAGGTTTGTGGCACGAATCAAATGGGTTTGTTTGTTCTGGGAGATTCACGGGGGGTTCGACAGAAACACGGTACGCATATTTTACCCATTCACGTGCCTTTATCCGCGTGCAATAGTTTTTTGAATGGCTGGGCACGAAATTGAAATTAATTGTTCCCCGTTCAACATTCCCCTTGAGAAATATGTTAAAAGGTACGCAGAAGACAACCTCCATAATTCTGACATTTGGAATTCAATCAAGGAGAGGCTCTCGTGTGACGCAGCCAGATGAATTCAGGACGCATTAGTGTGATTTCATTCTTCTTATTCAGAGGGGGAGACGCGAGATAAATTATAAACCTCAATTATTACGAGCAGTGCTAAGAAATTCTCCTCCGGGATTCTCTCCGGATCAGATTTATTGTTCATTTACCACTACGAGTTGCTGGAGAATACCCCTTCGCTATTCTGAAAATATAGTCCGCATTTATGCACCAAGTTAAATCACGATCTTAACATAATGACACGTGACATATGCACGGAATTTGTGACAAACATTTGCGTATAATCCATCTGCATTTAGAGACTATATCTGATGTATTAATGTGTTCCACCGGCATTGAGCACTGTATAATTCAACTTCCTCCGTCTTACCAAGGCCCATTTTATTTTGTGATGTTTACTGACGCGGGCACTCTCAACAGTGGCATGAGATGTTTTGTCGCCATCAAGAGGACGTAGCACGTACTGCAGAGAAGCTGCCACAGTAGATGCCGACGACTGAATGTACATTCATTTAATTCATATGAAAGCGCCTTCCAGTGCAGTTTAAAAAATATGCAGTCGCATAATGCAAGGTTTCTTCGGGTCGCATTTCGGAATCAAGGGCTTCCTCTGAAATAGCAAGCTGAAACGCTATATATCAAGATATATGTCAAATTTTGTTTGATGTAGAGAGTGGCGCAGATATTGCCAAAGAAAATTGATAATGAATAGTAGATGGAATAGAATTGTATAAACGTCACCCAATGCCCATGGGGAAATTAGTTTGTCAGCAGTTACACAGATAGGGCTATAACAAGACACCATTAAAGCAGTAGCATAAAACACATTATACTGCAGAATAAAAATGTTCCACGTGAATGGTATATTGCGTACATTTTAGTTTATCCTGTTTATGTTCCGAATACAGTTACGGGCAAAAGTATTGGGACAGCGACACAATTATTGTTGTTTTGGCTTCTGTGCTGCAGCTCATTTGATTTGAACTAAAACAATTCAGAAATATGAGGTTATCTGGGCTGTGATTTCTACACAGAGATGGATGTAAATACTTTCAGATTAAAGCTGACAGTCTGCACTTTATTTTGATTTATTTCAGTACACATTTATTTCGGTTTTATTTCAAATCCGATGTGCTGGAGGACAGAGCCAAAACAACATAAACTTTCACTGGCTCAATATTTTTGCATTTAACTGTATAGATTTGACATCAAATTATACTACGTTTATGCATGAAATCTGAAATTCCAATTTACAGCCATAGAACGATCTAAAGATACTATGGCCCTGGTGTAAAACTATGCCAAAGTTAAAAAAAGGGAGGGGGGGGCGGGAACATAACCACTATGATAAAACAGTGGAAGTGCTATGCAGCACACATAAGCTAGCACATTGGCAGCACATTGGCAGCAAAACGGAGAAAATGGATGTTTTGCGGTAAACTCAACGGCGCGATGTCCTTGCACAAGGGCATTAACCGATCTGTCAGCCTCCGTCAGTCAGTCAGTCCCTGGCCCTGCTCCTTCCCTTCTGTGTTCTCGCTCTCCCTCTCATAACGAAGGCTCGCTGTGTTCTCCCGGGCCCTCTTGCATTTAAATGAAACCGCAATATCATAAAATATTCAGCTGCTTTTTCACATCCTCAGAAATCCATAAACCGTTCGCCGTCAGACTCGCGCCCAGACGCAGCGCAGCGTCAACATCCACCCGTCTCGCGGGCGTCTTTCGGTCCCGGCTGACAGACAAATGCCGAAGCATCCCCCGCACTGTTCTGACGCACCGAAGCACAATGAGCGTATTAAGAACTGTTGTATGTTTAATTCTGTGTGAATTCCTCCAAGACAACCAGACGAACCTCAGACGCATCTGGCACAATGCGCGGTTGGATGCGTTTTTTCCCCCACTCTTATTATATTGCAACTGGACTATTACAGTACAGTTTTGCCCAAGGTGTGACGGAAGGGGAGAGGAGGTGTGGGAGTTGGGGGGGGGGGGGGGGGGGGGGGTTAAATGGACTGTCACAACAACCATTTATCATTGTTTCATGTTCTATTTAATGTCTCCGAATAACCTCCGACGTAAAATCATTGATAGCCTACCAATGGACAGTTTAGGACAGATCTTTTTTTGAGGGGGTGGGGCGGGGGGATGGGGCTGACAAACCTAAGCACGCAGTTTTTTTTTCCGTTTCTTGCTCTGTGGTCTCGCGCATTAGTATTCTGCTGTTGGGTCTGGCTGGCTACGGGGATGGAAGGCAGAGTGCAATACTGGCTGAGCTCCAGCGCGAGACCATCGTGGAGACATGCCAGATAGGCGGGTCACTGCCCATCGAGAGCAAAACACTGCTGCGTCCTTACAAGCAGCGCCCCGAACACTTCCTGTTTCCACCTGCTCCCCCACACCCACCCCCACCCCCCCAAGGACATGGGCAAGATTGGATCGGGGCGCGACTCCTTCCTAGTAAATCCAGACAAGAGGGAGGTCACCTAGAACCTTCCTACCACACAAAACTCAGTGTCAAACAGTCACTTAGCTCTGGGACACAATATATTAATTTATTTACACATGCTTTGCTTTGAATAAACAAACAAGCCAGACAAGGCATTTCATTATCGGTAGGTATTTATCAGTAACCAAAATTACCTATATACATAGCAAATATGTGAATGTTTTATGTAAATATTGAACAATTTATTCTATATACAAAAGTAGGCAATTATATCCTTTAAACAGGATTACAGTGAAATAAAAATAATATAGAATACTACACTCAAGAGTTCCCAAACTGTCATAAAACCCACAATGTAGCTGGTTATCTTCCAATCACAATTACCTCTGAATTTAAATAAGTTGTTAATTTTTCTCAATTAGACTTAATGTCCAATGAGGGATGACTTACCCTCTCAAGGCCAAATTATGTCAGAAATAGGTATGTATGACATGAATCATACTTCTGCAATATTCACCTCCCTGGAATTCTAACATGTCTGAGCAACTAATGTTTTTATTGTCTGTAACGTGCAATATAGCAAATAATTCCTGTATGAAGATGGTGGATTTATGATTCAATTGAAGACTGGCAGATAAAATCAGGGGGGTCCTAACTCTTGAAAATGTGAACATATTTTTTTCCAGCAACAACAAAAAAACAACATTTTGTCAAACATGCATTGTGTTGGAAATAAGTTTTATGGAACAAAATGAACGGTAGCATTTAAACGCGCATTTTCAACAGCATCGATTGATCAAAGGCTGTAACAAGAAAGGGGTACACAGAGGGTCCCCCACCGTGGAGAGAGCAGGAGGAGAGAGCAGGAGGGGAGAGCAGGAGGAGAGAGCAGGAGGAGAGGGCAGGAGGAGAGAGCAGGTGGAGAGAGCAGGTGGAGAGAGCAGGAGGAGAGAGCAGGAGGAGAGAGCAGGTGGAGAGAGCAGGTGGAGAGAGCAGGAGGAGAGAGCAGGAGGAGAGAGCAGGAGGAGACAGCAGGAGGAGAGAGCAGGAGGAGAGAGCAGGTGGAGAGAGCAGGAGGAGAGAGCAGGAGGAGAGAGCAGGGGGAGACAGCAGGAGGAGAGAGCAGGAGGAGACAGCAGGAGGAGAGAGCAGGAAGAGACAGCAGGAGGAGAGAGCAGGAGGAGACAGCAGGAGGAGAGAGCAGGAGGAGAGAGCAGGTGGAGAGAGCAGGAGGAGAGAGCAGGAGGAGAGAGCAGGGGGAGACAGCAGGAGGAGAGAGCAGGAGGAGAGAGCAGGAGGAGAGAGCAGGAGGAGAGGGCAGGAGGAGAGAGCAGGAGGAGAGAGCAGGAGGAGAGAGCCACGGAAAGCAGTCCGACACCATTAGCGCATCGCCGCGTATTCCAGGGCCTGCCAGGGGAACGTTCCGGAGCTCTCTGCTATAGCACTGAACTCGGGGCACAATAAACACCTCTGGTATGAGATGGCATTAGCACGTATTAAGATCTCTCTCTCAGTACTGTAAATTTCACCAAACGTGACAGTGGTAATGAGCTGCATAACCTTTAAGATATTCCTATTTATATATATATATATATATATATATATAGGAATATATATACATTGAGCAGATCTGGATCACCTGAAGCATCTGTAGCATAATGAGGAAATTAAATTAAAATGTGTCCCTGATCCTCTGGGGTCTTTGGATAGAATGCAGTCTGATTCTCTGGGGTCTTTGGATGGAATCCAGTCTGATTCTCTGGGGTCTTTGGATGGAATCCAGTCTAATTCTCTGGGGTCTTTGGATGGAATCCAGTCTGGTCCCACATCGCTTAAGAGCTTCTGAGAGGAATGTCCGTAGCAAGGGTAACATTTCAGAAAGATACTGCTTTCTAAAAAACAAAATTCTTCTTGTTTTACTTTTGTATAAAGAGCATTGATATTTTGCCCTGTACAAGCTCTCATCAAGACTCCTGAAACTGGGTCAGTGTAGCAAATTGGATTTTATTTGTAGACTCTCATCCAAAGTGGGCACTGTGTGGCAACTGCCTACAAGGAGATTATTCCATTTTAAAAAGGCTCTTCAGTTTTGTCTACTTCTAAAAATAGTATTTCAAAAAGCTCTGATTCTGTGCCACAGTAAAATGGCTTCCTCAGTCCCCTTAAAACACAGATGTCAAACTCCAGTCCTGGAGGGCTGATTTTTGGGGCGCTCTCAGCACAAAGTGTTTCATTTAAGTCATTGATTGGCTAAGGAATCCACACATGCCTGGTTCTCAAGGCCTCAATTGGCAGCTGATTGAAAGGAAACCACAAAAACCTGAAGACAACTGTGACCCCCTTGGGATTCAGTTGGGCACCTAGTGCCTTAAAACAAAAAGGACTTGAAAAACTGAATTTGCCCAACCCCCTTTTTTTCTCACCACCAATCTGAAATAACCAGAGTAACAAACATCAGTGCCACCAGCACACCATCTCTGACTGTGCGCAATGGAACTGGCCAACAAGAGACTTTTCAACGCACGACAGGCCACTCATGACTACAGGAGTGCGAGCGCTGATCAAGGATTCTGGCACTGACAGATTAAAACACAAATGAATATAAAAGATAAAACAGAGGACCTGATAGCTTATGCTAAACTTTTCAGCACACACAAAACTAACAACATGATCAACTATTGGTGTAAATCATTGGTCATGTTATTGGTTTTGCGTGTGCTACAAGGTTTTGCGCATGTTAAAGGTCGTAGTAAATCAGGCCAAGAATGCGTAAATACCTAACTGAACAAGATACTGCTACCAGTGCCTTTGATAGGAGCATAGATTCTCCAGACCAACTAGATATTCAGCCCTGTATTTTCAAAAGTCCTGTCTCTCTAACATTGGAGCAAAAACATTACAATTTTATGCACCTCCTGAAAATTCAGCAAAATTCTGAAATAACTATTTAACCTGGAAGAAGTTATCCTTCCAGTAATTAAATTACCAATGCATCTAGTTTATTAGTGTGCCTCACTAACTTTATTTATTAAGATGTACATCAAAAAATTTGACAAAATTTTACATTACAAAAAACACCCCTGGACATATGGAGTAAAACATATTTATTGTTTTTCAAGTCATGTGTTATAGCAAAGGCTACATTTTATGACAGTTGCAGGAACATCCTGATTGGAAATTCCTGTTTACCTATTGGTTAGGGTCAGTTGTGAGTATAATCATATGAACCTCAGCCAATAACCAGAAAGCAGGCTTTCTCAGGCTTCACTTTGGACCAATCAGAACACCCAAGAATGCTGAGGCATCCAATGACATTCAAACTCACAGCCACAGAAAAAGAGCAAAATTGTTTAGGACAGACTGAGTATCTCATGTCCTAGATCATCAGGATTTAAAAAGATCCTTTGGGAAGCATTCATTTAGCAATTTTCTCCAAAATGAATTGGGTGAAAACAATGTCTTTTGTCTGTATTTCATTATAATTACAATACTTACTAATGCAAAGCTATATTAATAAATAGATGTAAATAATGAAAAAACATCTAAATCCAATTTTAAATATACATATTTGCAACCTTTAAATATACACAGAAATATTTTGGTAGTAAATAATTAAAATAGATTTTTTCCAAAAATATTTACCCTACCCATTTGTAATTAAATATATCCACTAAGATTTATTATATTAAAAAAAGATCAGTAGTAGTCATTTTTGGGATTACTTCCGAACTGGACAGTGCACAATGGCGGTATGTACCACAGAGCTCGCTACCTCTCCAGTCGGGTGAACCACAAAGTCTTTTGACAAAAAATAAGTGTCGACTAAATTTTCTATAAAACACTTCCAGACGTACTTGCTTTTGCAAAAAACAAGATTAGAATATGGAACAATTTACACCTGAGTAAATATGGTTAGCAGCTCTAAAATGAGAAAATAAGCACATCATATACATACATAATGTGATACAACAAAGTTATCACATTACAAAAAGGTCACTGATAAGAGGTTACACTGTATGGTGGTTGCTACTTCTCCATTTCCATGTCATATTTGGCCCCGATCAACAAGAAGTGTGTTAAAAACGGAAACGGTGACAAAGGGAGGCCCTGTGAGTTCATTTATCCAGGATCTGCTGCAGCTGCGAAAGTAAATTCTTCAGCCCGTAGATGTAGCTGTCGTCCCGGGTTTCGCTTTGGAAAACGTGGGCGAAGTCGATCATCCTGACCTCCGCCTGACCTTGGCCTGCAGGCGGGCCGTGCCCTTTGGGGTTCCCCCCCTCCGCCCTTCCCGGGCTCCTCATTTCGTTGCCGTTGGGCCGCGTCTCCAGGGCGACCCGGGGACCCTGGCGCTGCACGGCAACGTCCTCCCTGCCGCTGGGGTTGCCGTGGGAGACCACGGGCCCGCCGCCCCCGCCGCAGTCCCTCACGGCGGGCGCCCGCGTCCCGGAGAGCGCGCGGACGTGGCTGTCGCTCCCCGACGCTCCTCCGCTCCCTCCTCCAGCTCCGGGAGCGTCCCGCGTCCTTCCCGCCACGTCCCCCTCGTACACGAACAGCAGGGAACTGGCGTAGAAGTGGAAGCGGCTCTGGCCTTCGAACCAGCGAAGGACGTCCCGCACTTTCCCGACGCTGGCGGCCACGGCGTCCTTCCTCAGCCCCTCCCCGTTGTGAAAGAATCTGGCCAAACCTTCAAAGGCCGAGGGAGCATCATTAAGACTCCACCAACTGTGCAGCGAATCTTCTGGCACAAAATGGCCGCCATTCATTACCCAGGCATGTGCAGCACATTCGGGTGGGGTGGGGGGGGGGGGGGGGGTGGTTGCGTTCAACTGTATTGCGCTTTGAGATAATACAAATGAAATCTGTATTATCTCAAAGTGATCGCTCTCTCGTTTAAGAAGTGAAAACATCACTATTCCAGATAAATGTTTTATGTAGTCACTCTTCACTATGGAACTTTCTCGACAAAAACTCATTCTTATCTGTTATGAGTCAACACAACCACAAGGTAATAAAACATGAAGCTTCCCCTGTCAAAGTACAGCTATATAAAATACAGCTTTCAAAATCAGCAATATTTGTAAAAAAAAAAAATAAAGTATAGCTTTCAAAAACAGCAAGATTCCCTTTGATTTTTAACGAGCCTGCCAGCCAACCATTTTTAGTTTAATAAGGTAGCAAGAGCAGGCCAGTCAATGCAAGACCGTGAAGTCTACGCTGAAGTCATGCTTCTTTCTGTAATTCCTCAAATGTTTCTGAGCAATTTATTATGCAGCAAATGCTACTCAGAATAAATCAAAAAAACTTTCCGTGGCTTATCTTCAAATGCGCAAAAGCTGAATTTTGCACAGCTCTTTAATTTGTTTGTAAAGACCATTCCATTTAATTTGAATGACAAGCCAGCACTACAGCTTTTCAGAGAAACAGAAAACAAAGCTAAACAAGATTAATTTCAGAAATGTTTTTTGTTCAGTATCGACCCTACTTGTGACAGCCAACTCATCAGTAATTTTGGTAGTCATTTTCTCTGAAATTGATACGTACAGGGGATCATTCTGTTTGTAGTCCATTAGAAGTAACTTACCATCTGTAAGTGACTCTTTCACAAGGCTTCTTCCATAATGTTGATCGTAGGTTTCATATGTATCTGAGCTCGTTTGGTAGACCTGGATTATGGAAATCAAGAGAGGGACGGAAAGGGGATGATGGGTATTTGAGTTTGTTTTTTTGAAGCTGAAAAAAAAAAGTCTGCTGCCCTCCTAAATGTGACCACAGACTCTCTGGTTGACTGGGGAAGCTTGCCTGTGAGATTTGTTGGCTTGCTGTTGGACTATGAGAACTTGTGAGATTTCTCGGCCAGCACAGAATAAAGGACATCTGTCCAATGTCACCACGCACAACCAATCATCGGCCAGTTACCGAAGCCCACGGGAATGGTCAAGGCCCCTGAATATTGTCACACGTCTCAGCAGCACAGCCGTTTACCGTTATCCGTGAGAAAACACAAACAGTACCGTCCAGAGTACTCCGCGGGAGAAAACGGTCATTCAGTCGGGAATTACCAGCAACTAATTTATGAAAAAACCTGCTGGCTTATAGTATACATTTTAGCATCAAAATAACATTGATTCATATGATTTTTACACGACATGTGCCATCAATATGATTCTAAATAATAAAGAAAAACACAAAGGAGTTCAGCAATCTCAAAAAAAGAGAAAAGAAAGTCTCTCTGAAATACGCCTGTTTTCTTTTTGACCCAGGAGGACAGCAACTTTCGAGACAGAAACCGGCGGGTAGCAGGCTCCCCCTAGTGGACAAATGAATAAAGTCGCAAGTAAACGCCACAGGCCAAGCTGATTACAACTGCGACAACAAAAGGCATGGGAGCACGGCGCGACAATCGCGGCCATCAAATCAGCCAAGGACAAACTCCGCAAATCTGCAGAAAAAGATAAGCACTCCCTCGCCCTGACAGATAACACAATGCGTACTTCAACCAAGACACTGGGGACCCACAGTCTAGGCTCCCCACCAATTCCAAAAGCCTGCCTCCATCAAACAGGAAAATACATTTCCTCCGATACCAAATTTGGCCTCATATTAATATCTCTTTGAACAGTTAACAGTTTTATCTGAGGACGTGAATCCTTGTGCATTAAATATCAATGTCACAGCCAAGCAAAAATCTCACCCACATAGCAGGAACACCACCAATATCTGCGTTATCCAAGCAGAGTTGATGAATAAGCTTCACGTCAACGCTGGGTAACACACAAAAACAGGCCTTGAGTTTAAAGTGGAAAGCTTGTGCAAGAATAAGTTCATTTAAACTGCCTTTATTCAATATATCTGCCTTTGTCTTTATTCTAATTACATATCGTTTTCTACGGTATATATTAATTATATGGAGAATGTGTGTGTGAGTGTGTTTGCGAGAGAGAGAGAGAGAGAGAGAGGGGAGGGAGTGTGTATGTGTGTGTGTGTGTGTGTGTGTGTGAGAGAGGGGGGGGTGTGTGTGTGTGTGTATGCATATGTGTATGTGTGTGTGTGTGTGTGTGTGTGTGAGAGAGGGGGTGTGTGTGTGTGTGTATGCGTATGTGTGTGTGTGTCTGTGTTTGTGTGTGTGTTCCAGTACCATCACCCATTCCTGTCTCCCTTCAGGCTCACAAAAGATTGAAAAGCCCAGAACCCAGACATACAGCATTCACCGATACCTTTAACCGCGCAACAATAGCAGCCCGGGCTTTTCTGACGTTTGAAAGGCCTCTCTCCTTGTGTATGAAAATACGCACAATGCCAACCAGAGCCAACGTCTCTCTCAGTGAGAAAGTTATTGTAGGCTGCTAAAAAAAAAAAAACGTGTGGCGGCAGTATGTTTCTGCGCATCTCCTCAATGGCACCGAGATAAGGGCACCGTTGTATTATACCGATAACTGGTGTCCTCACAAAGCCAGAGAAACCAGGCAGCCGAAGTCCACCAACGAGGATCAGCAAGACAAACAACCCGGCACAGAGAATATCAATAACCCAGTTACCAGAGAGGAGGCCAGCCACTCAGCTGAGGGTTTTACCCCAAAGTACCGAGCGCTTTACTCCAAAGTACCGAGCCCTTTACCCCAAAGTACCGAGCCCTTTACCCCCAAAGTACCGAGCGCTTTACCCCAAAGTACCGAGCCCTTTACCCCCAAAGTACCGAGCGCTTTACCCCAAAGTACCGAGCCCTTTACCCCCAAAGCACCGAGCCCTTTACCCCAAAGTACCGAGCCCTTTACCCCCAAAGTACCGAGCGCTTTACCCCAAAGTACCGAGCCCTTTACCCCAAAGTACCGAGCCCTTTACCCCAAAGCACCGAGCCCTTTACCCCAAAGCACCGAGCCCTTTACCCCAAAGTACCGAGCCCTTTACCCCAAAGCACCGAGCGCTTTACCCCAAAGCACCGAGCCCTTTACCCCAAAGTACCGAGCCCTTTACCCCAAAGTACCGAGCCCTTTACCCCAAAGTACCGAGCGTTTTACCCCAAAGTACCGAGCCCTTTACCCCCAAAGTACCGAGCCCTTTACCCCAAAGCACCGAGCCCTTTACCCCAAAGTACCGAGCCCTTTACCCCAAAGTACCGAGCGCTTTACCCCCAAAGTACCGAGCATTTTACCCCAAAGTACCGAGCCCTTTACCCCAAAGTACCTTTACCCCAAAGTACCGAGCCCTTTACCCCAAAGTACCGAGCGCATTCGAATCCGAGGTGCGGCAGACAGGACCTTATCTGGCACGTGCGCACACGGAAGGATCGCATTTCAGACGCCTCAGCACTTTGCTTTCTGCACCTCTGTGGAACGTTCGGAATTGTTGGGGGGGGAGGGGGGAGGGGGGGGGGCGGAAGAAAAGAAAAATGGCTGAATTGGCAGCTGTTTCTCAGTGGGAGAACGGAGCTGCTCTTTGCGATTTTTCTCTCACGTCTTGATTGATCACCTTCCCGCCAGAACAGCGTTATTGTAAACGTGGCTCGGGCGATAACTCAGAACGAGGCTCAGGGGGCGATAACTCAAAAACGAGGGTCAGGGGGGCCCACGCCTCGTTTCCCCGTGTCTGACGGGGAGTCCTGGGATCGAGCTCCGTCTGCATGTTCATCAGCATTCAGAGCAGAGGCTCTCCTGAGGATGCTCTCATTAGCACCGGCTAAGCTAGCCCTCACAGTCCGCATGGCACAAACCATCACAAGCCATCTTCTGCAAGAGACTAAAGACCCACCTTTTCAAGCAATATTTATACGTTTTTTTTTTTTTTTAAACCTTTTCTCTAGCTCTAGTGGTTTTCTAGCCACATCAAATGTACTTACTGTCAGTCGCTTTGGTTTAAAGGTGTCTGCTAAATATCTGCACTGTAGATTGTAAGCTGCCAAAAAATGATGAGTGTATGAGGTAAGGTGGGTACTGCGGAGGAGATGCCTGCAGTTCGTCATGAACGCAGAGAACTAGCATCAGGCTGTCGAGAGCTTCTCCAACCAGGCTAAAGGGGCTTGGTGTTAATAAACCCAATACACTGGATGCAAACAATCCTTCGGTGGCTGAGCCTCGTCTCTCTGACCGTTGATACCCAGTGATTTAAAAATCGAACGTGTTCTTCCAGCGCAAGCACTTTGGATAACTTTGCAATCACATCAAGAATAATCAATAGATAATGAATGCAGAAGAATTCGGTCAACAAACCCCATCATCAGTGTTATCCCTGTTGGCCCTAAACTGGGATGAGGTTAACTGAACAATTAAATTAGACCCCCCGATAAGACCACCTCGCAATTAAGTGGAAAATACTTGTGATGATAAACAGACTCATCTACACTTCCTACATTCTCATCCAACTCCTTTGCAACATGCCGTTCTGTCTCCAATGATTTTGAGCAGAATGCTGAATAATATGATCATATGGCGGCATATGGTTATTCCATATGCAGAGCCGGCCCTGGGGTTCTCGTGGCCCAAAACAAGAACGTTGTTGTGGCCCCCCAAAAAAAAAGACCTGGACTTGTGTGGCCCGGGGACGGTTGTGGCCCCTTGGCGGCTGCACGGCGTGTTTACGCCAGCGGTGGTGAGCGGCCGCCGCTCGACACACGGGCCGCCGTAGCCTTCGGAACAGAACGCATCCCGAATCTCTCCGTCCGTTTCCCAGCTGGGCAAACAGACGAAGCTCGATACGCAGGGCTCTGCAGCGCACGGTGGTCAAAACCGTCCGTCCGTCCGTCCGTCCATCGAAGAGAAAATACGAAGGTCTGACTCCGCCGTTACTGAGAAGACTGGGGCCATCGACTCGGCGGCGGCGGCGGCGGCGTTCGCTGAGGACGGGACGGTATGGTGGCTGTTATTGGAACTCAGGGGGAAACTGCTCTCGCAGCTTGCACCAAACACCAAGTTTCATGTTAGACAGATAGCCTGGAACCTGGCCTCTCTCCCACAAACTGCAGCTCATTCACTGAAACGCAAGCACTGTAGACCTTTGAAAACAGGTTTCAGGAACCCAGAGGGTCTGTGACACCCCCTCTATATCTAGAGATGATCTATGTCAGGGCTGCCCAACCCTCTTCCTGGAGATCTACCGTCCTGTAGGCTAGAGATATGCTGCTAATTAGTAGAATCAGGTGTGCCAAATTAGCATTGAAATGAAAACCTACAGGACGGTAGGAACAGGTTTGAGAAGCCCTGCTGCAGCTGTTGAATGAGGTGTGGCTTTGTTATGTTTGAAGTGAACACCAAGCCCTGACAGGAAGTTCTTTATTTTGCTCATAGAGTGGCAGTTCAATTTTAACCTGGGATGTTTGTTTTGTTTTGTTTGTTTGTTTTTTGTTTTTGATTTACCCCTCTTTTCTTATTTAGTCTTTTTTCAAATAATTAAAAACCCAATTAGTTATGTCCATGCTCATTGCTGCAGCCTCCTGTGTCAGTTTTGGAGGGAAGAAACACTCACAGTTTCTTCCAGAGTGAAGCAGAGGCCAAAATCATGTGTTTTGCAGTCCACTGTTTCCAAAATCTTTTTTTTTTCTTTTCTTTATTTAAAGTTCCTGTGAACCATATGCACGCAGCCTGTGGGCGACCGATCGACCAGAGTGCCACTGGTGAGAGAGACGACCGTCCTGCAGACTGAAATCTCTCCGCTGCAGCCAAGAACGTTTGGCTTCAAGTCAAAAAGTTTGGTTCTTCAGAAGAGCTAAGGCGACAGCTCAAATTTGAGCACATCATGTTTTGGCTGGAAACGCATGAGCATGCAAGAACATAAGCAGGATACAAATGAGGACTGGAGGAGGCCATTCAGCCTAACAAGGCTCATCATTCTACAGACGTCTAGTGCAAGAGACAGAAGTTGCTAGAAGAAGGTTAGAAGAAACAAAAAATAAGTATTTCCTTCTGTAACGCCCTTCTCATTGCTGGGTAGGTAAATTTGGACACTTTGTACAAATTCATGCCAGTTAAACACACACCCTGGAGTCATACACACCCTCATGCCCAGGAGTCATACCCACCCTCATGCCCAGGAGTCACACCCACCCTCATGCCCAGGAGTCATACCCACCCTCATACCCAAGAGTCATACCCACCCTCATGCCCAGGAGTCGTACCCACCCTCATACCCAGGAGTCATACCCACCCTCATGCCGAGGAGTCGTACCCACCCTCATACCCAGGAGTCATACCCACCCTCATGCCCAGGACCAGGAAGCCGATTTCCTCCATCAGGGGGTACTTGTTAATCTGCTGCGCACGCTTCTCCGGGGAGGCGAAGGGGTCGTAGCTCCGCTGGCCGATCTTCACGTCCATGATGCAGGGCCTGCAGAACCGCCGAGTCACGTCCTCCAGCTTCAGGTACAGGTCTGAGGTCACAGGAGGGGGAGGGGGGGCGGGGAGGGAGAGAGAGGGGGGAGGGGGGGGAGGGGGGGAGGGGGAGAGAGAGACAGAGAGAGATGGGGAGACAGACAGATAGAGAGAAGGAGAGGGAACAAAAGAGGGAGAGGGAGTGGGAGAGAGAGGGAGAGAGGGAGTGGGAGAGGGAGAGAGAAGGACAGAGAGGGAAGAAGAGACAGAAAGACATCAGTGTTGGATGGACGGACAATTGAAAACACTCCTGCAGATCATTCAGAATTTTCAAGGAACAAGTTGCTTGTCAAAAATATTCCGTCCTATGAAAGAAAGAAGACTTTGGTTGGGAGTAGTGGTGAAAACAGGGAACTGCAGTCACTGCTGTGTGAAATGAAGAAGTTGCAGCACTTGAGGGGAAAGCAAAGGCGTAGTGCTCCAGCGCACCACGGTGCTTCAGTCAAACCCAGCTGCATCATGATACGCAAAACACTTATGAGCTATTACTGCACCAGTCAGGGCCGCAGGAACGGGGGGGGTGGGGGGGCAAATGGGAAACTTTGTCCCGGGCCCAAGGGGGGCCCAGGATATGGGGCGTAACTATTTTCATTTTATTACTAAATATATTAAGGGGGGGGGGGGGGGGCGGGGCGGCGGGGCTCCCATTATAATTCTTCCCAGCCCCGAGAAGTTATAGCTGCAGCCCTCATAATAGTTATTACACTATTTCTTAGACCTCAGGCAGGACAAAGGGCAACATGCCATGTTCTCTCAGTATATTCCTGAAAAGTGCTCAGTGTTCTCTCAGTATATTCCTGAAAAGTGCTCAGTGTTCTCTCAGTATATTCCTGAAAAGTGCTCAGTGTTCTCTCAGTATATTCCTGAAAAGTGCTCAGTGTTCTCTCAGTATATTCCTGAAAAGTGCTCAGTGTTCTTTTAGTATATTCCTGAAAAGTGCTCAGTGTTTTTGCAGTATATTCCTGAAAAGTGCTCAGTAATGAATTCTGGGAATTATTACATGAATTACTTAGGTGGAGGCCATAGGTGGAGCATAGTCCCTGTGATTATTCGTTTTTATAACAGTTACTGATTAGGCATTTAATTCTCCTTCCAAATAAGATAATATCAAAATGAATGTTAAACAGAAGATATATCCTTGAATTTTTTTGGCTGTCTGGAAAATCTAAAATTACTATAAATATTTCCTGAAACATCAAGGACATATGTTAATATTTAATCTTCGCGCTGCAACCTGACAAACTCAAACAGCACAGACATTGTCTGTATGACTCATTATTTCACAGATGCACTTCAAACAAAAGGCTTTTTGTGGAGCAGATGAGACCAAAGGTAGGCCTGGTCCAACATTAGCAACAGCTGGAGTTTGCGCAATTCACAGCTCTTTGCTTAGGGTGATTCACTCAGTTATTCTTTAACAGGCGGAGCAAAAGAACCGAGTTCACTCCAGCACTTGAGAAGACCAAAGACGTAAAGATAGACACCATGAAAGCTCGGCCCTCGGGGCACACAGGATGATAAGGGGAGAAAATGAAAAGACACACAGTGCTAAAGTCTAGCGAGACAACGCACACGTCAAATACCCTTGTCAGACAGCGGAGCGGAGAGGACGGAGGAGCACAGCAATGGTACGAATGTGAAACATTTGCAAGTCTTCAAAAACGGATTGCGCAAGATCGTAAAATGTATTTTGCAGCGTGTTCACACTATAGCACATCATAGCCAGCATTTTAATAGGCTTCCGTAGAGCAGCGTTTGACACACGGAGGGATGCGCTGCTAACCAAATGTTTTTTTTGGGGGTTTTTTTTTAAGCGCGGTGGCCTTGCTCAGCAGTGCTCTCCTGCGACTCGCTCCTAATGAATTTTTTAAGCTCCACTGGTTCGGCGATAGCAGCATCGCACCAGGGATTCCCAGAATGTCACTGTCCTCGCGCAATCCGGAAAGTTCCGCGTCTGAACCGACAGCGAATGTTAATTCCACAAGAAAATAACTTTCGTTGTGACACAAGCTGGGTTCAGAGCGCCTCGTCAAACGGACCGTGAAGCGTGACCGCGCTCGATTATGTCCACGAAAGCAGCTGGGGGGCACGGGTTTATACCGTTGGGTCTGTCGGGGGGCCGCCAGGTGCCGTAGTACGTGGGCAGGTATCGTTTCAGCTCCTGAAGGCAGCGCTCCACGGACTGCTCGCCGTATACCTGGGGAAGACAGAGAGCCGCACTGAGTGCACTGTTTTCTGTACCAATAAACTCTGGCCACCAACAATGGACAACAATGCCAGAGGCAAGAACCGTGCCGCTGTGCATTTCTACTTTGCAAAAAAATAAAAAATACTACAAATAAAACAGCTGTCCAACCTCTTCCCCAAATTAAGCACCCCAGCTCTAAAAATGTAGAGAATACCCTGAGATGTTATGATAAACCACATCTCAGGTACACATATATATACTCTGGAGAAGACTGCTGCCATTGGCCAATTTGCAGTGCTCGCTGATATGTCAAATGCCTAAAAGGTAGAAGCCTAACTGCATTGTATGACTAATCAAGCCGCTGCAGTCCTTGATCATATTAATCACTCATAATGACTGCACCTCTAATTAAATCTAACTAAACTGCATATGGTGTTACAAAATGGTGCTCACTCAAAGCTATTGACAAATGTTACTCACTATTTGTACTTAATTAATCACAGACAATTACCTTGATATGTGGTTTGCTAGGGTGACAATAGAGATTATATAGTGGTATCAACTGAAGCATATAGGAACAAACTCAGTCATAAAAACACAGAGCACTCCACAGTATTTATGCATTTAAAAAATTTGCTTTTAATTCCTGTCCCTGTTCTATTTAACTGTGTCCTCACCAGTTTGCTGGGGGTTTCAGGGGTAAAATGTTGACAAAAAGCCAGCAGGTACTGCCTTGGGCCATGGTGTTACCGGACCTCCAATGAATTTTCTGGCTCTATGCCAAAGAAACGGTTTCATACTCAAAACATTTTCTGTGCCGACGCGTTCATTGGCTATTCAGAATTTGTCAGTTGTCTTTATTGACGTATCCGTCAAGCACCAAACACAGGAGTGCGAAGAAACAAATAAGACAGCACCAAGGAGAAGAGATCGCGACTGGCTTCTCTCACACGAGCGCTAAAATCCCATTTAAAACATTTCAATTCCTTTTCCTCTCCCGGCAGATAGACGGTCTGGCCGCAGGACCCATGGCCATAGCAGATCCAGCGATAAGCACTACGCTGAGACACCATATTCATCACACGGGCTAGCAGCGTGAGTGCTGCTACCGATGAACTTCTGCAGTCTCCCGGGATTCAGGATTCAAACCCCACACCACATCTGCAGTCTCTTAAAGCCTCACCCAGAGCCCACACTGCTGCTTCCTTTCAGGACCAAGACCACCAAGCACAGCGGATAAATCCCAACAGGCACTATCTCCTCAGCTGGTAATGGCCGGCCTCCGGTCAGGGTTATGATACTCTCTGTCAAGCTGTCTACCAAGCTGCCGATGGCACTTTTTTTTTGTTTTGTTTTTTTCTTTTTTGCTTATCAAGGGTCCGAGCCAGACACGCATGAGACACTCGTTGACGTCAGTCAGAGACCTCCTTCCCATAAAACCTGTGCTAGCGCTCCTGTAGTACCGCATGGCCTATATGTTACAGTCAATACACGTAAAATAGCGCCTGGTTCGCAACAGCGCATTGCCTTGGAGCTCTGTTCTGCACTTCACTACAAGTGTGGGTCCGTAGGCAGTCTTATCGCTCATAACTCCACAAAAGTAACGTTACCGCTGATTTTCAGGGTTCTAATTAGTGTGGTGAGTTTGTACATACTAGCAGCCAGGTCTCGTCTTTAATTGTTCAAGAAAACTGGCACTCACTCTGTTCATTAAATTTATTCATCCAGTGTTGTGTTTTAGGCCACATTTCTGTTCAGTGTTCTGAGGCTATGCACAGACAAGAGCAGAGCTTTCATGAGACTCACATCGCTTTCTCCTCGAACTCCAGAATTTAGCTGTGGACATCCGCATAAACGCTGTTTCTAAACGGCAATGGTACATTTTGCTGGAATCGGTTTGAGCCTGCGTCACGTGGCTACTCAGTAAAGCATCTTTGGGACATTTCTCCGTAAAAAGCAAATATACAAAGAAAATTGAAGTATCTGAACTGTAAAGAGATGCTTGTGAAGCTGGAGAGCAGGGCCCTCACTGTGTACAGTACCTTACTATAAAACTGCATTTCCCTACAGCCTCGAGGGGGAGGCTGGAGCTGTTTCAGGACAGTTCCATCTGGATGCTGCAGAATACCTGTTGAAGGCAAACAGAACACAAATGCACCGTATTCATCAGATTTTTAGGAATAATTTAGAGCCCTCTTACTCAGGTAACACCTTTGGATGGTTTAAGGGACCAAGTTCCTTGATTAAGAAACCAAACACACATCCAGGGTGTCAGTTCTAATGTCGACATGCAAATAATTTAGTTTGAATTGCATTAGTAGTGGTGTGCTTACACATATGGCATA